>NC_045155.1:3893383-3898383 GCF_900700415.2 Clupea harengus | reverse complement strand
CCTTTGAATAGGCCTGACTACATCCTTCATCCCCAGTAATGGCTTTGCTTGAACGAAGGAATGGTTAGGGTACTAGTGCACACTGTGCTCTAAATTAATATCTGGAAAATTCCTATGGCAAATATTTATGTTTACATCAATTTCTACAATAGACCATATTGTGGAGGATCCCACTTCCATGTCTTCATAGTTGAACCCAAACAAAATTGCATTGCATTAAATAGCTGCTAGAGGGCAGACTTGAGTCTTTTGCCCAGACTTAAATCTTGTGGAATTGGGATGAAGCAATAATAAAAATCAATAACAAAAAAAACTTAAAACATTGACATATTTCCTTTTAAAGTATAGTGTAAATAAGCATTTCATGTGAAGTCTCCAGTGTCTACCATTCATTTGTGGACTTATTTTGGCTCTAGAATTGCTGCATTTATACCTTAAATGACAGATTTTAACCCAGCATCTCTCACTAATGGCTGGCTGAGGGGTAGGACTTCCATCCTTTCTAAGTAAGGCCAAACAGTGACAACCCTGTGGCTCTGTTTGTGAGCTACAGCACATCTCTGATGGGAACTAAGGGCGGTGAGATGCTCTCAGGGTTGATTCTGTCAAGTGACCATACCAACGGAACTAGCAGACACAGATCTCCAGATAGAGGGTTAGCATTGTCATGCTGTTGCAAAATTCATCGGAAAGAACCAGAGGAAATGGCAAACGGACAGAAACAACTTGTTTAATTTTTATCAAAATATAACGGTCTTGGAAGTAGATACAGTCCTGTGGCCTGTGGAATGGACAATACAGTCCAGGGCATCATTCCACAGCTTTAAACTTTAAGTGGGTGATCCGTTGTCAAACATTTACTTGCAGTTGTGCATGCATTTACATAAACTCTCACACACACACACATACACACACACACAATTGGAATGATTGATTCAGGTCCAAGAAATTACGAGCCTGTGGTGCTTTCCGCAAGCATCATATGAACTCCATTGCAGTATTAGAAACTGGTGCAAGCAGTCTCTGAGCAGCACAGAGAAAACAGCACTCCGTTCGCGGAGAAGAAACGTCTGCAGTGGAGTGGAATTCTGAAGATGCCTCCAATTCTTCTTCCGTCGCCTGGCATCCACCTGTTCAGCCTATCGCAACAGAGACCACTTGATCTGCTCTTTTGCTGACTGGAGAACCTGAACAACACAAATGACAAAATACAGAAACGTCCATAACTTAAAACACATTCAACGTACGCAGCTTTTTATGATGGCTAAGATCGTACTGACATAAATAAAATTCATGCTACGCTCACACATGTTTGTCTCAACACTGAGCAAAATGACTTTGAGAACGGGCATCAAATCTGTAAAGATGAAATACTTTGAAACAACTAAATTAACGTTAATGTAACCACTCCATATACTCCAACAGTAGGGTCAATATGTTGGCATTTACATGCAAAATCTAGAGACAAGACATAGCTTGCATAAAAGTATTTCAGGGAACTGAATATCAAAAGCAGCGAAAACATTTCATCGCTGTCCATCAAGGCGAGTTCTGAGCGGGTACTCGACACATGACCATCACCCAGCCGTGAGAAGCGAGGACGTGTGAAAGGGGAATAATTAATCATCTTAATTCGCTGAAGGAAAGGCAACCATTACCATAAAGCAGGAGAATGGGGGGGTGGTGTGTAGGGTGGGGAGCTGGCGAGTGCAGGCATTAATCAGCCGATGAGGGGGGGGGGGGGGGGGGGGGGGTTGTACGACCACTCTGTCAACGGCCTCATTCAAACGAATCAATCAGCGGCCTGCACACTGCCCTCGTCAGCCGCGGGGAAACACCACTGCCAGACACCTGCGCATAATTACCCAATCATGGCTAAGCCCCCGAGCCCACCGGCTAATGGCTGCACGCTGGTAGCGTGCGCTAGGCTAACACAAGCGCAGTGTGGGGTGCGGGAGTGACACTGCCATTGCAAACACATCGAGTGTGGTGTTTGTTTGTGCTCTCAGGGACCAAAGCCTCCTCTACCAAATCTTAAAAACATCTTACTCAAATCCTCAAAATGAGCATTTCTCAGAAGTTGGATATAATTGGAGATGTTGATGATTGTCCCTTTGGGAGTGTACACTGTAATTAGTTACCATCCCTTACAGACAGTCCCTTACAGACTGTCACCGCACAGCATTCTACATCAAGCACAGTGGAGATTGTTGCATAGAAGAAGTACCGCCACAGTGCGTGAGATTGAAGTTGCCGTCTAAATGGAGATGTACTGGATGTCACGAGACATGTATACGATTCCTGTAACAGTTTCTCATGCTCTGCTCTCTACCTGATTTTCAGCATAAATAATTGTAAAAAAAACATCTTCAAGTGGACTAGAGTCTCAGTAGTGCTAAGACTAAGGCCCATACCTTCTGTAAGACTAAGGCCCCTACCTTTAAGACTAAGGCCCATACCTTCTGTAAGACTAAGGGCCTACCTTCTGTAAGACTAAGGCCCTACCTTCTGTAAGACTAAGGCCCCTACCTTCCATAAGACTAAGGCCCCTACCTTCTCTAAGACTAAGGCCCATACCTTCTCTAAGACTAAGGGCCCTACTTTCTCAGGTGTGCGGAGACTGGCATCAGGTGCTACGACAGATTTATAAGAGTGTGAGTTTGAAATGCTCCTCACCACCGAGGTGCTACAAATCCAAGGCAGGAGATTTCATTTCTCGTCTCAAAAAGTTTGATATTTCTATTTAAAAAAAAAAAAACTGTCAAATCCCTGCCCAAACACATTAGGCACAGCTCCTCGTTTTCAGTCAGGTAATTCCACCACATGCAAATGTCAAAAAATGTCTTTTCCTGGTAATAGCAGTATTGATGATTAAATAAATAAAAAATAAAAAAAACTTGATGGTCTATGGTACACGAAATCAATTTGGCAACGTTTGTTATTCAACTAAACACAAGTGCGATGTGTCTGACCCAACTCCAACTTTCCGAAGCACATATAATGAGAGGGTTACAGAGGCCGACCTCAGTCGTCACACTCATGACCGACACGGCCACTGCACAACATAACACCAGCCTCAAATGTTCTTCTCCTGGGGCTCTTTGAATTGTACACCCTGAATTTAAACTACTAATTTCTGGTGGACAGCTTGTCTCCATTTGTACAGTTGTGGCTTAACAAGAATGTAAACGACATGATTGCACAGCAGCGAGAGGGAGAAGAGGCTACTGGGAGAAGATTTATTTGGTCATTACTATAACTTGACCAAGGAGGAGTGTCACAACCATCCTCACCTTTCTTGGCAAGTCACGGCAGGAAAGCAAACAGCAATTCTCACAATCCCCAAACCACTGACGCAGCACTTAAGGGGGTATGTGCACGCTTGTTTGCAGTTCCTTGTGCTAAAATATGGCTATCAATGTGTGAGGGGCTATGATAACCCATATAAAAAGCAGATCATTGGGACAAAAATGTCTACAGCTGTTTGCACAAGTGCATAAATCAATACAAGCACACCTTTATTGCTGTGAGCAAAGATAGCAGCAGTATTCTCACCTGAGTAACCGTCTGTTCTGTGAGAGGCACATCATCACCCTGAAAGAGAGAAGAAAATAGTAATATTACAAATTGCATGGCAGAAACGGGACTAAACAAATGTTGACTTAAGTGAGTAACAGATGTAAACTATGGACAGCAAAGCTAGAGGAGAATAGAAGTGACTGAGATCAGCTGGTAAAAGAGAGAGAGTTCAGGAGAATAAAAGTGACTGAGATCAGCTGGTGAAAGAGAGAGAGAGAGAGAGAGAGGTCTACAGAGACAGGAGAAGTGACTGAGATCAGCTGGTGAAAGAGAGAGAGAGGTCTACAGAGACAGGAGAAGGGAGTTACCCGCAGTGCCACCCGGTGAACCACCTGCTGAGGATCACTCTCCAGGATCACCCTATAACGCAACAGCAGGGAGAGAAGAGAGGAGTATGAGCTTTGTGTTTAAGTTCCGGATTGGCAGGCTGATCACATCTGAGATCTTAAGACCCGATCAGCTACAGCTCATATTTCCACGAAACCTGTCACTTGTGTGAAGCATCAGAGAATCATACAGTGCATGCATTTAAAACGGGCACTGCAAAAACCACCACACGTTTACATAACTACACGCTGGAAAAATCCATATATATGTTTCTGACTGCTCTGTCTGTGTCAGGATATATAAAGGCCCGGTGAACTGTCACAACTTTGTGGATCTAATGCCGTGTTGGTGTGGGTAGAGGACCATTTTTAAACATGGCTGGACCACAGAGTTGGATGATGGAAACCCAGGAAGGTGGCAATCTTACATCTAGTCATCTTGTCCATTCAAAGTAATGGATGCTTTAGTAAGGAAGGGTGTATTTCTGTATTTCTGTTCTTTTTCAGATTTATAGAATGCAATAGCATGTCTAGCCTAACGGCACCTTTCAGTGTTTGACTACACAGCTTTAACTCCTAGTAGTAGAAATTGTCTGTTCTAACAGCAAACCTAAGTCATCTAAAGCCAGTTAAAAAGTGAATGTGGTTAATAACTTACATTACATTTATTCATTATGCAGACGCTTTTATCCAAAGTGTCTTACAAGTGATGTACAATAAAAAAAATGTAAAAGACGACAATAGGATTCCACCTCCCTCCCCAGAAAATTATTAACTCATTACTAAATTATCCAATCGGCTAGTAGAATGTCATTTTTGCCCGTATCTGGTTCAATAACAATTTCCAAACATAAAAGCCTCTTAGTTTCAATGGATTTTATGTTTTTACTATTGAGATGGATTTGAGTGTAGGCCTGGTGTACACATGGCTGGGAGTTAAGACCTGGGATAATATTCAGATCACTGCAACCTACTGAAGTTGTGTGGAACTTATCTTGTGCAACATTATAACTCACAATGTATTATTTATGAGATGCATGAGACCGATTTGAGAGTGTTTTATACAGTTACTTTTACAACAGTGTGCCCACTCAG
>NC_045155.1:3837947-3892634 GCF_900700415.2 Clupea harengus | reverse complement strand
CTTTACTTGAAGTTTACATGTTGTCGGTCAGACATGCAAGGGGTTCTGTCGATGCTTTGTGCAGCTGTTTGTGTCGGCAGCCACAAGAGCGCAGAAGGTAAGGAGGAATTATAAAAGGCTTGACACCCAGAGAGACCGGCGCGCTTTTGTGAGAGAAAGAAAAATGATTTATTGCCAGCAACGTGGTTCAAACAGAGTTCACGGAGAATTGCAGTATACTCACGGAGGCGCTGAGTTATGGTCTTGCTGAGCTAGTACATCAAAGATTCCTGCTCAAATGCAGCGAATGTGCTCAACCATGCGAGACACAGGAGACAAACTGAACTTATTTTGAGATTTTCTGGTGTCAAAGCGATGTAATAAACCCACCATTTAATTCTTTCGAAACACTATATAACAATGTCTGTAATAAGAATTCACATTCATTTGAGTCACCTACCATTTTTATAATAGTAGCCTATGCATTGCTGCGCCTGACAGGATGCAGATAACTGGCAATTCTCGCCCTGTGAGTAATGAACATTACACAGGACAAATACTTGCGCACATACAATTTAATCACGATTTCACGCCGCTTCATAATGGTGTAAAGATATGCGGTTTTATTCATTTTTCCATGCGTGCTTTAGCTACAATATATGATGTTTACTCATTTTGAACCAAACTGAATTTGCTAGAAAGAATGAAAATATTACATGAACTAACGTTTGTGCAAGATCACCAATTAAAATACCAGGTTAATGTGGTATTGTTTCTTCACGTGCTAATTTTTCTAATGTTATAGAACGAATCTAGTTGCACTCCACTTCTGTGCAGTAATATTTCATGTTAATGGTGTTGCAGCTTGTCTGAGGCTGAACTTGTACTATGCATGCCGAATGCCTCTATGTGACAAGCCTTTTGACAGCAATTCACTGAGCTCTGGATAACAAATCGTTTCTAAAACAAGATTGATTGTAGTGGTGCAATTGAAGAAGATAAGGGCAAGACCGCCTTCTTGATATTCCTCCTTAACGGATGTATAGTAAAATGTGTGCAACTCTGTGACTGAAGCAACTAAGTATGTTTTTGGGGGGAAATAGGTCGCAAATAGCCTATTTAAAGATGTTCGGTCTGATTCACTTATTGGCAACTCGAAATGTGAGTTTGATCTGTTTGATCTGCATTATGATGTCATTAATCGGACAGTCTTTCGTATTTTCACTAGAAAATTAAATGGTATATTATAACTGACCATGAACCATGCAATCTATGAACTTTATATAGAATAGGTAATGGGTAAGAGTACTGTGCTTGTGGACTGATGCAGTAAACTTAGTTCTTGATCTTGGCAGTATTAGCCTACTGGATCCCTTCAAACCGCACTTCAGAAGATGTGTTGTTGTCTGAAAAGCACCAGCATCAGGAGGGAACTCCAAAGAGGGGCTTTCGCGGTACATTTGGAGTACCAGCGTTGACTTTGCATCAAGATAGTCGGCCTATCGCCTATTTAGAGAAGGCCTATTTGCTATATATTTGCAATATATGTTAACTAACTAACGTTACCTTAAAGAGTCAAGATCAGACTGGGCCTGCATGTGTTCATTCTCTGCAGCAACAATTAACACTTACCATTAACACGGACGGGTGTTAGTATAGGACACTGTATCTTGCGAAGCTGGACGAAATAGCCTACATGCTAAATATCACACAGGAGCCTTTACGTATATTCATCACCAAAAATGTGAAAGCTATCACGGAAACCCTTTAAAGATACATTATTGATGCATTACAAGCTTACATCTGCGCTTTAAACCAACATATCAAATTGAGAGCAACTGCAAAGCTAACTATGACTCATGCTCTCACTGTGAAAGCTACATGAGGCGAGATGAGCACACCGTTTATGAATACAGGTACAAATGTCAGTTTTAAATATGAGGTCAACAAGTTTATTTGGGTCGACTACATAATAGACAGGCGTCTGCCCTAGGCTATACATCTCGAATTCAAGGAGTCGTTCGTTGTTCCTAATACGCTACTGTACAGTTCCTGCTTTCTTTGTTCTTCGGGACATCGACATATTATGACGGTCATATTTCAGTGGATTACATGTCTCGAAAACAATACAAAGTGGTGAAATTCAAAGTTTAGACGGATATTATTGTGCGTAGAGTTCAGTTGCTATATGCTACAACACTAGTCGATAGCAGAATATTTTAGTTTGTGCAAGAGTGAATTCTATTGTGAGGTTCTCCGTCTTTGTTTCGCACTGAGTGTCAAAACGCCTTTGTTTTGACCACTCCCATTCAACAAATTTAAGTCGATTGCCTTCAGGTAAGGGGTGCGCTTTTCCGCAATACATGACAAGTAGGCTATACCTTGGTGTTCAGTCGTGTTTATTAAATAGATTCTCAATATAGTAATTAAATAAAAATGAAAAACAGTTTATTGAAGAATAGGTCACTAGAATCGTACACAAAGACCGCTGTAAGAAACTACAACCCAGGCCACAGTTAAAACATTTTAATAAGAAAT
Source organism: Clupea harengus (assembly GCF_900700415.2). NCBI lineage: Eukaryota > Metazoa > Chordata > Actinopteri > Clupeiformes > Clupeidae > Clupea > Clupea harengus. Next base: position 3,890,117 of record NC_045155.1, on the reverse strand, counting down.
GCACATAACAGCAGACAATAACAAACTACTTTTGCTATGGATACATGTAGACAAATGACATTAGACTATCGAAAGGACTGTATTGATCACTCGAATGAGTCCACATTTCGAGTTTTTTTCCCCGAGTCCAAAGGACTCAGACTTAATAGTTTAATAGAACCTACCACATTATAATGCTGGTCGGTGTTACTTTTCAGGTCCGGCGATCTCGTTGTGGTTTCATTTAAAATACATGTTAAACATGTTAAACCTAATGAAGCTGCGAAATGAAAACACAATATCTTCCGATGACGCGTCACTCTCAGATATCGTTTAACGTAGCCTAATCGTTACAGTAGTGTACTTTGCTCATCTCCTCTCCAACTGCCCGCCTTACAATGCTTCACCCTCCTCTCCCTCCCTTTCAAATGTGAATAGTTACTTGTCCCTCTCGCTATGAATACAATACATTTTATTTTAATTTTTCTGCAGAGTTACGTGAGAAATACAAAACTGACTGGTACGACGGGAAAGCCTCTTTGTCCGACTCCAAGTTGCTGTCGGACAGTTGACAACTCAAGCATCATTTGCTTCGTGCAGCCATTGGAGGAAACATCCACGTGACATAAAGGTTTACTCATGTTCCCATAGTATGAATAAGCTTTAACAGTTCTTTTTTCTGGCCTTTCCCCCCATAGCGATAAAGATACAATTATATTTGCAGAAATTAAAATAATTAGACATTAGACCCACAACATTGTAACATTAGCAAAAATGTTCACAGCTGAATTGAATGCTCCTCAAACTGATTTCCATCAACTAGGCTCTGGTTCAGCAAATCACAAATCTTATGCTTGTCATCTGCAGGATGGAAGTTCTGAGCAAGTGTCTGGCGATGATCTGAGACACAGCGCGGGACTCAGCGGAGGCCATATCCCGGAACTACCAGCGCGCACTTACTTTTCCCAAACACGCGCTAATGCTGGTGATGTCAGCCGTGTCTCAAGTGAGATTTACGCTCCCTGGAGCTCCCCGGAGCCCTCGGACAGAGGTCCAAACGTTGCTGGAGATGCTGGCTCGAGTCAGTGTGAACCAAGTGAGTTTTCCCCTCACTGGCTTTCAACGGAGCACATACACCCCTGGATGAGAGAGGCGCGAGCAACCCAGAAACAGAAGGTGGCCAACTTTACCACAAAGACAGGTCTGAATAGTTTTGATGTTTCAATCACTTTTGACGTTTCAATCAGGAGCGTTTATAACTATTGATCATGAGCTAAGTCAAGTTTGCCTGGGGCTTGTCTTTTTTTTTTTTTTTTTAAGGGCGATTGGCATGGGTAGGTTGGGGACGTATATCTTCCTAGATATTACCATTACATGCGTGATAAAATAGAAAATAATTTTGTTTTATTTTTTAGCCCTTTATAGCCATGCATGTGTTTTGTTCCCCCAGTTTGCTTTGGCAATACTGTTTCTTAAGGTCATGTCAACAAACAAGTCTACTGAACTGAGTGAGAGAGAGCAAGAGAGAGAGAGAGAGAGAGAGAGAGCGAGAGAGAGAGATACCTTCACTTGACAGACTTGTCCGTCAGTTCACCGTAGGCTAATTATTGGTGTAAGGGCCATCTACCTTGGGCTGCTGCATAGTCACGTCAGTAAACGTGTTTTTTGGCATCAGCATAATTCGACACATTGGTACATACCCAATGTACATACCCACGCACAATGATTTATCTTGAGTTTCTTCTTGAAATAGCCATGAAGGCTAGAATTTTTGTAACCGGAGCTTCTAAGATGGGTGTACGCGTCTCCTAACTTTCTGTGCAGCACTTGATTACTCCCTGTTCCTCCGGACATTGCTAGTGAAGTTCCACTGTTACACAGTCTGTTGTTTTGTTATAAACACCTCTGCCGTTTTCAGGAAAGAATACGATATTACTGATACTACAGAGTTAGTATGAATCCAGCAATGAAGTGGATGAATGAAGATTGGTTTGTTTCTTGACGGGATCCTAACGTTTAACATGGCGTTAGTGAACTTGAAGCAGCGAGAATGCCCAATTCTATCATTTAATCGATTTGATCATGATGCAAGTCTACCAGATCACCTCATGAAAACTAGCCTACTCAGGTAACATAACAGTAATTTAAGCACAGATCATTCATAGGACTGAGTCCACCAGGGTTTAGAGCTTAGTGGTATGCTTTGTATAGATTAACATACTATATTTTAGAATCTTCTTTAAATGTTTTACCATCTCTTGCTCAAGATGTCAGTGGCATAGGTCAAGATATCTGTACAGTAGTACTCTCAGTAGTAGTAAAACAGTTCGTATAAGCAAAGTGTAGCTCAGCAGTATGAGATGAAATACAGAAGAACACATTCTTTTTTTTTTGAGCTGAAGTGGGAAATCCTTAACTTATCAGACTCTCAGTGCTAAAGTAAAACAGTACACATCAGATGAATAACTTCACAACTCAGTGCATTAATAACTTGATAGGATGATGCTAGGTTTTTCAAAATGATGTGTGATGTGACACACTGTACAACATCGTTTCACTTTTCTTGCATTTTTACTTTGCACCTCTGGACTGCCAAGTCTTTGACCTCAGATTACTAGAGGAGACAATTCAAAAGTAATGGAATCCCAGTAGGACTGCCCTTCCTGACCACTTTTAAATGAGCACAATATAATGTCTATTTATCATGTCTAACCTTTTTTCTAGACTGTTTTGGATTCTAGACAGTCTAGGGTTTTGATTGCCTTTGAAAATGCAGTTCCCTTGTCGAGGAAGCACGCTAAATACTGCATGCATGTTAAGGATATTAGAAATTGCTTCATCTAATGAGTGAATATCAAGTCTCCTTGACATGAAAATGAACCCATTTCGGTGCATTGCGGATTCAGGTCGACTTTATAGACTATTATGAATTAATGGTGAACATTTAAAAAAATATATTGCATGATTTAAGAGAGGAATTAAAGTATAAACTGCACAGGAGGAGTTAGGTGAAGTGAAGTCAGACTTTAGTTTTTACCTCAATTTCAAAGTGAAATGATAAAATGATAAACTGCTTGCATTTGCTGTGTGGGCAGCTAAGACGAATGGTACAGAGCTATATAGTGGTCTCGTAGTTTAAACCATTTAAAATTAGGTGCACTCAGACATCAAGTCGATTCTTCATAACCCATTTAGAACGCGGGCACGAAGGCAAATGGGTTGCAGACCAGTTACTCTAAGCAATTATGTCGAGAATAGGGGTCTCTACGAGGACAGGGCTCTGAAGAGAATATCTTTTAATTCACAAAGAGACGTGACTGACTTCTTAGTAAGAAAGCTACCAGGGCATACTGTTTTTAACACTAAATGTGGAACATGAATTCTGTCTGTCTCCTCCTGTATTGACAGAGGAGCCTGTCTTTGTGAGACAAACTAGATATCTCCAGGCCACGCAAACTGATTTGACAAAGACACTGATGTACTGTCATGACGTTCCACAGGTGAAGCAGATTGCGGTTCTGATGGAACCCATCTCCTGGAGACGGGCAGGATTGGCGGCTTCAAGGGGAATGCCAAGCGAGCACGCACAGCCTTCACCACCTCGCAGCTGCTGGAGCTGGAGAAGGAGTTCCACTTCAGCGCGTACCTGTGTCGCCCGCGGCGACTGGAGATGGCCTCTCTGCTGAAACTCAGCGATCGGCAGATTAAGATCTGGTTTCAGAACCGCCGCATGAAGTGCAAGAAGGACCACAAGGACAAAGTGATGGCGGTGGGGAGAATGAATGCCCCCACAGCAGACATGTATCATAGCAGTCCAGCTCATCTCCCATCTCAGCCCCCACACAAGACTATTTACACCTGTGAGAGAGGTGACATATCTTTACCATCCCATAAATACGTCCTCTGTGAGATACCTCATCATGCCCCAAAGTTAAGCACTGGCTATTATTTGCCTGTGGCAACCCATTTGGATAAACCCAGAAGCATTAGACACATCGGCAGAGGGACACCTATGGACTTGGATATCTCCCAGCCTATTTTCAGTGTTCAGGACCACGGATCGGATCCTTCCGTGGCATTTTGGCTCGGCGGGTCACACTCGGCCTCAGAGGGGGACATCAGCACACACCATCAACAGGTTCAAGGGTTCTCTCTGGCTTCCCATACACTCACACACCTGTAAAAAAAAAACTTGTATGTGCTGTGCACCAAAACTCTCCACAGGCGCGTATGTCTGTCAGATCCCAGCCAATAGCACTAACTCTCCCTGACATGGTGTCCAGTCTGCAGCTTCACACACTCCTACGAGGACTGGGCCTCTCAAACTGTCAGGTCTGTCGTGAGGGGCCAGTATTTGTAGTTCAGAGGATGGTGATTTAGAGGGAAATGTTAACTTTAATAAACTCCATACCTGGAGTGTTTCAGGGAGGGTGCCGAGAGGAGCCTTCGACTCGTTATCAGTGTATGAATGGGAGGTTCTGGCTGCGGACACTGTTGGCTCTCCTTGATATATTGCCCTTGGCTTGTTGTGTATGGATCCAGGCCAACTCCCATGTTTTTATTTGTGCAACCCAGAAAAAATATATTACGAAAGGGAGGCCTTGTCATCATCTTAAGGCTTACATGTATCTTTTTGTTTTGCAAATATTAAAGTACAATTCCAGGATGTGCATATTTCAGTGGTTTGACGTAATCCATCACAAACCTTATTGGTAAGCTAGTATGGATTTTGTATGATAAACAGCCAGTTCCAAGTTGAACTGAAAAAGAGCAAATCGACTGAACTGAACTTTCCTGTCTTGTGCCTCATTTGAACATCGGGGAAGAGATCGGTCTTATCAAGCTCTATGGGTATTTGTATAATCAAGGCAACTTCTGAGAACTACAGCCGTTATTATTGTCACATTGACATTGACGTAAATGCATGTTTAATGTATTTGCTATATGCTCTAGTTTATGCATTTCCCGGGGATTTTAGAAAGCTTAATATACCATGTTTTATGGAAGGGAAATTGAAATATCTCTAGCAATATTATTACCAGAATATGGGGATGATTTTGCTTGTGTATATGTTCTATGGCTTTGTCATTTCGAGAGTATAATTATTCTCTTGTTTTGGGGACTATTGGTGAAATGTACATGAAGCAGGGTTTGATAATGGCTTATGATAATGGCTAATGATTTCCATTTTGTGTAATAAAAGGATGGTGGGCCATAAAAAACAATAATAATTTGTTTGGTTTTTATTCTGTTTGGTAATATATTTTCAGTGTTGAACACCCTTCACTGAATTTCACTGGGTAGAGCTTCCACCAACAGAACAGAGCATACACACAGAGATGGTTGGTTAAGCCACTCTTACAATTAACCAGTAAACCATACAAATAATTACCTGAAAATCCAAAGAACGGGAAGGTAAACTGATTTTTTACAAAGCTTAGCACCATTGTACTTTGTATTCTTACAACATAATCTGTGCATACATGCCTCCCCACATCCCCGCCTCCAACTCGTCCTCCATTAATCATCAAGACACGGCAGCCTCTCCAGCTCTCCAACCATAGTCTTCCAGCCCGCTGGGTGAGATGACAAGAGTGCTGCCAAGACACTCCTCTGGCCCTTCACAGCTCTGCCTTCACAGGGACCCAAATGCAGCAAATACAAGTCGGGACGCGTAGGTTTGGGTTGCTCATCTTTCTCTGCACAGGCCTATTGTCTTCCCCACATAGCTTTCTGTTATCATGGCGTACTCAGTGCTGGCAATGTGGCCATGCAGTGCTGTTATCGAAGCTTATTAATTCAATTTAATTAGCATGTCATCGCCTGTCATTTTATATACTATCTAGCGGATAGACATTTTACCCCGTTAAAAAAGTCGCAAATTTATTTTCATTTTCAAATTATCTGATTAATTAATGTCATTTCAAAGAGCTCAATAATGATGCCTGAAATCATTGGACAAAGGAATGATTGATGCTGTTAAAGCAAGTAAAAAACAAATTGCTATGGATTATTTACTATAAATGATCATGGGTTGAATAACACCAGGAGCATCAATTAAGCAAAGTCTGTGGCTTGGCCTTTTCAATAAAACCAATTAATTGGTAAACTGATAGAATAGTTCTCTAACCAACAAGGGTTGGTAGAGACAATCAACTGCACCACTTCAAGCGAATGATTAGCAATCTACTGAAATCAAATGTCTTAGAAAAGACCAGATTCTTCTGTTTCTTTTTCTGGCTGGGTGTACTTTTCAAATGTTAGATTCATGAAGCAAGAATTTGACATATTCCAGTCACACGGTCATGACTGAAAACATATCACAAAAAAGCAATATGATAGCCAAGATGATGATGACACGTTTAAAAACTACATCTTTTCGTGTCATTAAACAAACAGTAGGCCCATGAGCTTGCTTGGCCAAACCTTTCAATCCTGACCTCAAACGCTGAGATGTAGTGTCGCGTCCGTGTGTGTGTAATTAAACCCCTTGTCACCTCAGTTTCTGCTGTGTGGCTGCTGTATTCTCCGCCAGTGAAAAGCATGCCCGGCTGCTGCTCTGTAGTACAAGCGAATCATCATCCATCACAGCATGGCTGTGTTCTTTATGCAAAGCAGGAGATGGCCTCCCGGTGGCCTCTCTGCGCCACCATTAGAAATGCATCTACCCTTGAATTCCTCTCGCTGGATATTAAAGAGGGTATTTCATTAAGCGGGAGCCTTTTCATATTCCTTTGTTCACCAAACCAAAAATAAGAATGTGTTTCTTAATGCAACTTGTTCAGTGAGTTGCAAAGCCGTGGGAATCATTTCTGGAGTATATGCATACAAAATGTACCTCATGCATTACAGTACATCAACCCGGCTTTTTAATCTTAAGCAGGTGAAGGTAGAATTCAGACAAGTGTATCCATTGAGTTGCGTATGCCCTCTTAAAATGTAATGACCTGTACAGTAATTTTCTGCAAATATAATGTGAAAAAAGGGGATGTCATTAAAGCACGTCTATGGTGGACACCTCTATAAAATGTGAGGCATGGATGCAACTTCAGAATTGTGTCCTAACCATAACGTTCAAGACAGAAGACAGACAGGATGGAGGGAGGTTAATTCTAAAGCAGTTCGATGGAATAGAGATTTCTCAGACAGCATAGTGCGGGTGCTAAAAACTATAGTGAGGCTTGAAAAAGACAGCAGAGAAAATAGATGCAGTTGGAATTGGAATCTTTACATTCTTGTGTGCATTGGCTGACCCCCGCTTGATTTATGACCACATTACGGAGCGTTACACGAACTCAAGAAAAGGAGAAGAAAGGCTGTGCTGGCCACTCACACAATAAGGCTCCCTATTTTAAGACACTGAGAACCACAGAGAGCAAACAACATGATCTCTGCTCCACATACTGCATCCTCACCGTCACTGTAGGCGCACCGTCTCAACGTGAGGATGTTTTTAAGTCAGATTTCACCTGCAGTGATCAAAGAATGATATTTGGTAACTAGGGTCATCATATGTGTTCATGTTGCCTTTGAGAGACTGCTTGCAGTCTTAACAAGCCTTTCAACCACTCATGCCTCTCATATGGGCAGTCAAAATTACTATCTGTGTTTCATGCGAATATTGTTATATTGATATACAGTATTTAGGTTCATTATGTAAACATGTGTTGTGGTAATTGTGTGGTTCTAATATTATGGTGTTCACAGATGCTTACACGGTGTTTATTTATCTGTGAAATGAGCTGTGCACGTGAGAGTGCTAAACCTCTGTGACCGAGGGCCTTCTAACTGCATCACAATGGCGTGCGATTCCCTGGTATTTGTCCTAGTTAACAGACAAAGACCTATTCTTTCATGCATACAAGGTCAAGGGTGCAATTAAGCAATCTGTGAGCATCTAAGGATGTGTTCCACTTCCACTGGCCCCACAAGGTACGCTTGTGCAGCTCCGTATAGGTGATCTAAATGGATCCTAACTGGAGTGGCCTGTTTTCCTCTCTATGCTGAAGATCAAATATCTTTGAGAGTGCTGTTATACGGCTGTTAACAAAGGATCAAGTAGGTAATATCGTTGTTTATTTCTAGTGCGTTTGAGGAGAGTGGAATACAAAGAGGGTTTCTTGTTACACACATGCCCATATGACCTGAAGTACACATCCCATATATTACATCACAGATTAAGTTAGCTATCCCAAAAATCTGGTTAAGGTTCTGGAAATTAGATTCAATCAATTTGAGTACAAATCAATTAGAAAAGCAGATGGTCCATACGGGTCGGAAATGTGTGCCTTTTTACAGAAATGTCTTATGACAGACTGCAATTTTGAAAATTGGGGAATAACTCATGATAAAATCCGAGTCACTGTGGACATGTGTTTGAGGAGGGGCTCCACTCATTCAACCGTTTCATTACTTTTGCGGCCTGGTGCGCTATTTTGTAAAAACAGCGTTCCTTTTCCTACTCTCAATGGCCATTTCAGCTATTTCATTAAGGTATTAAAACAAGCACAATGACTGGCCCCTAAAGGAAATAAAAAAATGATGACACTTTGTCTATGACCTTTTGACATTAGACATCCTTAACATTAACATTTATCTCTCTCTCACACACACACACACACACACACACACACACACACACACACAGACACACACACACACACACACACACACACACACACTGGTCAAATATAGCTCTGTTCTTCTCTCAGGAGCTGAGGCTATATGTTTCTCCCAAGGATTGTTAAGTATCATTTTCCAGTGTCACCTTTATGGGTTTTATTTATTTGTCAGCGCAGTCGTGTAGAACCCAACGCGAGCATCACTCAGGTGGATGAATCATAACTCACCTGCGAGGACTCATCCATCTGGCGTATTTGACTTCCTGCATCATGTACTACTGTTACCGTCCCACTAAAGCACTGCATTATCAAGATCAATGGCATCTGAATGAAACCGAGCTAAAGGTGACTGGTGGCATTAAGTGGAATAAATAAGGAAAGACAAATATCAGAGGTGCCATAGACAGAGAGTGCAGCCCGAGCCTGCTGTTAAACTGGATTTGAATCTGGCCTCAAGTTACTGAATATCAATGACAAAAACAACTTACTAAGGAATGGGTTTCCTCATTATTTAATAATGGCTATATGTGTAATACTGGACTTTTACTCAACGTCAGCAACGTACTTGACACACATACTGATTCATTCACATAACTCAACTTTACAATTGTACTAGTATCTGACAAAGGCAATTTCCCAGCACTTTTACAGTGACTACTAAAGGTGCACAAAGAACAAAAAAAGGCATATGGCGTTGTGATGACACAAGCACTCCTTCCTGCGGTATTCTTTAACCCTGCTAATTTCCCCACAGTAAGGAAGCCTCCGGAAACAGGGTGGTGTATGCAACCACTCGTGGCAATATGACTGATGGCTCATTGTCACTCTGTTTGGGCTAGAGCCTGCTGTGCCTCCCCTGACTCCTGCTAGATGCCGGAGCGCTGGCATTCATATTCCTGGATAAGTAACACTCTTCAATGCCAATGGACAGACTGGTATGATCAGACACTGTACAGGCCTACTGTGAGCTTGGTGAGAAGGTATTAATTACACACCATTAGCCTCCGTTTTTCTATGTCATGTCACATAAAATGAGCCAGTTTTCATCAGCTCCTTGCATTCATTCGTACTGGTAATGAGAAGCCATCTACTTTTTTTTTTTAGATATTAAGGTTTTGTTTCCTGAAATAAAGCCCTCAGAGGAACGACTATATGTGGCAACTATTATCAGCTATTATTACAGTCTCAATGTTATCTTCCAGGCACTTAAGTCTGGGCCAGTTATCTTCTCTGTTTTCACTCCCCGACTTTCTCTGACACTCTGCAGGCCGGTAGCATCTCTGGCTGACGTATGTGTGCTCTCCTTTTGATGAAGTGTCAGCCGGGTGCAAGTACATAGATTGCCTGGCCTCAAGCCATCATCAGCGACAGGCTCTGCACTGCATTAGCGGCTGTGACCTTTCAGGGTGCTGGTGACAGTCATCTGTCAAAGTGGCGTCACTCCCAGCCACGGCATCGGGGCCCTGAAGATGAGGAATAATTAGTCCCGACAACCTTAGAGGGTTAAACAAGGGCCACGTGTCATCGGCAGGGACATCATTTTACATCTCTGTCACTAAGGGCAGAGGTCAACACTAACCATCGATATGATACCACAACCCTCTCTCACAACAGCCTTCTCTTTTACATACCACCCCAAGTGCAAGGCGAGGAGGACGATGGCAATATCGGGGCGCTGAGAGCTTGCCTCCAGGTGCAGACAGGGAGCGGAGGGGCATGTTCCTGTGGAGAGGCAAAGAAGCACAATTACACCGGTGGGCAGGGTGTTTATACGTTTCCCACCGCTGCCAATGTGTTAACAGCATCTGGCAGCCTTTACATTGGATGGTGATCAAAATGGAGTTAGTGAGGTATTGGTTGGATTTTGCCCCAGTTGAAAGACGGAGAGAGAGAGAGAGAGAGAGAGAGAGAGAGAGAGAGAGAGACGGAGAAAGACAGAGAGAGAGAGAGAGAGAGAGAGAGAAAAGTGGGGGTGGAATGACCATCTGATCTGTTCATTCTGAACATGGGCCCAGACCATTTCCCTTCTCATCTGTCCTGGCAAATATGCATATTGCTGGGAGACAAGCTGTTAAGTAGGAGGAGTTGCCAGCTCCCCAAAAGCACTTTACCCAGGGGTCTGTGCGCGCTCTAAATGCCTGCTACTGCCGTGCTGCACTGACAAGCGGCGGCACGTTTGTGCTACACTGAACTTCAAAGTGTTTGACCGGGAAACAGGAAACTCAGGATACCTCAGGGAGACTAATATAAACCGCAGCACTCTCAGGTACACGGAACAAGAATGGGGGAGGGAAGGGGCAAATATTCAAATTTAGTTTTAATTTACTTTAAATCTGGCCAAAGGCTATTTCTGACAATAATCACGGTGTATTAGCATAGGAGACACAGGTGAGGAAGAGATGCACCTGTTTTTTTTATCACTCTCTCTCTCTCTCTCTCTCCACCTCTTCCACCTCTAATTCTCCCCTCCTCCTTGATCCCCACCGCCCTTCCCCATCCCCTTTTCCCCAGGATGAAAGCCATTACAGAAATACAATTTCTAATGCCTTCACACAGGTCTGCGATCGACTGCAAACAAATTTATATTCCGGTGGTAAACAGAAAGCTGCAGAGATTTATTTATTGAGCGGTGAGGAGAGAAACAAGCGAGCGTGTGAACCCTGGGTAACCCTGCCCGCTGACATGAAGATGGATCAGTGCGCCATGCAAATGCACCCAGGGAAGGGATATATTGCTCTCAGTCATTCAGCACATCGCTAGCCTGTAGAATCCCATTAACTTTCCACAGCTGGGGCCATATTTCTGGGCTTGTAAGAACACCCTGATATGTTGTTGATTATGTGCAATTGTTTTTTAATCACTTCAGAGCTACAGTAAAAACCCTTTATTAGTGTGTGACAAAAGGATTCCACCCAAACATTTACTCCTTTCTGTTAACACTCTTGTTTTGGAGGATGTTATATTATTGCAATAATAGTAATTAATGGTGTTACTGCTATGCCTCAACAAATACCCATAACAATAAACAGAAATGTAGGGCTTTTAAGATGTCTAAATTACAGAGAAAAGCACTTTATTTTATATCATTACTGTAAAAACCACGGGTTAAAGGTTTAACATGAACACCATAACCATTTTTATTGGTATGGTAAATTGTGTTTGTGTGCCTGTCATCGTTCAGTACACAGTACATACACAGCATACACACATAATGTTGAATAACAGTAAATTCAGTCATTGTGTAATTGTCTTTAATAATATTTAATTTCCTGAAATAGTAAATCTGTTGAAATGTACACCATTTCTTAAAAACATTTGTGATTTGTGCACTGCAATATTCGCACCACCTGATATAGGTATAAAGCTTTTCCAACAGGGTTCAATAATGATTATGTGAAACATTCATTGTGGCCAGTTGTCTAGGTATAGAATAAAATCACTGAATTTTGTATTATTGGACAAGTAGGCTTAACTTTCTCAAATGACCATTTTAAAATGAGTCTTGTGACAAAGTCTGCGCACAATACAAATGAATAATAACTTTAATTCTGTACACTATTTATGTTTGGATAGTGTGTCGGGGAAATTAAAATATTCTCAAAGCAAAACTGCCTCTGGTTCTGTTTGCCTGTAGACTATTGTCGGTTTAACATGACCTGCCGGTGAACCCCGAGACAACAGCTGTTCTTCGACCTTTGGTCAAAAGGGAGTCGGCTTTACTTGAACGCAACAGAAACAAATGAGCGCAGGTTATTTGAAATGAAACAGACGTTTTCTATACTACCCCTGCATCAACTTGAGGCCTGTAGGTTTTGTTTGTATAAGACAGGCTGATCCACACACACACGTGCATAAAATGAGAAAGGGTCTCTGACATTGTAGCCTACTGCGTATAGCCTATCACCGAGTCATTCCAACTTGGTAGAGCCTTAAACTATAATGCTGTCAAGGCGTAAGACTCAAAAAATGGGAACACAACCAGAAAGGTATCGGCAGCATAAAGCAGTTTATCCTTGTAGGCTAATACATCCCTCATTTTAAGTCTTCGGAAAACCCCGTTGTGGTCTGACAAAACCTTTTCAGCCGATACGAAAACAAGAAGGTAAAATTTGGTGATACAGCCCGCATCACTCTTCAAGTCATATCGATTAACAACTCCATCAGATTGGTGCAGGCTACTTCTCCCCGCTTGCATGTATCAAGTTGTTGGAGTAGCATAACAGAAACAGGCTGTTGGTGCTAAAACTGCAGTCCACGACTGGTAGCCTGCTGCCTCCAATGGTAATATCTCGCATCGACCCGCACTTTCAGGCCCCTGTCCATGTGGTGCTTTTGACTGCCGACGGAAAATTTTAGGCTACCCCACAACAATTCAAGACCCACTGTGAAATATATCAGGGTTTATTCTAAGATGATCGAATACGAGTCTTGTTGAGCAAAAACAGTGTTGTAACATTTCCAGAAATGCAAGTGTGATCACTAAATTCCAAATAGAAAAATAAAGCTGAGGAAAAAAATGATTAGGCCTAAGTATGTATTGTATTGTAGTATTGTAAAAGGCTGCTTTTGGACCATATTGCTGGTCACATTAACTTACACTCAAAGGCTTCTGTCTCAGCTGGTCAGTCCAGTGGTGTACTTAGAATTGGGGAAGTATCATAGTTACCCTGTACTAGGTAAATGCATAAACATTTACTGTTGCATTTTCAAATGTACTTAGTTAACTTAAATGGGAGCTAGGATAAAATGACCATGCAGACATCAAGACTAAAGACTATTGCTCAGACTTAATTCATTTCCGGCCTGCAGTCAAAGCTTGTAGTGGTATCTATATGTGTGTGCATAGGCTACATGTACACACATTTAAAGTATGTTGATTTTGAAAGACCAAGTAATGGACTGAAAAACGCCTTATACAATGCGTATGCTGGCAGTTCATCGGTGCTATGTGCCCTGCTGTTTTGGATGAGGGGGATGTCCACCTATTGGCCAAGACTGAGAGGGCACGTCATCCCCATCAATCTCAGATCGAATCTTTCTGCGAGGCATGTCCTTATCCAGGGTTAAGCCACGATCCATAATCGCTGGGTCTACGGTGCCCGTGAGGCCAGGCTCTGAGTGCAACTACAATAAAGGAGAATGTAGAAGAAACCCGATTATGAATTCTTTAGAAGAATTAATTCACAGCGGAGCAAATGGCTCGGAAAGTACAGGCCACCGTTTGACGGAGAGTAAACTTGAAGATTTGAACACAAGGACTAACCCACAGGTTAGCGGAGGCGGCGAGGGACTTGTGGAAGTTGAGCGAGAATGCTCACAGTATTGTTACTCAACTTTCTCCGGCGACACCAGTGATGTGTTCAACCTCTTTCAAAATGACGGCTTGTCTGTGACATCTATCCGTCCTCAGCATCCGCGTCTCCCCTCGTCCCCCTTCGGTGCTCAGACGCAGGCGCTCGATGCCGGTTACTCGCACTCCACAGACACTTCAAGGACTTTCACCGAGGCATTTACCGAGCCGGGGCCACTTAACGCCTGCATTGAAATGTACAAGAACAACGGGCCAAGATTTCACCTCGCTGTTAAGGGCAACCACACTTTTCAAAATATCGTTGAAAAGATGCCAGATTCCAGTTATGGCGGTAAAACATTTGAGTGGATGAAGGTTAAGAGAAGCCAACCCCGGATGGGTGAGTTGAAAAGTTCTTCAAACTTCTGCCTGTGAGGTCATATTACTTCGACGTTGTTTTATCCACTCCATTCCTCTGAATGAAACGATTCTATGAAGATGATTTTGTGCTCACAGTATTTATTAAACTCCTTTGACATAGTGAACGCTACAAGATGATAACGTTCAGCAAAATAACCGCGATGTAAAGCATAGGCTACCCTGATTTTCCAAGTGAACGATATACGTACCAACGACACAAAACGGACTACAAGTTATCACAGACACTGAAATAAATATCTCTCGCTTCAGTGTTTTATCTAGGCCGGCATAAACATGAAAGTTGGATTAAAACTCTCATGCACAATGGGCTGTGTGCGCTGGTTGATATTCCCTTGAGCTCCAAACTACTGCAATACAAACAAACCGATGGATCATAGAAGTCCACTGAAAATGCCCTGAACAAGAAAATACCATTTTACTTGCAACCAAAATTAAACAGTAAGTAACTTCACTTACAGTAGTAGTGTAACCTCCAAGTTCCTCATGAGTCCATATGGCATCCTTTTGGGAACCAGCTCCCCTACAGGTTGAACGCTGCAAATCTCCCTCACCTTTTCCGAAAATAAAATCTTATTAGCAGCTGTGTGGAATGATAATGGAAATGGTCTTGTTTTAAATGTATAAATCCCGTCAAATCTTATACTATCAAACGTAGCCTAAGTAGATAACAACAATAGTATTTACATCGTTTCTTTCTACCATTAGCTAAATCCCCCTCTGAGTATATCAAGAGTGGGATATTCCACATAGCCTCCAGGCAAGTAGGGTAAAGAAAACAATCCACCAACTATTCCAGTGTTTTCACAATAAAAAGGAAATCGTTTGAAATGGTCTTATCCACAACAATACTCCAGTATGGTAAAAAAAAAGAAAGAAAGAAAAAAAAGAACTGCACAGACTTTGCAGTTTCAACCACTGTTGGCCTATATCTGCGTTATCCATATTTTCTCTCAGTGCAGGATTGTATGAAGGATAGTAATCACTAGCTAGCAAAGGATACAGGGGAATAATTACATAAGAAGTGTTCAAAACATGATTAGAAAACCCCTATTTCTCCTTCCCTCTTCTTGGTTTGTCTATCTGCTCTTCTCCTTGTTATTTCGTAACACAACCTGTACCGTGAGTAGACAGACACCCCATGCACTCATTATAGTGACATCACTAACCCCATCATTAGATTCCATTCAAAGCCTATTTATTCACATATGTGACCTTAGTGTGTGGAGAGAACAAACACCAGGTAGTGGGTGAATTTAACTCCGTTGCCAATCCATACTGCTAGCTATGATGAGTACACCGAGACAGTAGCTCTGAATGTTATTTATCAAAGTGTGTGTAGACAGTATGTCTACCGCATATTTAGGCATGGGTAAAGGCTCTGCACTTGCTCTCCTGTAACTTGATCTTTTGGTACAGTGTAGCTATTCCCAGTGTGTCATTCTTCAATTAGGGTCTGACAGCACCTGAATTACAGCGGGCTGGATGCCCAGATGGCCGAGACAATGCGTATCGATCCCCCTTATCTCTCCTCTCACTCGACTCGGCTTCACAGGCCTCGCCGTTCCCCTGGTGAGCTGGCCCTCTCCGCCGAGTGCAGGAATCATTCCTCATGTATTTTAGTTTGATTGGGTGTATTATCTTAGAGCTAATTTATCAGCTAAAAAGTAAAGTTTGCCCATTTTAAAGGGCAATTTCCTGATTACTTGATGAAACTTTTCTACGGTTATCTCCATATTTTCCTCCATCCAGTGGATGTGGTGAATTTGACTTCTTTACTGGCAGATGGGGTGACCCTTTGTCTGGAATTAATCTTGACATATAAATTATATATAAATAATTATATATATATTAGATATTTAAAGCAAGCATATGGATATTTAAATAAATCAAAGCTGTAGGTCTAAGAATATATGGGTTCAGTGGTTTATTGGAAGCTCAATAAAGCTTGGAAGCTCTGTCTTTATTTGATCATAAAATCATAATATCAGCTTTGGGATTGAAGGTTTGGTAGTGTCTGCGTTGACTCCGGCTTTAGCACTACCTCCAGCCTGGAGCTGTGTTAATGATGTCATCATTAATGGATGCAGAAAAGGAAATGGCATATTCTAGAGACTGCATCAAATATTTAAACGTGCAACACAAGCATTTGTTATGCTGCAAGCTATGCATGCACCTACTGGTACTTCCATCCAAATGTTCTTTTGAAAAGCAGTGTTTAATTTAACCTCAGCCTCTTCAAATAGTTACCCATCTTATCCAGCCCAATGAATCAGTTTGAAACTTTTGTAATGTACTAAATTCTGACCTGTAATGGATATGGTTGCTGTAAAAGAACTTTCACTGATCATTAATATTTAATACATTAATAGACAAAGAGCTACACAGGTTCAATAACTCATCTTATTCTAGTTCTACTAAATAAACATGGAACATGGATCTCCTTCGACCGCAGCAGGAAAGTGAAGACCATTTACCATTTGCAATGTTAAATGACCACATACCTCCAGCCTTACATCAGAAATGAAGATATAGAATCCGTGGTTTGATTTCATCCACTGAAGTGCTTTAAACAAATGAAAAAAGACTAATGACAATATAATGGGTTTACAGTAGGCTAGTTTGTTGCCAGTGTTAAGTACAATGTCAAATTCATTTTCTGTTAAAATACTTTAGACCTTCACATGCATCTATGCATTATAGTCTACAGGCTGCTCAGTATTGAATCCAACTGGAGTGGTTTGGTAGTGGAGCTAAATCAGTTCGACAAGAGTTGAAAGATAGGCCATTGTGATGCATGAATTATGCCAAAAATGAATTGAAGATCATAAAAGAGATACATAGGTGTTCATGCTAAGTGAAAATGTAATGAAATCATGCCCGAAGCCTTATAACTTTGCTCTGTTTTCGGCATTTGGCTGTCTACTACCGTAACCTTTTAACTTTGAGACTTTTCATTCTACAACAGCTTGTTTTTTCATATTGTGATTATTTCTTTAATCAATCCATTCAAAATGTTTTCCTTTAATTAATTTGGATATTGTTATTTCAGCTAAAATGCAGATGCCTTGTGGTGAAAATTATTTTGCAACGGAACACCGAATGTCCAGCGGTTGTGACCAAAGCGAGGACATCATACACGGCCAGCCGACTGCCAACGGAGTGCCGCGGACTAACTTCAGCACCAAACAGCTGACCGAGCTGGAAAAAGAGTTTCACTTCAACAAATATCTGACGCGGGCCCGGCGGGTGGAGATCGCCAACAGCCTCCAGCTGAGTGAGACTCAGGTGAAAATTTGGTTTCAGAACAGACGCATGAAGCAGAAGAAACTGCAGCGAGAGGGCATCGTCCCCGGACCAGGACACGCGTCTGCTCCAGAAAGGACAGCTCTCCAAACACGTTAGCCAGTTGTTCCCCTCTTGAGACAGGGCTTTGCCAACAGGCTACATCACCTGAGCTCGACAATGGAGTTGCAACCGTTCTTAACTCTAGTGCTTTTGGAAATACAGGGTTCATATGTGTCTGTGCGGGCACTGAATTAAGTAGCCATTTTTTGCAAGTGCACTTTAAAAATGTATTTACAGAGAATATTTAATGTATTGCTATTTATTATTCTTAGAAGTTGATCAACCTATGTTGCATTTCAGAGTGTCATTTATTTATGGATATTTTATAATTTAAATTAAAAGTTTTGTTATGTGTAACAGGTGGAACTAACCATAGGAAAAAGTTACATTAAATGTATTATTTAATTAGTTTAGAACAATTATTTCACACTGAAACACTTCCCACCCTGCTCATGACAATACTCTAACAGACACACCTGTCCTACTCACCGGTGAGTTCGTCTAACTAAAAAAAGGCACAATAACCAGAACACAAAATACCAATGCCCCGTGCCAACATACACTGAATCCACTGTGTTAATAACTAAATTAAATGCAAAGACATACAATTACATCATTCAAACCCATAACAGAAGATCGTTTTGCACAATAAACATATTTCACAATCAAAGTCCAATGTTTTCCACATTCAGTATGATGTTCACTGCAGTTCACTGTTTTGCACGTTCAGTTCAAAATGGTCGAGCCACGGTCCTCAAAGTGTATTGAACTGTTCCCAAATCGGACATTACCGTCCCGGACACTTTGCTGCTCGTTGACAATATGGAGTCACATGTGGCAGGGTAATACTCACGCAACCACACCGTCTGTCAGTGGCGTGGGAGAGGGAGAGAGAGAGGGCAAGTGAGCTGCGGGCACATCAAGGGCTGTAGTGGCGAAACGGCTAGCTGTCCAAGTTCCCTGGCCTGGTGAAGTCTCCGACGTTGGCGACGAGCTTGTTTCTAAATGTTTAACACTTCACTAACTAGCGAGGGCATTCCGCCTCACACTACAACGTGCTATACTTTTTTGACAGCGACACCGGGTGATCTTCAGTGCTGGTGGTGTAGACTCCTTCTTCACTCCAACCGTAATTATTCCGTAACACGGACACTAACAAACTTAATACACTTAGAGCTAAACTTACAATTAACTGACTTATATTGCTGTTATTCACTCACAATAACGTGGGAGCTCTACGGGCGCCGCCATCTTCTCTCTCGTCATTCTCCGTCTCCCGCTTGTCCCGCCCCCTCCTCTCTCTCCATTAGCCAGTGCACCACCTTTCCAGGCACTGATTGGCTGAACCTACGGCCAAGTTCTGTGGTGCTATATGTTGTGGAACTTATGATTGACGTCCCAACGTAATCGCAGGGGCGGCATACAGAAATATGTCCACACTCTGGGTGTACCCCTACATTCCCCCCTTTCAAACCCTGCCACATCACAGACCTCTCCACAAGTTGGGGTCCCTTGGTAGTCCATGAGAGTCCAAGAGTCCATGCTCTCTTTTTTTTTTTTTTTTTTCTTACAACAATAACAGAAGTACACACATAACTTTCAGCATATAAACACAACTTCAACATCACACACATTACATGAAATCATTACCCATACACAAAACAAACATTTGAACACTCATTTGGGTACAAAATCTTTAAACCTGCTAGGGAGCTGACCTCTGGTGCTTCTCTGGGGTCTGGCGGGCCTCTGAATAGCCTCACTATCATCCCCAGATATATCTGCTTCGTCTGACTGTACGCCTCCATGTGACCTGCCCTCCCCAGTGCTTGGAATCCCACCCTGTTCGCTCTGCCTACTCCTAACTTCCTCCCCATCAGTGTCAGCGGTGTCGTCTTGGGAGCTATGATGGGAGTATGTATTGCAAGCGTGTCGTGTGTGGGGATAGCTACGGGGAATACACACTAAGTCATAGGCATCAGACTCTGAATCATGGGATGTGGGTCTACGCTCTCGTGTGGGGTTGGCTGGTATAGGGGTCTCAAAGACACAGGGTTTCATTTGATCCCTATGTACCACCTTGGTAGGGCCACCAGCCTCAGGCTTGACAGTATACACAGGCATGTCTGGATGGTTCTGTGCGATGACAAGATAGGGGTCTGGTTCCCACTTGTCCTGGATCTTATTCCTGCCACGTGGTTTATGGTTCCTCAGCAGAACTCTGTCTCCAGGCCGGATAAGTGCGCCACGTGCCCGCCGATCATACAGCCTTTTGCGTCGCTTGGAGGCATCTTGCGTCGCTGCCCTTGCTGCATCCGCCGCCATCTTCAGTCTCTGATGATGATTTAACACCCAATCATCCAGATTCTCTGCCACACTGTCGTCGAAATCCATTCCCCCAAGAATATCTCTGGGCAGTCGCGCGTCTCTTCCAAAAAGCAAATAAAACGGAGAGTAACCTGTAGATGAATGAACGTGGCTATTGTAGGCCATCACCAATTCAGGCAAGTGCTCCTTCCAGTTTCTCTTCTTGTTAGCTGGGAGAGACCGCAGCATGTCGTGCATAGTGCGATTGAATCTTTCGCACTGAGCGTTTCCCTGCGGATGGTAGGGCGTTGTTCTGCTTTTGGCAATGCCATATATATGACACAACTCCTTTATCACGCCAGCCTCGAAATTGCGACCTTGGTCGCTATGAAGTCGGGCGGGCACCCATAGCAGGCGAACCAATGTTTGACTAGAGCGGCGGCTGTGGTCCGAGCTGTCTGGTCTTTGGTGGGCACGGCCACGGTAAATCGTGTGAACATATCCGTGAGGACTAGGACGTTTTCATATCCACCAGCAGATGGCTCTAGCAAGGTGTAGTCCATGGCCAGGACCTCTAACGGGACCGTAACATTGCTGCAGACCATTGAGGCCTGTGTCTTCGGGAATACGTCTTTAGCTAGGATGCACCTTTTGCACTTCTGCACCCATACCTGGACGTCCCTGGACATTGAAGACCAATAGTAGCCCCTCTTCAACTTGGCCAAAGTACCCTTCACACTAAAGTGACCACCATGGTCATGGTGAGACTCATAAATGGGTTGCTGTAGCGACGTGGGCACCATCAGCTGACAGATTTTCACCCCGTCACGTGGATCTTGCAGGTCTCTGACCAGCACCCCCTGTTGGATTCTCAAACGTTCCCACTGTCCACACACTTTCCGCTGTGA
This sequence comes from Clupea harengus, assembly GCF_900700415.2. Lineage (NCBI taxonomy): Eukaryota > Metazoa > Chordata > Actinopteri > Clupeiformes > Clupeidae > Clupea > Clupea harengus. The sequence goes on along the minus strand of NC_045155.1, from coordinate 3,869,226 downwards.
CAAGCTCATGCCTTGCAACTGTTGCTTGTTAGGCCTCATACCCATCTTCACAGCTTCCAGTACGGGTCCCAGATCCTGGTCCTTCATCTGGAGTTCCCGGACCTCTTCCCAACTATAACCACAAACTCTGGTTCTTCGGGCGGCCTGCACAACCTGGACCTTTCCTGCTTCCTTCAACTGGTCTTTACGGGCCGGCCACAAGCTAGCTCTCACTTCGTCTTCTCTGATCACCAGGAAGTCTTTACCAGTGTCTTCGGTCTCTGGTTCGATGGTCACAGGTAGGCGGGATAGCACATCTGCGTTCTGGTTAGACTTCCCTTGGCTTATAGTGGACCTCGAAGTTGAATTCTGCTAACTGGGCCACCCACCTCTGTTCAACAGCCCCGAGGTTAGCGGTCTCCAAATGCCGGAGAGGGTTATGATCCGTGACAAAGGTGAATTTCGCATACATTAAGCAAGTCGCGGAACTTCTCTGTGACGGCCCATTTCAGCGCGAGGAGCTCTAATTTAAATGCGCTATAATTCTATCATTCCTCTCCGAACCCCGTAGGCCCCGACTTGCATATGCTATCACCCGCTCAATGCCATTCCTGGCGTTGGCTTAGCACGGCTCCAAGCCCCTGGCGACTTCCATCAGTTGTGACTATGAAAGGATTCGGTAGTCGGGGTAAGCAAGCACGGGAGGAGAAATCAAACAAGCTCTAAGCTTATCAAAAGCTATTTGACATGCTTCGCTCCATGAGAAAGACTGCTGCTGCGCTCGATTGTCCCCTTTTTTAAAGGTACCCATCAGGGCATGTAAGGGCCTAGCCACTTGTGCGAACTGGGGGACGAAGCGGCGGTAATAGGACATGAACCCTACCACCTGTCTCACATCTCTAACAGAACGGGGAGTGGGCCAATTCTCTAGGACACTGACTTTCTCCATGTCTACCTGGACCCCTGCTTGCTGACACAACGGCCAAGGAACTTAACCTCTGGTCTAAGGAGGAAACACTTCTTCGGATTCAACTTGAGGCCATGGGTTCCGAGACGCCTAAACACCAAATCCAACCTTTCCAGTGGCTGGTGAAGTCCTTGGAGAATAATAACACATCGTCTAAGTAGACAAGCAGAACATCGAAAGCTTAAATCGCCCAGGACTGATTCCATGAGCGTTGAAAGCTTGCTGGGGGCATTGCACAGCCCAAAAGGCATACGAGTCCACTGGAACAGTCAAAAGGCGTCGTCACTGCTGTCTTCTCCTGGTCTTTCTCCTCAACTGCTACTTGGAAATAACCTGAAGTAAGATCTAGCGAAGAAAATAAGCGTGCCTGCCCAAAAGCATCCAGGGATTCTTCCACCCTAGGGAGTGGATATGCATCTCTATGGGTCACACTATTTAACTTCCGATAGTCACAGCAGAACCGGACTGACCCGTCTTTTTCATAACAATGACTGCCGGGGGAAGCCATGGGCTGCAACTCTCCTTCAAGATGCCTTGAGCTACAAGGGTCTTGCACATGGCGCTTAACCTCTTGGAACACATGAGGTGGAATCCTACGCATGTCGTTGTTTGATGGGATGGGCATCACCCGTTGGGACTCTGTGTGTTACTGTGGTAGTGTACCCATAATCTCCATCCCCTTGGGAGAACACGTCACCGATGTTTCTGGAGAAGCTGGTTCCAATTCACAAATTTCAGGGGGTGAGAGCCCCTGTACGTTAGCCTGGACGGGGAACAGCCAGAGATTCAGGCCATCCTCTGTCACGAGCAACCGCACCCTCTAAAGCTTGGACATGAACTTCTCCGTTGGTTTCTTCAAACATCAGGGTGTCCTTGGGTAGTACTTTCTGTGGCTTACTCAACTCTGCTACTCTCGGACCTGGGGGGCAGCATAACAGTTCGTCTCGTGTGTTGAGCAGGCCTAACAGACACTTTTTCCCTCTACTGCATGAGTCAGCACATTGGCAACTAACAGTCCATGAGGCATGCTGCTGGTTGGCGAAGCCTCAACTAGTACCTGACAGTGCATTTTTGGAGGGACCTGCAGCGACCCTCAATGACTACTTCGCTGCGATGGAGGCACCATAACTGCTTGACGGCCAGCCACTCTGAATAACCCATCTGACCCCTAGGGCCCACATATTGCTCTTCCTTTGCCATCTTTACGAAGACACGGCGTAGGCTCCCCACCCCAGCCGACTGCTTGTGTCTATTCATCGTCTGACCCCTTGCATATCATTAAAACAGGCTGCGCAGATCAGCAAGGACATTCAGTCCCCAGTATTCCTGGAACTTCGCCAGGCCCCTTTCCACTGGTTGCATCGTCCCGCAGCACAAACACGCATTTTCCAATCAGCTCTTTCCGAAGCATTCAACATCAGTGGTAGAGGCACCCCGAGGACAGGGATGTCCAGCCCCATTTGCGGCCGTTAGCTTTACCCATTTGGCTGGAGATAGCACCTTCCCCGTGGAAGTGTTTTCTTGAAATGGCCTTCAGACATTGTGGTGACCTCAGAGCCAGTGTCCAGCAAACAGCATGTTTTCACCACCATCTATAATGACATCGACTGTGAAACAGTTGCCAAAGGCCGCCCATGGGTGTGGCCCCTGTGCTCGGTCACAGGTAGCGGATGTGGGCGTGATGGGGCCTACTCTAGCTGTACTGACTGTTCCTTCTGCCTGACCGTCATGGGTCTTCACTGGTCACATCAGACACGAAAGCAGTTGCCTGACGCCGCCTTCCCTGACCTTTTCTACACTCCCGACTTATGTGTCCAGGTTCCCCACAGTTGTAGCAAATCAATTGCCCAGTCTCATCTCTCTGAGGAAGTCTTTGCTGCCTACCCTTGGCGGTGTTTCGCATTTCAGACCCCTGTACCACTCTGTAGAGCTCTTCTTGTCTTGCAGCTAATTTCTGGATGGATTCATGTAACGCTGTAAAGACAAGGCTGGAGGTGTCTCTTCTGTAACTACACTGCTAACAGCACCACGAGTGTGGCTTTTGTCACGAGTGGCTTGAGAGGTCTCCTCTTCCTCTGACCAATCAATGGCAGCCTGCATCAGCAAATTAAATATCTGTGTTGGCTGCTCTTTTGCCTGTCTTTTCATTTCCCTTCTAAGGTTATCATCTCTGAGACCTAGCACAAACTGTTCTTTTAGCATGGAGTCAGGGTCAGAGATGCACTTGGAATCACGACGCTTCAAACGGCGAAGTTTCTCTTGAAGGTCATATCCATATGCCCGTATCCTCTCACCTGCCATTTGTTTTCTATCATAGAATTCCCTTAGCCTGATGCCCACTGGGGCCTTGTCTCCATATACCTCTCTCAGAATCTTGAGAACATTAGCAATGTCAGTCGTTTCATCTTCAACCATCAATTTCAACGTTACTTTTGCCTCCCCCTTTAAATGTTGCTTGACTAATTCAACTTTGTCTTCGTCTGGGATTTTGCATACTACAAAGTGTGATTTAAGTGCTGCAATCCATTCCTCAATACACATCTCACCTTGACTTTGAGAGCCGCTGAAGTCTGGGCATTTCCTGTCCCTTTGTATGAATACTGTGGTTGGGGTTTTCTGCTCTATGACCTGCTTTGCCAACGCCAGCGCCTCCCTCTGGTCACTTCTAGCCTGCTCCAGTAGAACCATCTGTTCCTTCACGTGTGTTGACTGCTCTGCAAATTTCTGTTGCAGCTCTTCAAATTGCTCCTTCAACACATCCATGATTACTTAGCCTGAGGACTGAGACCCTACCAAGGAATGGCACTGACTAATGACTACACAGGACTGGGATTAACAGAGGGGGTTGTGTAACTAGGTATGTATCCTGTTCGTGACGCCAATATGTAACAGGTGGAACTAACCATAGGAAAAAGTTACATTAAATGTATTATTTAATTAGTTTAGAACAATTATTTCACACTGAAACACTTCCCACCCTGCTCATGACAATACTCTAACAGACACACCTGTCCTACTCACCGGTGAGTTCGTCTAACTAAAAAAAGGCACAATAACCAGAACACAAAATACCAATGCCCCGTGCCAACATACACTGAATCCACTGTGTTAATAACTAAATTAAATGCAAAGACATACAATTACATCATTCAAACCCATAACAGAAGATCGTTTTGCACAATAAACATATTTCACAATCAAAGTCCAATGTTTTCCACATTCAGTATGATGTTCACTGCAGTTCACTGTTTTGCACGTTCAGTTCAAAATGGTCGAGCCACGGTCCTCAAAGTGTATTGAACTGTTCCCAAATCGGACATTACCGTCCCGGACACTTTGCTGCTCGTTGACAATATGGAGTCACATGTGGCAGGGTAATACTCACGCAACCACACCGTCTGTCAGTGGCGTGGGAGAGGGAGAGAGAGAGGGCAAGTGAGCTGCGGGCACATCAAGGGCTGTAGTGGCGAAACGGCTAGCTGTCCAAGTTCCCTGGCCTGGTGAAGTCTCCGACGTTGGCGACGAGCTTGTTTCTAAATGTTTAACACTTCACTAACTAGCGAGGGCATTCCGCCTCACACTACAACGTGCTATACTTTTTTGACAGCGACACCGGGTGATCTTCAGTGCTGGTGGTGTAGACTCCTTCTTCACTCCAACCGTAATTATTCCGTAACACGGACACTAACAAACTTAATACACTTAGAGCTAAACTTACAATTAACTGACTTATATTGCTGTTATTCACTCACAATAACGTGGGAGCTCTACGGGCGCCGCCATCTTCTCTCTCGTCATTCTCCGTCTCCCGCTTGTCCCGCCCCCTCCTCTCTCTCCATTAGCCAGTGCACCACCTTTCCAGGCACTGATTGGCTGAACCTACGGCCAAGTTCTGTGGTGCTATATGTTGTGGAACTTATGATTGACGTCCCAACGTAATCGCAGGGGCGGCATACAGAAATATGTCCACACTCTGGGTGTACCCCTACATATGGAACGCTGAAATCACGTCGACCGTGTAGGTTTTGTCATATTCATTGATGGAAATCAATAGAGCAACATATAATCCACCTATTTACAAGATAACAAAGTCTTTACGCTCGGACATATTTGGGCTTTAGCATATGATACTTGAGTAGCTTTGCTTTCTGACAGAAATCTACATGCCGTTGTTAAACTCATCAGTTTTGGACATGGGAAATGACCAGTTGATTTATTTAGTTAAAAATGCAAGTGTCATGCCACCAGTGCTTTTATCAAAAAAGAATGTAGTATAAGGTTCACTTATGGCTTTGTGTTATGAACGCAAAAGCTCTCTGAAGCCTGTTATGTGAGGTTAAACCGAGTGCCTTGTAGTGAACTTAGGCTGACACCAACTTTTCAATTTTGATGACATGAAAGCGAAGCTCTGCGGTTTGGGAAATAGTAACTGAGTTCACATGCTAGCAAAGAAACCCCGCTACTTATTTGATGTGACTGAAGTAGGATACGCTTATCGACGGTGCTCACCTAAATTTAAACTATAATTAAAAGTGTTTTTTTTATTCATGTTCTCTCTCCATTGCTCACTAGGCTTAAACCCCTCTGCCTTGTCCCCAAATTTTAATCTTTTAATTCTACATTTCGACTTGGTCATGAGTGCATTAATTGCTAGATTTATATCCTGACAACCCAGGGATTTATGTCATTTAGAAGGTATAGATTTATTGACAACTGGGTTTACAATATTGATTTGAATTGATTAAGTTGTAGGAATAAATAATTACATACATCTCGAATTGTGAAGCACATTTTAAAGCCAACAAAATGTCCAAAATGATAAAGCCAACCCATATTGCAAATGTAACAATTAAATTGTTCTCGTTATGAGAAGAAATGTGATTTGCAGTCTTTTGTACTCTTTTAGAAGCACAATCTTGTTTTAAATCAGAATGAGATATATGTTTTGGTCATTGTAACCCCTCATAAACATAGTCTGACTATCAGATTGCGTGGTGTCAGAATGTCTTCACAAATAAATTAAACTGAAATCCGAAATGAAAAGGACCTCTAAAAATGAAAGTTGTGACACTGCAGCTTGTTTACACGTACATCGTTTTAAGTGATGATAATCGCTATTCTCCTAGCTAGATCCTATGTTGCCATGAAGGAAGTGCTGTCATGTCTAAGCTTGTTAATGTATGCCGATACTCCGCAGTTCACCTCTCACCTCTTGACCTCAGCTTTGCCTGAGGACACCAGTGACCGGGTCACTGGTTCACGAGAAGAAAGATGCCTTTTAAAAATATGCGGCTCTCACGAAGTCCAGGCTTCTAGCGTTCTATAGAAAACACCAAAGGAGTGTTTGCTAGACTATTAAACCTACATTGAATCGAATTAAAGTGACGCGGAGTAGTGCTGCCAAAGCCCACATAAACAAATCATGTGATGTATTTTCATGACACGATTCTAAAGTTTAGAGAATTCATTCTTAAAATCTGTTTTTTTTTTCCAATATTACGGATAAAAGTGCCGTGATCTAAACCGTTTATTTCAGAACAGCTTTTCTGATTTTGATTTCTCTGTAGCCCTATTGGTGCAACAATATCGTAAGTAGTATAGACACCTCAAACTGCATGAAATGATTCACTTGGCCAAATACATGAAAGGGGTTGATGTCTGGTTTCGTTGTATTAAAATGCAACATCCTTGACGTTGGTATGGGTAATACTGCTGTGCTTATAGGCAATTTAGACGAGAAACGATGCCGGTAATGGGCTATCAACGCCTTCAAATCATACTACGCCACCGTTGTCTTAGACAGGTGCAAATTTGAATAGATTCGTCTATTTCAACATGCAAGTCGTACGTTTTTATCAACAGGAGTAGGGTACTTCGAAATGTACCCGTTCCAAGTGTGTACCCCTCAATTCTACAGGCTTAATGTCCACTTTTCTAATGTGTTTTAGTGGTCTAAAGAATAGACAACTTAATAGACTTATGTAAGCAATACCCTCACTCCCTCAGCATAACATTTTAAACCATCCTCCACTAGGCCTATACTTGCAGTTAAAGCAGGACTGCTGAATGAGTGTTTGTTTATTGCATCTTTATGGCATTTCAATTTGCAGCACAAGCAAATTGTTGACCTGGTATGAGATTCAGAAATAGCATTTCTTAACCCTTGATATCAGTCCTCCAGACTTCTCAGTTCTCTCTGCATCATATCAAAATAATGTCACCCTTGTTACCATAGGTGTGATATTTTCATGTAGGCCTCCTTTAACTTTTACTGTTGCTTTAGTTATCGTTTTATCAATGTCATAAACAGGACAACACATCATAATGAAATACAGATTCATTATGAGAAACAGCTGAAAACTAATCTGTGAACTTGCAAAAGATATGTGAAGAACTGCCTCTTTTCACACTGATGGAGACAAAAGTCACAAGGGCCACTCACTTGCCCCACATTCTACAAAACATCACTCCCAAACGGTTTTTGGGTCATGTTTACATTCTCTTTGTAGCTCGGAGGATTTGATCACACTGTGTGGCATGTCCGTTTCCCAGGGTCGAAAGCTGTCCTCACAGATACCTGAATGTGCCTGGGACTCTCTTGTGGGAGGTCTGACACAGAGTTGCCCGGGTAACAAGTACAGCATTCCTCGGTTTGTTTAGAACGCCATTTCAGTATAGTTGTCTCGTGTGGCACACTCTCAGTGATGGATGTGAGTTTTTCAGTGCCTTCCTGGAAGATGTACAGAAGCCGTCTTAGAGTGACAGCCTTTGCAGCATGTTCATACTCCTACACTAACTCACCCATCGGGGCCTTCCATCATCCACACTGTATGTCAATATTGTATGGAAACACTTTGGTGTTGATGAAAAAAAGTGTGATATTAAAATTTGTCAGTCTGGCAAGGCACAATAGAATGATATTTCAGAGGAAGTGAGTACAACATTTGTGTCTGTATGAACATGCCAGTGTGTTGTGTCCAGTGCAGTATGAGTGTGTGAGTGTTAGCGACACTAACCCTTATTTGATACATGTCATAGAAACAGTTGTCCATTCAAGCTGATACAATGTCAAAAGTTTGGCCAAAATTGTGAACTCCTTAGAAGCACAGCCCAAAGAATTTTGAATGGTTTGCTGGGCAGAGAGACTGTTAGGAATACTACCAGGAAATGTTTTACTCTGGTTAGTTTAGATGGAAGTAAATAATACAGTTTTTGCAATGTTTAGCATACATTAATGAGATTAAATATAGCACTGTCAACACATTTTAATAAGGCCTTTTGCTCAGTTTCAGATATGGAACTTCACCTTGATGTTATGGTGAGCAAACTAGTAGAATTGCAGTCTCAATCTTCAGTTTTTGTTTGCCGGAGGCATGCAAATAATTAAAAAATGTCTAGTTGGACATATCGGTCATTGGCTGCTGTGTTGAATTATAGGTTAGTATACACCTTGAATACTGGATCAGGTCTACTCATAGCCCCTATTTACCTTCCTTTGTACACTGGCAGGTACTCACACGTACACTGTGTTGCACAACAGATTTCAATAGATTACATATATTCAAATAGTCTCTGCAAATATGAAATTGCTGCCTTGAGATTGGATATGGCATAGAATCACATCATATTGACAGCATTACTGCAATTTATACCCCTAGTTTGTCCGTGTGTGTGTGTGCTTTAATGAGTGAAATAGAAGTTAGTGTTTGTGGTTAGGCCAATGGTCACCTCCTCAAAACATTGGCATGTTTGGGCCCTTTAACGAAACCAATTAATTGATTGGGGAGGGGGGGATACCATGCTCCTTGAGCATAATATCAGATTCACAGCCCTTTGTATATAATTTCATTAAGATATCAGTCCTCTATGCAGGCAGAACGGCACACAATTACTCACAAATGTGTTTCCTGTTGCAGCAGCATTATGGGGGAAAGAACCAATTAGATAAGTTACTGCAATTAATACCAATAATGACCCACAGTGATGAATGTTGCCTAGATAGTATCTTCCCAAGAGTACTTGAGAATAAGAAAATAATTTTGTGGGCACTAACTGGCTGCAGGAAGTAGGAAGTAGAGGAAGTGAGATTAAAGGAAATGCATAATATTTTCCCCTGAGAACATGACTAGGAAGCCTAATACAGCTGTATGGAGAAAGACAATGCAATGGGTGGTTGCTTTAGTACAGTAGGCTGTGTTAATAATACAAATTCAGCCATTGCTCTTCTCTCTTTCTGTCTCAGGTCCCTTCCACACTCTCACTCTGCACAAAGCCGACTTTCAGTGTTGGACGTACGGTGAAGAATTGATCCCCATTTGTTTGCCTGACAACCCCCAGTGTTCAAAAGGGTAGCAGGTAGACAAAGATCCGCACAAAACACACATAGAGAGATGTACGCACACACACTCACAAAGAGAGACGGAGAGACAGAGAGCGAGAGCCCCTTGATTCTCCTTTCCTTTATGGCTCCTGAGAGCAGATGTTTGGGGACAGCTTACAGCCTCAGCGAATTTCTGTGTACAAAGCAAACAGCAGCACTCAGCACTTCTGGCCGCGTAGGAAATGCGCTCCCGAATCGTAGGGGGAGGGGGCAGGAAGAGGGGAAAAAGAGAGAGGGAGAGGGGCAATCTGGGTGACAAAGAGGAAGAGAGAAAGAGGGGGAGAAGAAAAGAGAGAGGGTTTCATGGTGGATGTGAATGGGGGGGGGGGGATGCTTACCAAGGTGAAACTATGTCAAGGTTGCATCCATTTTCCCCATTCAAACTCGGCTCTGGAGAGTAGGCTTCATTATGTATGTGTACCTGTGTGCCTGTGTGTGTGTGTGTGTGTGTGTGGGTGCCTGTATGCCTGTGTGTGTGTGTGTGGTTGTGTGTGTGCCTGTGTGTGTGTGCCTGTGTGTGTGTGTGTGTGGGGGCTTGTGTGTGTGTGTGTGTGTGTGTGTGTGTGTGTGTGTGTGTGTGTAAGAGAGAGAGAGAGAGAGAGGGAGAGAGAGCAAGCGCAGGTATGAGAGAGAGCAAGTCATTTGAGCTCCTGGCAGCAGCATGTGAGGAAAGGAAGGCAGGCCTGGCTCATGCCAGAGGTAGGCACTGACCATTGCAAGGCTCGTGTAAATAAAAATGGCCTTCATCTCCCTATCTGAAGCTTTGACCTCTAGTTTACAGCACTGCTCTCAGGGTTTGGATTGCCCTTTGAAAAGTTGCAGACATGCACAAACACGGGGGAAGAGCGAACGGAGTACCTGCTTGAACTGTGCTGATGCTGCAGACGCCCATTGGGTCGATCTTAAAAGAAAAAAAAAAGAAACACAAGGAAGAGAAATGAATGAAACCCATCCACTTATTTGAGTGGATGAAAGAGACACACATGCAATTACACAAATAGCATATGTTCCGTTTGGCTCTTGCACAATTTCATGACAATTCTTTTTTTTAGGTAATCTGATATCATGTTGGTGGCATGTCAGTATACTAAGACTATGGACACCCATATACTCTGAGCAGGAGTATGTGAGTATGTGGGGTCTGCGGTGCTTATTTATCTTAACAAAGTCACCCCCTTCCCTACTGCCCTGGGTGAGGTTGCCATAGTGACAGGCTCTCAGACATATGGAGAGGGTAGCGAGGGGCGCTGGGAGGTGGAGAGGAGGGGCAGAAGGGATGACAGCGGAGGAGGAGGGAAGAGGTTGGTGGGTGGGTGGGTGGGAACGGAGCGAGGGTGCTGTCTGTCTGTCTGTCTTTCAGACGCGCCGTTGTGCCCCATCATTTAATCAAGCCCTCTGGGCTGAAAGGAGGGCTGGTTCATGAACTCTTTCAAGATGGCAGCTGCACCCGAGAGTACACGGTACTTGCCATAGGGCAGGGTAAAATTACAGTTTGTTTTAGTTTAAATTGTGTATACAGATATGATGTAAACATGATGTAAACATGCAGAGCATCATTGATTTAACTGAAAATGCATATTTCAGACAATTAAAATGTCAGCACTTTCAACTTAAAGAAGTAAGACACAAATTGTAAATTGTGAAAAGCGTTGAGAATGGCTTTTGGACAATTTGATGATATTAAGGTTGGAAATGAGGATAGAGGAGGGGCTTCATTTTCCTGAGATGTGGTGTCTGCCCTAAGAATACATTTTCTGTAGGGGGAGATAAAATGGCGCGAGATTGGTTATTTCTGCTGTCTATTTGGGCCCCCAGGTGCTCAATCACCCCACCCATGCCCGCTTTAGTTTTTCATCTTGACCCTCTTCATCTCACCTCGTTCTTTCTTTCCTATTTATCCATCTATTTGCCTCTTTTTTTTCTTCCTCCTCGTCTCCATATCATTCATCTTCCTCCTCTCTCTTTGCCCTTCGCTCTCGCTCGCCAGCCTCTCCGGCGCTGTCAGGCGGTGACCTCCAGGCCCTCAGAGGTCAAGTGATACAAGGTCACTGGCAGGTCAGACCATCTCACTGGCTGACCTCAGCAAGGACTTCTGCCTCCAGCCAATGGCAGGGGCCCGGTGCTCCTCCCAGGGCAGACAATCTCCCTCCTTCAGCACCTCCCCCACCCCACCCCACCCCACCCTTCCACGTCCACACCACGCCTCCTCCTCCTCCTCCTCCTCCTCCTCCTCCTCCGGCGGCGAGGCCCAGAGTGTCACATGACCAGGCTGCGGCGGCGTCAGGATGAAGATGATTAATGAGGCTTTTAGTACCTGTTTAGAATGAAGCTGTCCACACTGCTCTGTAATTACCCGCTCCCTGGCGGCAGCTGCCCGACATAATTGCTTTTTGTTTGTTGACCTGGTTTACTGCAGAGAAAGATGGCTTCGGGTGGGTGACATGGGTGTCTGTGGAGGTGTGCGTTAGCAAGAGGGTGAGCACTGGCCGGGGTGGAGGTGACGGCGAGGTGCATGTCTCCCTCCTGCTTTTTTAAACAGAGAGAGAGAGAGAGAGAGAGAGAGAGAGAGAGAGAGAGAGTGAGAGAGAGAGATTGGGGTGCTCATTGTTTTTATGGCAGGGTCACAGTCTTCTTTTTAAGTAGTGATTACTTCTTTTTTGATTTAGTGCCACCAGTGCTGCATTAGAGCATCAAAGGATTTCCGGGATTTCCTCCGTTTGTTTTATTCGCCAGCGAGCACTCAGATTGTATTTCATTTTTATTGCAAATACGGGAAATGGCGATGTAAACGGCAAGCGCACGAGCCCGTGATTAATTGGGATCTCGCGTACAGTGAGGTTCTGAGTGCACAGCTGCAGTGAACTGGGAGCCGCGCTGAACTAAACGGAGGGCCCGGTCGCCCGGGGCACGCCCCCCCCTTCTCTTACTTAATCACTTAGCAGAACAAACTTTCCCCCTGCTTCCAAGAATAACTTGATATCTAAATATTATGGACATTTAAAAGATTTAAGTCTGCCTCACATTACACTGCTTGTCCAAAAGCTTAGGACTTACGTACTTAGGAGTCGTCGATAACAAGCGGCTCTTTAAACACAACGCCGGACGGCTCTTGATGCTGGATGTTATTTATAAATTTAGAAATCGTTCAGGGCAGATTTATGCTCTTTAAAGTCAGTGGAATTGCTCATCAGCTCTTTAAGTACTCACTATTATTCATGGGCCTTTTAAAGGGGGACGCCAGGAGAAGCAAACATGCGCTGATGTTGATGCATGACATATGTGTCAGGTTATGCCTCAATGAATAATTCATAGGCACAGCTCCTCAGCCTCCAAACTGCATGTTTTTAAAGTTGTCCTTCGCTATATCAACATCAACAACAACAAGAACAACAACAACAAAACATTCACGAGGCCCCTCAAAGAATACATTAGACACGTTTTTGCTTCTGTCTGTGGCTGGAGGAGAGGTTACAGGAGCTATCACCCATCTGCAGTACTAGCAGCTCTCACTGGGCAGGGGTGGCACAGATTGTCTGTTTGTGTTTACCCAGTGCCGCCCGCGGCTGCGTGTGTGTCGCAGGGAGGACGGTGGCCCGCCGTATCGGCTCTCTGTGCTATGAGTGGCCTTCATCCACCGCCCAGTTCTCACATAACTCAAGCCTCGGCGCCCTCACCCCACACCTCATAAACAACTTCCCCATCAGCTGATAATGTCTGCCTAATGCTTAGTCAATAAAGCCCAACAGTGCTTTGCCTCTTTATATTTTCCTTCTACCCCCCCCCCCCTTCCTTGTTCCTCTGTACATAAATATAAACTATGTTGGTGGTGTGGAGGGGGGAGATTGATGCGGTGGGCTGGCCCTTCACTTTCCATCAGAAGGCAGAGGGGAAGCATATGGAGGAGGAGAAGAGGAGAGGGGGACAAGAGCACACTCATCCACCTGCAGGTGTTTGGAGGAGATAGCGGCCCTAGCAGAGGGGATGAGTGTTTGCCCGGCGGCACTGACAGATCACCTGAGCTCCGGGCCCGTTAATGCTGTAATGACTTAACCCATTGGCGCCAGCGCAGTGCTGTCTGTATCAGGCCCGTTCGGGTTATCGCCTCTCTGCGATGTTCACCATCAGCTTCGGTTAAATTATCACGAGGCCCTTCCACATGTTCATTCACCTGATTCTTCTTTATTTTTAGCTCTCTCCTCAGACTTGCCAAACACATTTATCTCTGTCAATTAGCTGAGCTTTAGTAAAAAGCAGGGGTTCACAGGAATATAAACTACAGAGTAACACGGAGAATACAGAGTAAGTACTCATACTACAAATTGCAAGTGCCATAAATCGCGCTGTATCTTGTAGTGAACAGAATCAAAGGTATGTCTGAAACTGAGATTAGTGTTTGGCAGGTCTGCACTGAGTGAGACTTTGTGTCTAGTGTCCTACTGATCATAGTCATCTTTGTCATTCTCAGTAAAATAGTCATCTTACTTTGACTGTGGACTAAGGACCTGTAGTACCAACAGAATCAACAGAAGCCTCAATATTTGAGCAGTGTTACAGACATACACAGCTCAGCAGTACAGCAGAGATGCACAGCTGTACCTGAGGTCTGAGAGGTTCATCCAAAGCACCTAATAGCCCATGTTTATTTTAGAAGTACATGTGTTCCTTGGGAATCAAAAATCTTGTTACAACTTAGTCAAGGAGTTCAACTACAGGCATATGCGACCTTAATTTGTGCCATCAAGCAGTTGACCTTACAATATTATGATACTCAAGTTGTATTAGGACATCAAAACCTTGTTAGTGTCCTCAGAATGAACCTCTTAAGGCAATCAGTGGATACATTTATTTCAAATGACTGCTTTCCGAATACCAACCAACCAACAGAGACGTCTACTCTTGTCACGGTGATGTAGCCGCCTGAAGAAACACGGGAGTTAGCCATTTGGATCTAAAAACAAATTGAATTAATTCTATATCCCACTCTGCCTAATAAGGGCATTTGAGTGCTCTTGAGTGTGTCAATCGGTGGTCGAGGTCAATACCTGCAGGGATTTTGACTTTCTAAAAATGTAATGTCATCTGATGGGTCTAATTAATTAGTTAAGCCACTTAGTTTTATCATGTGGCATAGTGTCTGGCTGAAACTGATATTGGCTTGTCATTAGCTCTTATTGACTGATAAGGCAGCCTGTAAGGTCTGTGTTCTGTCCGTGTCTAATTTCTGTGTTTGTCTCCCTTGTGTGGTCGCATGTCTAGTCCTCGTGCTTCCTTGTTCCCGCCATGTGCTTTCCCTGTGTTTGTTTGTCTGTGCCATGTGCCCTCTTGTTGTTGTCCGTGTCTCCACCCCTCACCTGTTCCCAATCTCCCGGGTTGTGTGTATCATTGGTTTCACCTGTGTCCTGTTGGTTCCCCTTGTTTAGTCCACCTGTGTCTTTGTCTGCCCCGCCTTGATTGTTCTCACCTGTCCCTCGTTATCTGTTGCCTGTGTGTATATATAGTCCTTGTTTTCTTGTTCCTCGTTGTGTCGTCGTAAAAATTGTGTTTGATGGTATGTTCCTTGTTTTTCCACTGCTCCTCGTGTGTTTCCTAGCGTTTAGCGCTTCTGCCTTGTTCAAGTGATTACTCGTGCTTCTGACCTCTGCCTGCCCTACAACTATTCTCCTGCCTATTCCCTGTTTGGATTTGTTTGCCTACTTTTGGACTGCCTACCTGTGTACCGAACCCTGCTAGTAAACGTTTATTCTTCTGAATCTACCCCTGTGCTGAGTCGTGCGATTGAGTCCTGCACAACACCCACCATTCGTAACAGTACGACGACACCAAAGATGGACTCAGCCGACTCAGACTCAGTGCTCAGACTCAGTTTGAGCAAACAAGCCTCCTCTCTCTGCCTCGTGACAAGGGGAATAGAGGAGCAAGGGAGAAGTTCCCTGAAGTCCCTGAACCTGCTGTTGGGACAATTCGAGCAGCTCCTGGATCGTTGGGATTCCCTCGCTGCACCTCCCTCTCCAGCTCCGGTTCCATGCCGCCTGGATTCCGGCTCCAGGGTTTCAGCTTCACTCGCCAATACTGCTCTGGCTTCAGCTCCGACTCCCCGTCTCCTGCCTCCCGCCGTCAGGACAGCCGCAGTCGCCCTAGGAAGAGCTTCTGACGCTGTCAACCTCGAAGCAGCCTCTACCAAGGCCACCATCAAAGCGGTCTCTGACGCCGTCAACGCAGCCTTTGGAGCTTCCACCCTTGAAGCTATCTCCGCCGCCCTCGAAGCTGCCTTTGCAGCATTGGAAAGATTTTCTGTCACACCCAAAGAAGCCTCTGGCGCTGCCTTGCTCGATGCAGCTTCTGCTGCCATCGATGCAGCCTCTGCCACCCTCGAAGCAGCCTCTGATGCTGCCGCCTCCGAGGTCGTCTCTGCTGCCCCAGAGGTAGCTTCCGTCGCTACCACTCCCAAAGCAGCCTCTGCCTCTCCCGAAGCAGCTTCTGACGCTGCCGCCCCAGAAGCAGCCTCTGACGCTGCCGCCCCTGAAGTAGCCTCTGTTGCTACCGCCCCAGAAGCAGCCTCTGACGCTGCCGCCTCCGAGGTCGTCTCTGCTGCCCCAGATGTAGCCTCCGTCGCTACCACTCCCAAAGCAGCCTCTGCCTCTCCCGAAGCAGCTTCTGATGCTGCCACCCCCGAAGCAGCCTCTGACGCTGCCGCCCCCGACGTAGCCTCTGTCGCTACCACCCCAGAAGCAGCCTCTGATGCCACTGACGTAGCCTCCGTCGCTACCACTCCCGAAGCACCCACTGCTGCCCCCGACGTAGTCTCTGTTGCTAGCAACCCTGAAGCAGCCTCTGTCGCTGCTGTCCCTGAAGCAGCCTCTGATGCCACTGACGTAGCCTCCGTCGCTACCGCTCCCGAAGCACCCACTGCTGCCCCCGACGTAGCCTCTGTTGCTAGCAACCCCGAAGCAGCCTCTGTCGCTGCTGTCCCTGAAGCAGTCTCTGAAGAAATTGCTGATGGTGACGCCACTGAGGCCTACGCCACAGCAGAACCAGCCGCCGCAGATCAAGCCGCCGCTCTCCCTGCAGACCGAGCCGTCGCTGACCCTGCAGACCCGGCCGTCGCTGACCCTGCAGACCCGGCCGTCGCTGACCCTGCAGACCCAGCCGTCGCTGACCCAGCAGACCCAGCCGACGCTCACCCAGCTTGTGCGTACCCTACAGCCAGCGCTGCCGACCCGGACCCCGCAGCCACCGCTGCCGACCCACACCCCGCAGCTGACCCGGACCCTGCTGCCACAGCTGCCAACCAAGATCCTCCAGCATCCGTTTCCGATGCAGGTCCAGCAGCACCCTCTGCCGAGACCGGTCCAGCAGCACCTTCTGATGGCGTCGCTGCTGAGGGCTCTGCTGTTCCAAGCGCCCCTGTCCCGAGCGCCCCTGTCCCGAGCGCCCCTGTCCCGAGCGCCCCTGTCCCGAGCGCCCCAGGCGCCCCTGTCCCCAGCGTCCCAGGCGCCCCTGTCCCCAGCGTCCCAGGCGCCCCTGTCCCCAGCGTCCCAGGCGCCCCTGTCCCGAGCGTCCCAGGCGCCCCTGTCCCGAGCGTCCCAGGCTCCCCTGTCCCGAGCGTCCCAGGCTCCCCTGTCCCGAGCGTCCCAGGCTCCCCTGTCCCGAGCGTCCCAGGCTCCCCTGTCCCGAGCGTCCCAGGCTCCCCTGTCCCGAGCGTCCCAGGCGCCCCGGTCCCGAGCGTCCCAGGCTCCCCTGTCCCGAGCGCCTCAGGCGTCCCGGTCCCGAGCGTCTCCGGCGTTCCTGTCCAAGGTGTCCTTGCGCCGGTTCCAGGCGTCCATGCGCCGGCCCCAGGCGCTTCGGATCCTGTCTCCAGTGTTCCTGGGTTCCCTGTCCCAGCTGCAGCAGACCCAGGGTTCGGTGCCGCCAGCCCTAATGAACCAGCGAGTCCAGGTGCCACGTCTACCCCAGCCACTGGCCCTGCAACCCCAAACACCAATCGATATCGCTGGCATCTATTTGTTGTTAGGGTTGTTGTTGTTTATTGTTGGTCTGTTTGGCCGGTCGCCAAAGACTCTGCCCCTGTTTGGCCACCCACCCGGCCGGTCGCCAAAGACTCTGCCCCTGTTTGGCCACCCACCCGGCCGGTCGCCAAAGACTCTGCCCCTGTTTGGCCATCCACCCGGTCGGTCGTCAAAGACTCTGCCTCTGTTTGGACATCCACCCGGTCGGCCGCCAAAGACTCTGCCCCTGTTTGGCCACCCACACGGCCAGCCACCAGACATTCTGCCCTTGCTTGGCCGTCCACCCGGTCAGCCACCAGACCCTTCTTTCCAGCCTTCTGTCTGGCCCGGCCTGCCCGCCTGCCTTGCTCTGGACCCCCTCCACCCACCCTAGGTGGATTTGATCTGTTTGTTGTGTGTTTTTGGGCTGTCTGGTCCGGTCTGCCCGCCTGCCTTGCTCTGGACCCCCTCCACCCACCCTAGGTGGATTTGATCTGTTTGTGTTTTTGGGCTGTCTGGTCCGGTCTGCCCGCCTGCCTTGCTCTGGACCCCCTCCACCCACCCTAGGTGGATTTGTTCTGTTTGTGTTTAGGGCCGTCTGGAATCCGGCCCTTAGAGGGGGGGTACTGTAAGGTCTGTGTTCTGTCCGTGTCTAATTTCTGTGTTTGTCTCCCTTGTGTGGTCGCATGTCTAGTCCTCGTGCTTCCTTGTTCCCGCCATGTGCTTTCCCTGTGTTTGTTTGTCTGTGCCATGTGCCCTCTTGTTGTTGTCCGTGTCTCCACCCCTCACCTGTTCCCAATCTCCCGGGTTGTGTGTATCATTGGTTTCACCTGTGTCCTGTTGGTTCCCCTTGTTTAGTCCACCTGTGTCTTTGTCTGCCCCGCCTTGATTGTTCTCACCTGTCCCTCGTTATCTGTTGCCTGTGTGTATATATAGTCCTTGTTTTCTTGTTCCTCGTTGTGTCGTCGTAAAAATTGTGTTTGATGGTATGTTCCTTGTTTTTCCACTGCTCCTCGTGTGTTTCCTAGCGTTTAGCGCTTCTGCCTTGTTCAAGTGATTACTCGTGCTTCTGACCTCTGCCTGCCCTACAACTATTCTCCTGCCTATTCCCTGTTTGGATTTGTTTGCCTACTTTTGGACTGCCTACCTGTGTACCGAACCCTGCTAGTAAACGTTTATTCTTCTGAATCTACCCCTGTGCTGAGTCGTGCGATTGAGTCCTGCACAACACCCACCATTCGTAACACAGCCCTGACGCCGCCGACACAGCCTGCCGGAGGTGGAACACCGGTGCTGTTGAACGACCTCATAAGCATTCTGAGCAAAGTGATAGATACTACATCAATGGACAATCAAACAGCCAAAGAGACCGAATTCTGAAGAATGAATAGATGGATCTCTAAAGGGAAAGTTTATAGCCTGTAGACCGACATGTCACACTGACAATAAACCCCAAAATAAACAATAAACAGGAGTATAAACCCACCTTTACAGATAGTGACATGGGGCATGTTATATGTATACTGAACAAAAAGTGTGTACAACACAATCCCTGACACAAACTCCATTTGCTGTGCAAATCTCTGGCTGCTGAGGGTGTTGGCTGAAGGCTGGAAGGGCAGCAGAATGGAGTGGGGGTATTATGGAGTGGTGGGGAGTGGGAACAGGAGGGGGTTTCATTTTTTGTTCTGGTTTCGTCAGAGATCCTGATGGCTCTTCTGCTCCGTGGCTGTGCTTCACCAAGATGAATCCCACAGCGTAATGGAGACAGAGGCATCCCAAAATTAGGAGAGACATTAACTGGAGTATCAATAAATAAAGCACTAATTAGAAAAAAGGAACAGGGGCTTTTGGAGGCACGTGGGGGGAATACCAACGGCGACATCATTCTCTCTCATTCTCGCCGCTCCCATCCACAGTTGCCACGCCCACTAGGGGTGTGGTCACCGAGGCCCTAAACCAATCACCTTTGCCCCCGTCCACTCAGTGACTGTACAGTGAACCCTCAGATGGTCTTGCTCTAATCAGATTGTATGAATGTGTATTCGTGTGTGTTTGTGTGTTTGTGTGTGTGTGTGTGTGTGTGTGTGTGTGTGTGTGTGTGTGTGAGAGAGAGAGAAACAGAAACAGAAATTAAGAGAGATATCTAGAGATTCTTAATGCATGAATATGTGCATGTAAACTTACATATTCATGTAGGCCTATGTGTTAATGTGTGTACATCAATGTGTGTAAGTGTGCGTGCGTATGTTTGTGTGTGTGTGTGAGTGAGTGAGTGTGTGTGTGAGTGTGTGAGTGTGTTGACACACACACCGCCGGGCTTTGAGACTTCACCATGATTAATGGAGGTGGGGGTCCTTCCCCTCCCTCTGAGCAGAAGAAAATGGAGGGGGAGAGAGCTCGAGCTCGAGGAGGAGGAAGAAGAAGTGGCGCTGAGGTGGAGAGGAGAGGAACACGGGAGAGCGCGGTACAGGCAGAGAGCCTGGAGCGGAGAAGAGGAGAGGAGAGGAGAGGAGAGAGAGAGAGAGCACAGAGGAGGGGAGAGAGAGAGAGAGAGAGAGAGAGAGAGAGAGAGAGAGAGAGAGAGAGAGGAGCCCGGGGGAAGCTCCAACCAGCAGGGGAAATGATGGGATGGTGCCGTGGAGGCCACTGACCTTTCCCTCTCTCTCTCTCTCTCCGTCTCCACCCCACACACCCCCCACCCCCCTCTCTCTTTCTCGTTTTCCCTCCTCTCTCCCTGGTGGATAATAAAGACTGATGACACTGATGCTGTGCCATCCGGCTCCCTGGCCCTCCACTGCAGAGCCATTTGCGCCATCATTTATCCTCTGCCCCCCCCCCCCCCCCCTCACCAACCCCGAGCACCCCCCCTCTCTAATTCTGCTTTAATAACAGCGCCTTTCATTCATCACAGTATTGACGCGCGTGACAGCCGGTGCAGCATACACTAACTCTCTGCCCTTTACTCGTACACCATCGGGGTCGTGGGGAGGTCACCCAGTCGATAACACCACACACATACATACATATACACACATACACACACACACACACACACACACTCACATATGTACCGCTGTCACCTTGGAGATGCCGACAGGCGAATTAAGAAGCATGATGTGCCAATCGCCACCTCAGGGGACCACACCAGGAGTATTGGGATCATAAACATAACTGGGAGAATGTATGAGAGAGCGTCGGCATATGGAGCAAAGGTCCCTGTGTATTTGTGAGGTGTTATTGATGGTGATTATGACCTGGATGGAGTGTCAAGATGAAACCGGTGTACGTCCACTGGCATGTTCTGTAAGTGTGTATGTGTGTGTGTGTGTGTGTGTGTGTGTGTGTGTGTGTGTGTGTGTGTGTGTGTGTGTGTGTGTGTGTGTAGTTATAGGTAAGGAGGAGCTCACTGTGTTCTGACCTGAGGTAGGGTAAGGGGTAAGAGTGGTGTAGGTTAGGGTAAGGAGAGAAAATCCTTTTCCATGTTGTGGCAGGGAGCTGTTACTCTGAGAAGATACACAAGGACGAACCTCAAGTGCTTTTGCCAGTCACACAAACACCACACAACTGGACATTACCTTCATCCAAGACCTTCTTTAACACTAAACAATGACACACACACACACCGGAATGTATACTCTCTCACACAAACACACACAGATGTACACACAAAATGCACAAAATAAAATTCAGAGACACATTCAAAAATTTGTTTTTCTCTCCTTAATTCATCCGTTTCGTATTCAAAGCATGTGCCATTGTCTTGTCCTCAGACGGCGTGTGCACAGCCTGCTCCAGTGCCGCGTTTTTTCTTCATCTCTCGCTGACAGCCACATTTGTGTTCATTTAAGGCCCTGCCATCGCCAGGCATCTGGAGGAGCCTCGCGTCTCCTCTCTCCCTTCACTTCCCTTCCATTTGGACAATGATATTAATGCACATTTACATGCCATGGTGCCTGCGCTCGTGATAAACAGTTTGATTAGATGGGCAGACAAGGAGACACTCGTTTTGGGCAAATTGCGATTGGAGCAGAGGCTCCCAGCGAGACGCACGCAGGCGGAGATAAACAGTGGAGGGCAACAAAGACGCGGTGGCGATCACACCACAGTTTGCTGGCCAAGGGGGGGAGGGAGGGCACGGCCGCTACTGGATCATGGTGGGAGGCTGTGCCGCTGGAGGGGTCACTCTCAGCACCCTGTTCCCCCACTCACTGCCCTTGGTCCCCTGGGTAGTGGCAGGGAAGCCACCCCAACCTTCACCCCCAGCCTTCAGAGACGGTCGGGACTCAACCTTCACCCCCTAGCCTTCAGAGACGGTCGGGACTCAACCTTCACCCCCAGCCTTCAGAGACGGTCGGGACTCAACCTTCACCCCCCAGCCTTCAGAGACGGTCGGGACTCAACCTTCACCCCCTAGCCTTCAGAGACGGTCGGGACTCAACCTTCACCCCCAGCCTTCAGAGACGGTCGGGACTCAACCTTCACCCCCAGCCTTCAGAGACGGTCGGGACTCAACCTTCACCCCCTAGCCTTCAGAGACGGTCGGGACTCAACCTTCACCCCCTAGCCTGCAGAGACGGTCGGGACTCAACCTTCACCCCCAGCCTTCAGAGACGGTCAGGACTCAACCTTCACCCCCAGCCTTCAGAGACGGTCGGGACTCAACCTTCACCCCCTAGCCTTCAGAGACGGTCGGGACTCAACCTTCACCCCCTAGCCTTCAGAGACGGTCGGGACTCAACCTTCACCCCCTAGCCTTCAGAGACGGTCGGGACTCAACCTTCACCCCCTAGCCTTCAGAGACGGTCGGGACTCAACCTTCACCCCCAGCCTTCAGAGACGGTCGGGACTCAACCTTCACCCCCAGCCTTCAGAGACGGTCGGGACTCAACCTTCACCCCCTAGCCTGCAGAGACGGTCGGGACTCAACCTTCACCCCAAGCCTTCAGAGACGGTCGGGACTCAACCTTCACCCCCTAGCCTGCAGAGACGGTCGGGACTCAACCTTCACCCCCAGCCTTCAGAGACGGTCGGGACTCAACCTTCACCCCCTAGCCTTCAGAGACGGTCGGGACTCAACCTTCACCCCCAGCCTTCAGAGACGGTCGGGACTCAACCTTCACCCCCAGCCTTCAGAGACGGTCGGGACTCAACCTTCACCCCCAGCCTTCAGAGACGGTCGGGACTCAACCTTCACCCCCCAGCCTTCAGAGACGGTCGGGACTCAACCTTCACCCCCTAGCCTGCAGAGACGGTCGAGACTCAACCTTCACCCCCTAGCCTGCAGAGACGGTCGGGACTCAACCTTCACCCCCAGCCTTCAGAGACGGTCGGGACTCAACCTTCACCCCCAGCCTTCAGAGACAGTCGGCAGAGAGAGGCAGAGAGAGGCAGGGAGAAGGAGGGTGAGAGGGAGGGAGGGAGAGGAAAGAGCGAGAGGGAGAGTCCCTCCACACCTCTCCAGCCGCGAGGCAGCTTGAGCGATAGGGTGTGTGCAGGATGGGCCGAGCAGGGGTGGGGGTGCGGTGGGGGTGCGGTGGGGGTGCGGTGGCGGCACCAGAGGGGCTCTAATCCGCGGCACAGGTCCCATCGGCAAGGATCATTGAGCTAATTAATAACGTGGCACAGAGAGGGATGGGAGTCATTAAGGGGCTGCGGCTGTTCTGTTATTCTCTCTCTCTCTCCCTCTCTCTCTCTCTCTCTCTCTCTCTCTCTCTCTCTCCCTCTTTCTCATTCTCTCTCTCTCTCTCTTTTTTCCTCTCTCTCTCTCTCTCTCTCTCTCTCTCTCTGTGCTCCCCGGCACTAGATGTGGCATACTGGTCTTTTGGGGGAGGCAGGCTGTTGGGGTAGGGGAACAGGGGGTGGGAACTGCAGATGTACTGTCTTGCTTCAGCTCACCAGTCCGAGATATAATTTAGAAGAAAACAAACGCACACGTACACATGTGCACACATACTTATATGGACACACAACACACACACACACGTACACACACACACCACACACACACACACACACACACACACACACACACACACACACACCCCACACACACACATACTGAAGAAAAAAACATTCAAAAGACTTTGATGAATCTGTGTGCTCTTATCTGCTCATTAGTAAATGGCCTAAGCTATTGCTCTCGCCTGGACACTGAAAGGGGAGAGAGTATGGATCTGAAGATGGATAAAAACACCAAAATACAAAATACAAAGTTCACTGACGTCTCAGTCGCAGACACATACAGTAGATCCAGACAGTATTTCCATCAAGAACATCATTACATACATTAACGTGCTAGAAAGCCCTGGATGGCTGGCTAGACTTATTCTGCAAAGTGCTAGACAAGAGAAGAGCACTTAGCGCTAGGAGGCAGCCCAATAGCTCAGCTAGCTCCTGCTAATGAAAGGAAACAACAGGAGCAATTAGCAGTGTAAACAAACAGCGCAGAGGGGCCAGGCTCCCCCTTGACAGCACGGGGACTAACAGGCCGCAGTGCAGGTAATTGGGAGAGCTGGGAGTTGAGACAAAATCAATGGAAACCCACGCATGCTCACAGGGTGATTACTCAGGGCCAGCCTGGGCTAGCCTCTGCCCCAGGGAAGCAAGCTAACTCTGCCAGGGTAATGTAACAGGTTTGACCTTTCTGCCGACAGGCCAGGGCTACTTACAGGACCCCTTGCAGACAAGACACACACAGAAATATAATTTTCTATTTTCATATTGAACAGTACTGTACTGACTATCTTATAAAATATTTCAAAACGATTACGTTTTTTTTTTCCTTTTTCACTGCACAGCGGGAAATACGTATTAAGGTTTCAATTAGATTTGTACCTCTGGCATGTAACAGTGGTATAGTGTTTTGATGGAAAGAAACAGAGAACACATAACACACACACACACACACACACACACACACACACACACACACACGGACAGGCAGCTGAACTGGCTGCAGTGTCTCTCACAGAGAGTGTGTTTCGCAGAGAGTTTGTAGCAGGAGTGCAGAGGAGGCTGCTGTCAGCGCTTGTGTGAGAGGGGATTCCACTCAGCTCTCCTCTCATGTATAATTAATCGAGGTGCTGAGACTGTCGATCAGTAGAGAGAGTCAACCCCCTCCTCCCCCATCTCCCTTCTGCTCCTCTGTACTCTAGTGAGCCTCCTCCTCCTCCTCCTCCTCCTCCTCCTCCTGCCCTCCAAATGCCAACCCATTACTGCGCCCACGCCCATCGACAGAGCTGCCAGTCATTGCCAAGATGGATGCCCCTCCTGGGATGACTCCAAAGCCCTTTTTATTGACTCATTTGTTGTGCTGATCTAACAACCTTTGAACTTTGTACTGGGATGAGAGTGTGTCTGAGAATAAATGCATGTTCGTGTGTGTGTTTGCGCACTGTGTCCCATGCCGGCTGATTATGTCCTTGCGAAGGCTGTAAGAATCTTCGGGGGAAAGCGTCAGTACAGCACAGATGGACTGGTAGTGTACTTGTGAGAAGTGAGAAATCAGTGGGTTTGGTGGTGTGGATCCCAATGAGAGAAGATCCAAAAAGGTCACTCCCCAGCCCCCAATTATTGTTTTCTAAATCTTCCCTTCTCTAAGCTTTATTCCTGCGCACCTTAGCACATACACAGGTTCTATTTGAGCTATGTCCCTTAATTGCACCTTATAAATAAAGGATCTCTTCTGCTTAGTGTCTGGCTGTTGAGCAGGTTCACGAGGCAGCACTACAAAGCCTCAGGGCCGAGGGCCAAGCCCCGTGACTCAACCACCTGTTTCTCTGGTTTTCCCCCTCTCCGTACACAATTGCCTCACTTTGATCTGTAATTCTGTCCAAAACTGACCCTTGTCTGGCCTCGTATTCTCTCCATCTGGTCACACGCTGTAAGTAATTTCGCATTCTCACACCTATTGTTTCCCAAAACACACAAACATGGCTCTTTTTTTTTGCCCGTGTAATATAAATAGGAAGCTTAACGAGCACTTGTCCACCAAGTCGTTTGCGGCCGAGGCTTGAGAACTGGCTGGTCCAGCCCGAGGGCAACACAGAGAGAGACACGCCTCTGTGAAGGGCACTCCAGCCGAGCCTGCTGCCCATTTAGCGGCGCACCACCCCCACTCTCCATTTCCGCGTGAACTCTGCCGCCTCTGAAAAGCACTTCCAGTAGACCTCTCCCCTGGCAACCTGCGAGCGCAAATGGGCTCCTGTGCTCGCCTGTGCATGTCGGCCTCTTTACTCCCTCTGATTAAAAACACGCTAATGACCCGTTTATGCGCAAACTTCCAAGGGCATCGGAGAAACTCGGTGCCAACAAAAGAGAAAACGGTTCAGGTCACCTCCCTATGCTGGGGTCGACACAAAACCAGTGTGTGTGTGTGTGTGTGTGTGTGAGAGACACAACATGACTCGATGACACCGGATATTACTTATGCTTAAAGGTTTTCATTATTTATGCGTGCTGGCATTACTCCCTTACCTTACTATCGCCCTTTCTACCTTCTGCAACCTGTATCTATGCATGTTGTATATTCAACCCATGTATTTCTATAGGATGTAGGTCTGAAGTATTTGCTTGATTCTATGTATGAATTATCTCCTTTACCAGGCCGGCCTAAAGCAGATGGGTCCCCCCGCCGAGCTGTGTTCTGCGCTTTGAGACCATGTTTATTGATAATGGCGCATATAAATGAATCAAATTGAATTTATAATTAATTCTGAATTAACGACAGAAGGTGTCACTGTTTGTGAGTACAAATAAAATGGCAATCAGAGATCAAAATAGAACCCTCCATATATCTGATTTGTATTACTGTTATCATTACCACCATGGCTAATTAACCGTGTATTTGTGTTTCTTGAACTAACCTATACTAACATTATTAGTTATCTCACCACGGTTGTGTTTGCATTTAGAGTAATACACTGCTGCTTAAAGACTGTGAATCAAGGGGTTCAGTTTGAAAAAGTAGCCACTGTCATCTTACAGTCTTTCCCTGCCTTGGACCAGCCTTACAGTGGCAGAGATCAGTCATTGCCTCTGACTGTCTTTGCCTATACTACACTACACCAGCTGGCCCCCTGGATTGTGTACACAGCACCACCTATTGGTACAAATTGGACGAACAAGAGGAGTTCATGCCTACCCCTTGTTTGTGAAATGTTTAGAAGAAACATTTGACCTGAGGATGAAATAATTGAATCATGTCAGATAAAAGGGTGAAGTCTGAAGTACAGGAATGTCTGTGTGTGTGCGTGCGTGTGTGTGTGTGTGTGTGTGTGTGTGCGTGCGTGTGTGTGTGTAGAGAGATATGGACACATTACATACACGCACCACGTGGACAGTCTCTCCTGCCTTACGGTGTCGCTCTGAATGACAGATTGGGGGCGAACCAAAGTTGAATCCTACCCTTATCAAAGGGAGAGGAGAAGCGTGTGTGTGCGTGTGTGTGTGTGTGCGTGCGTGTGTGTGTGTGTGTGTGTCAAAGGGAGAGGAGAAGGCAGAGGGGCCTGGGTGGAGTGTCCTCTTAATGGGCCACTTGTGATGGCTGGGCTGTGAACTACAGTGCAGCGATTCATCTGGAGCTCCACGAGACCATCAAAGCGCGGGCGCACGAGCATCAGGTTGTTTGACTTCAAAGTGCTCCTGACAGCAGCTCTTGCTTTGGAGACACTGATAACCCCATCGATCATATTTGTTTGTAGAGAGAACCAGGGCAGCGGGGTGGAGGGGTGGAGGGGTGGGGGTCGGAGGGAAGGGGCGGAGGCAGACAACTTGTGAGTTATAATTAATGGTGTGCAACTGTTTCTTTGGTAATGACTCCACCTGGTTTGAACCTCGTGTCTGCCCCGGAGACACTCAGGGCCAAACAAGTCTGTTCAGCGCTGCAACACCTGGAGAGCGCGCTCAGGGCTTGTGGCTATTTCTCTCCCCCCCCCCTCTTCCATCCCTCTCTCTCCCCTTCATTTGACCTCAGAAGCACAAGTCTGTCTCTCCATCACCCCAATGGAAAATGACAGCTTAATATCATTAATCAGTTTTTGATATATTGCGCATTCCAGGGGCATGTATGGTAATGGATGTACATATGGCCACTGGGCATTGAAACACTTGGCAAGCCGCCGCTCTGTTTTGCACTCAATGAATTCCTCATGAAGTTGTGCATTCCCATGGTCGTAACGAGAATGGTTCAATTTTTTGCCGAAGCATTTTAATTGCTCCGAATGGTAATTTTCTTGACTTTACATTGCAAATGGCCATTTGGCTGTACTCCTTCTTGCATGAAAGTGGCATGTTTAACATGGTAAGGTCTAGCCAGGCTCTGGGGCGACAGGGGTACTTGACAGTGGTTTCGGGGGGGGGGGGGGAGGAGGCCATTACTGCAGTGTGGCTCGGGTACTCTATCTCACACAGCAATCTCACACAGCAAGCAGAAGGCAGAAAAGTCTGCGAACGCAGTTGCCATGGCAGCAGCAGCTGTATCCGAGGAAAGGAAGCTGGCACCCCCCAATAACAGAGCTGGCTTTGCTTTCCCTACCTCACCCCCCCCCCCCCACCCCACCACCACCTCCCCACCACCACCACCCCTCCAACCCCACCCTCCCCTCCCTTCCCGTGACCTGCTGGTGAACCGGCGCTTGGAGCAGAGGTCGATGGCTTGGAGCGCTGGAGTGACAGTGAAGAATGGCAGCGGCCCAGAATGAGAAAGAGAGAGTCGCGGCACACAGATGGGGAGAAGAGATGAGGAGGAAAAATGAGAAGATGAGACCAAATTTAATTACCATCAATGGAGGGACTTTCAAAAAGCGATCGACTGTCTTTTCTTCCTCACTCACGCTCTTTTCCTTTTCTGCAGGGAGGGGAAGTGGTGGAAGAGAATAAGCAGCTATTTTACTACTTTGTCAGAAACAGATGAGATGTATTCCCTTACTGAGTGTGAGATATGCTTCTTTAAAGCCAAGTACGTGTGTGAAATTGAAGGCTTTACATGGGCGAATACGGGCAACGATGTGGGCAAACAGGTCAAGTGAATTGACCTTTGAACTCTTGCTCCTCAATAGGTCAGACCACATAGATCACTGCAGAGTCAAACAACTGACCATTTCCACCTTTAAAAGTCGACAATTGTCATCAAGATAACCTTTCACAACTCATGAGACATTCCTGAAAAAGGTATGGTAGTGTATGAAGTGTGCATTCTTGCTAAACCGCAAAAAAAAAGTCCTTTTGTACATTCCTTTAAGTGAAAGCGCAACACAGGACAGTGTGTCGACGCAAAATCATCGATGCATGAATGTCAACATCCCTCTCAGTCTCCACGGATGGTCATTAGCACACAGCTATGGCCGACAGGGCTGATTGAGGCTGAGGCTGGCCTCACACTGAGGCAAACAGCATCCTCTATTGGGCAGCCAGCCTCATTTCAGCTAACAGCAGGTCCATAAGGGCCTGTGTGTATACCACAGACGGACACTGGATATAATGTAGGAGGTTCTCTCAAAAGCCTCTGTAAATCTGACATCAAGACATAAATAGAGGAAATGTGTACATAAGACATGAGTTCCGTACATGTTGGATTCTCTCTCTCTCTCTCTCTCTCTCTCTCTCTCTCTCTCTTCCTTTCTCTCTGTGAGTGTGTGTGTTTATGTTTGCATGTGTGAGCGACTGCATGTGTGTCAGTCATGTGTAGTCTCATCTAACCTGATGTTTGTCTCATGGTGTATGTGCATGTGTGTGAAGTTATGTGTGTCTGTGTCAGTGTGGACCTTATTTGAAGTTTGTGTCTAGCTGTATGTTTGAGTAAGTGTAGTATTTCTTATGTGTGCGTTAACATACGTCAGTGTCGGGGCGTGTGTGTGTGTGTGTGTGTGTGTGTGTGTGTGTGTTTATATGTACGGTGAGCACAGGCATAGCTGTCTGCTGTGCACAGCTGCTGTCACAGGCCATCTGAATGGCTGTTTGTTTTGCAGCACGTGCTTCTGGCTCCCAAGCAGCGCCGACACATTCATTTTCATTTGCTTGTTTTCCAGATGTCGTGTCCTCCACGTCACCCCGTGTCCCCCACCCACTCTCACACACACACACACACACACACACACACACACACACACACACACACACACACACACACACACACACGCCCATATTCGCACACACTTGCACACGTCCTCCAGGTGGAATAGGATGGAGGGGGAGGAGAGAAGAGAAGAGGTGAGGAGAAGTGAGGAGCATCACAGCCCCCTAACCACATCAGGAGCAACAGCAGATTGGAAATACAGGAGCCATCCATCCATCAAAAGAGAGGGTGAGGAGGGGGATGAGGGGAGGGGGGGAGAGGGATAGAGTTGGAAAGAGAGATAGAAAGAGAGATAGTGAAGGAGAGAGATAGAAAGAGAGATAGTGAAGGAGAGAGATAGAAAGAGAGATAGTGAAGGAGAGAGATAGAAAGAGAGAGAAGAGAGTGGGCGCTACGGCGCTACGAAGACATTGGTTTACTGAGGAGGCTGGAGGGAGGACGAGTGTTGAGGAAAGAAACAGGATGAAAAGGTTTTGTGACATTTTATGTGTTGTGTGTGTATTACAGACATCGCGCACACACGCTCATACATACACACACACGGGCACACACATACATACATGCAAACACACACACTTGCATGTCCAGTATGCAGACAAACAGAAGCTAGATAAATAGACATAAATAGACCTCCATTAACACTGACATACACACACACACACATTACTCCCCACCCCTCCAACACACACACACACACACACACACACACACACACAAACATACTATGCAGTGAATGAGCCCTCCCAGTGGTTATGAGCAACATGTAACTGGGCTTGTGTAGTCATTCAGTGAGCTGTGTCTCGGGCAGGGCTCCCACCATGCAGGCTGGGAAATGTCAAAGCAGGTGAGTCACTGTCTCTCTCTGATGAGCTCACAGCTCCGTCAACAGAAAAAGCCTGGGTCAGTGTGGCCTCATCACAACAGCAAAACATAAAGTTTTCGAGGTTTGTGTGTTGCTAAGTGCCACTAAATTACATGACTAAAAATGTTTAACATTAAAACCCACAACCCAAAGCTACAGATGCCCGGCCCACATAATTACGGTAGACTGTAAATACGGCACAATAGATGTCACTATAACTCAACACAAGTGAGCTAAAAGGATCTTAACTTGTCATCACATCGTCAATTAGTATACACATTCACAAAGCGGTCGTAACAACTCTAAAAGTGCATAACTCCCGGCTATTTGTTGAGTTGTAGCATTGAAGAGGAATGGGGTTTTCAAACGATGTTGCAATACCTCTTTTCAAGCTTTTGCTGAATAAATAGTTGCTTTTATTTTCAGCCAAGGTTTTCAGAGGCTGTTTGCAATTATCATAAAAAAAATTGGCAAATTCAAGTAAATCAATCAACATAAAACTGAAAAAAAAAAAAAATGATCGATTGAAACACAAATATATTGAAATGGGTTAGAACAAAAAAGTTAGTAGAAAGCTATTTTGGTCCGTGAGGAGTGGCTTTCACACGTAGCGTGGGATGGATGATGACATGAGCGAAGGGGTCAAGAGCCGTAGGCAAGAACACAATCCTGCAACGAAACGCACCGGCTCAGCTCCGGCTCACATCCGGCTCACCTCCGGCTCACCTCCGGCTCAGCTCCGGTTGACCTCCGGCTCACCCCCGGCTCACATCCGGCTCAGCTCGCGCAGTGAGTTTTCCTGGTGTAGATGGTGCAGTGGCATCATCTCAGTGGCCTTGGTGCTGTGGAAATGGCAGAGTCACAGTCACGCCGCAGGGACACGCCGTAAGGGAACCTGTGGACGTGCTTACGGACAGAAACAGCAGTGTGCTGATGGATGGCTCCCGGCGACAACAGGTGCGACGCTGGAGGAGATTTGCACCTGAGGCTGCGCCTGAGGCTGCCCCTCTCTACTTCTGCCAACCAGTGA
>NC_045155.1:3817947-3832947 GCF_900700415.2 Clupea harengus | reverse complement strand
ACACCATAGGCAACAACAATGCGACAACAACAGTAACAAGCCCCGGTGATTGTGTAATGTGACCCTGCACAGGCCTCTGTCTACCCATGGGAACCGGGGGGGGGGGGCCTCCCTCATACAGTGTCATATCTGAACAACGTCCCTGAGCGCCCGCTGCTCGTGAGTCACCGGCGGCGTTGTGAATGGAGCCGGGCTGGCGAGCGCTGCGGGCCACTAAACCCACACCGCCGTCTGGAATGGCTTTACACGCAGCGCTAAGTGCCGGGAGATGGTTTAGGGTTTCACCCGTGCACACGGGCTGTCGTATCCACTTTGGCCCAATTAATCTACTTGAGTGCCCACATGGCTGACGCTGAAGCGGGGGCAGGTGAGGCTGCTCTACTAGATGCCAGTTTTAGGCCCTCGCTCCGCCACGCGCTTTATACCCATGGAGGCAGGGGGCATGGCGATAGTGGTGCCCGCATGGGGGGGTGGAGTCAGAGGGGGGGGGGGGGGGGGGCGGCCGGCGGCTTGTCCTGGCTGGACAAACCTGTCCGATGACAGACTTTATCCTAACTTACGCAGGCGGATGATACTTTTGTGAACACACACACACACAGGCTCTCGAACATGCGGCGGTTCGCATGTTTATGGGCCTCGCCTTGGCCTAGTCTGATTTACGGGGGAGTAAACGGTTTAGGCTGTGAGTCTCGCACTGACACCTAAACACCTGACAAGCCCCCCCTCCCATAAATAAGGCTGGTGAGAGGCTCCTGGGTAATTTACACCTGCGCCATCTCTTAAACTAACATGTAACAGATCTCTATATATTTCATCACCACAGAGAGAATGCATACCCCACCCTATATCAGGATGGACAAGTGGAAGGGGTATGTCTGTGAGTGTGTGAGTGTTTGTGTGTGTGTGTGTGTGTGTGTGTGTGTGACAGTGCAGGAGTTTGTGTGAGTGAGAGTGTGTGCACACAGTATATGCAAGATGTATACATTTGTTGGTATGTTTTTGGGGGCTGGCGTGTCAAAGTGTGCGTGAGAGAGAGAGGGGAAGAAAGAGAAACAAAGAGAGACAGCACTACATCAAAGTGCTCTGCTGGAGGGGGTGACGCTGATACTGCAGGCTCCTTGAGTGAGGCAGCGCTGCCGCAGAGGAGACCAGGCCCGAGGCGCGGGCCAAAGCCCCGCTCAGCGCCGGCAGGCACCGGAGATCAAGGCAGCGGCTAAGCCACTCTGCACCACCAGCGCCATAAATCGACCCCCCCCGCCCATCTCTCTTTCCCTTTCACTGGCCCAGACCTACCTTTGTCCAGTAAATGTGATTTATTGAGAGAGATCACGAATGCCTCAGTCATCTCTCTCTCTCTCTCTCTCTCTCTCTCTCTCTCCCTCCCTCACTATCCTTCCTCATGTCTATCCGTGAGAAGAGGAGGGGAGGGGAGGAGAGGGGAGAAAGGGAAAATCTGTTCACGTGCATCCGTGAGAAGATGAAAACCATGCACGCACCTTGAGATTCTCATGTGAGACGTGGCACACTCATCTAAAACACACACAACTCTCTGGGTCAGACCTCTTCAGCCGAAGGGTAAGCTTGTATACAGAGCGCGCTGAAACCAGAGGGCCCCGAGGATAAAGACGGCCAGTGTAGCTTTTCATTCCGATGTAAAAATCAACAGCCGCTTGACAACAGCAAGACGTGGCCATTAATTTCTGCTTGAAAAACATTCCATGAGAGGAGTGCTGTGGGTGGAAAATAAATGTGGCTTTGCCATGGGCTAGTGCCACCTTGAGGTTAGAAACAATATTGCTACAATCCATCAGAGATCGAGCATCACTCAGGTCCCAGTTAATACATACATAATACATACACATACATTTTCCATACATTAACACACAAAGCCATGCATTATTTAGCTATTGCAATTATAGTGTTACATTTGATAAACCAGGTTTAATTATTAAAGATGCACTATGTAGCTGGACAACAGGAAGCTTGATTTTTAACAATCCTGTGAATATATATACTATTTACCCATTGTTCCTCTACTTTAATCAAATTGCTGAATTTGTTCAGATTTCTTCTTCCCTAACAAAATATCTGAGACTACTTGCTGATCAACCCTCACACCTACAGACCTGTCAGTGTGTGTGTGTGTGTGTGTGTGTGTGTGTGTGTGTGTGTGTGTGTGTGTGTGTGTGTGTGTGTGTGTGTGTGTGTGTGCGTGTGTGTGTGTGTGTACACTAATGCACACATTGCCTTATTTTATCTTACTAATGGGGTAGGAGATTTTTGTTCATATTTGCAAGGCTTAATGCAGACAAATCTACAGCCATAATACAACATAATACAATTATGTATTTTGTTTTGTAACCCAACATCATTATCCTTTATCAGTATTGTGTGTCTGTGTATATATAATATATATTGTTACCTATACTGTCTACACACTGCGTCTATGTTCTGTTATCTACTTTGTACACTGGACTATAAGAAAACTGATTATAGGTTTTTCTACTCAAACACTGCAGTTTTGCTCCATGACAGAGCAAGGCCCAACACCTCTCAAACGTAACGTGGGCCTTTCCCAGCTCTGTACAGTTAACTGCTCAGATCCATTTGCACATCATAAACACAGACGTTGCGCCTGGGCTCTTTGACCTTGGGTGCTGATACCTTGAGAAAATGAGTGTGGCGTTTTTTCCTCATTACTCCACAAGAGCCCAGCCAGTCTTAATTGCTTCCTGTGGAAATGGAAAGGCAAGCTCAGCGGCACCAGAGCAGTGTACCTCAGGCTGGGTCTGGCAGTCCCCCCCCCCCCTCCCGCACCACCCACTGGGTTCTGGAGCACAGTCAACACTGGGTGGAGCGCTGGAGAGCGCAGTAGGCCCCGACCGACCGCCTCGCAACCACTCCGCCTTCACTCCGTCTTCTGATCCTCTCCAGTATAAACTATCTCTCTCTTCATCTCTCTATTTGGCTGGGGCTACACCGTCTGATGTCCGATCCAAAGCAAACAGGACTCTCCCAGCTGTGTAAGCATGTGACGTGAAGAGAGGGGAGGGAAGGCTTCGAGCTGCCGCCTCCTCCTCTGCAAACACGGAACCTCCAGATGAATCTGGAGCATTCCGTCAGATAATCACACCTACAGAGAAGCATGTTCGGAATGCAATGGAAGGTTGGCCTTTTGATTTTGGAAGGCCACTCTCAATCAAAATGTGCAATAGCATAATCACAGAACTATCAAGGCCTTTCATTTCCTTTCTGTCCACTTTCAAATATGGATGGGAAACGGAATAACTACCAGTTGATGATATTTTCCTTGATAAAAAGAAACAACCTGGAGATGTAGATGCGTAATAGATCACAAAAATCACATTCTAGCTGTAATCAAAACAAAATGGCTTTCAAAAGGAATGTAATGAATGGGACCAGATGAACTTGGTTGAATTTGTTATGCTATCATGCTGGTGCCTCAGTATGTATCAACTGAACAGATTTGAGATTGTGTTTACAATGTGTCCCTCTCGAGACACATCTCAGCTCTGCTTTACAGCAAACAGTGTTTTTCCGGTTCAACTGTAACCTGGTACCCAAACAGGAAACGTTTACTTATTCAAATTTGAACTATACTGATCAAATTGCTTTGCCACTGACTCATGAAACCAATGTACTTTTTGTTCTTCACTTCCTTTGAATCACCATTATAGTCAAATAATATGCGTCAGTCATAGGTTGGTCAAATGTGATGCCACAATGAATGGAAAATGTTGCCAAAATGAATACAACTATCGTTTTGCCAGTTTGAACACTTGCGAGTGAGTGTGAGTGTATCATTCACAGATGGCACCAGGGCCAATAACAAACTCAATTTTCCTGAAAAACTAAATACAAACTTGCAGCTCCTTTGAGTTTCCTGAAGTTGTTAAGGCAGACATTCGATTATCTAAAATGTCCCCTCACACAGCCTGTTTTGACAACATGACTGCTTTAGTAAAATGCTTGTGTTGTTTAGCCTCCTCATTCATTCATTCATTCATTCATTCATTCATTCATTTATTCATTGGCATGCATTCATTCATCTCAGCTGTCTACAGTGGGAGAGGTGGAAAAGGAGAAGGTAGGTGGTCAGCACTCTTACTTGCTCACAGCATCCATTCCTCACTGAACACACAGAAGACACAGCATAGATGTTCCAGCCCAAGTTGTTGCTCAGTGCGCTCCTGTGTGGCTTCTGTAGATGGTGGCGCACGGAGTTACATTCCATCCTCTGTTCCCTGAAGACGGAGAAGTCACATCACTCCTCTCGTCTGGCTTCACTTCCACCAGTGCCCAGCTGTCAGGTGGGGCATGAACATCAATGATTGCTTTATTGCTTGCTGCCACTTGCTATTTTTAAGAGCACATGGCCTAAAAAAGGTACAAAGAGTAGACAAACCTCTTGTGTTCCTCAGTGTGTAATAGCTTAACTCAGTTTAAAATTCCCCCTGGAGTAGTGACCCTGGCATGTCACATCGCTGCAAGAGCTACTTCACTGGTACGTGGTGCACAGTCTGTTTAATGTTTGCACAGCCTTTATTAATACCGTAATGTATACATTAACGACCCAATAAAATGCATATAAAACAGGATATTGGAGTGTGTTTTTTTATTTTTTATATTTGCACTTGTGCATCTCCATGTTTTAACTCAGAAATGAATAGTGCCGCTAGCTCCTCACAAACACAGAGATAGCTT
This sequence comes from Clupea harengus, assembly GCF_900700415.2. Classification (NCBI taxonomy): domain Eukaryota; kingdom Metazoa; phylum Chordata; class Actinopteri; order Clupeiformes; family Clupeidae; genus Clupea; species Clupea harengus. Next base: position 3,828,222 of record NC_045155.1, on the reverse strand, counting down.
TGGACTTTTTTTTAGATATTTATCTGAGGTGTTGGCTGTGTATTTGTTTTTATATGCAGGTATTGTAACCATGAGATAACCTCTATTTTCTTTGAAGAAAATAAGGTGTTCATGATCAACGTGCATGAAGTGCTCAACATTCTTTTATCGTGTTCTGCTGCACCTTAACGCCCCCTGGTGACCTAAAATGGAGGCGTAGCCTGTGTACCACGAAAGAAAAAGAGAAAACAAACATTTTAATTCATTAATTGCAGCAACTGTAATATCATTTTTTTTCATCATTCTTAGCATTATTGTAATCCAATATGGAAAATATTCATATTCATATATAATTCATATTAATGTTATTCCTAATACCAATGTTGATATTTTCAAATGCTCAGCTAAACTATTACATTCATTTAGACCTACTCAATCAAAATGAGAAACAGATTATATTTTCAGAAAAAAATGGTTGGCAAATTGAGAATTGAGATGATACTGGGAGTGCTGTAGATCTATTGCTGGTTTTCTTTATTTGATGGGAAATCTGTCTGTAAATATGGAGCCGTCTTTCGTTCAGAAGACAATTTGACACCTTCAGTTCAATACATTCCTTGCCCTGGAGGGCAAAAAAAAAACACTCATATATCATCATCAGGATTTGGCACAAGATATGAAAACTACCACACACATGTTTCAACAACTAGCTGAGTTCCAGAGTGGTTAGGGAAAAAATGGCAAGTGTGTGTGTCTGTGTGTGTGTGTGTGTGTGTGTGTGAGTTGTGACAGTGGAGTATGGCATTACATGATCGGCCCTGATGATATTTTGATGGTTACAAATGGATTCTGGAGAGGTAGAAGTGTCAAATGTCTCAAAACTGTCCACACCCTCCGCCAGTAACACCGCCATGGTTACTGGCTCATTGCACTGTGTCACTCAGGTTGGAATCTTAAATGTGAACCTCAACATGGCCAAGGAAATGAACAATGCAGTAGAATGTCTTAGAATAACTCCCCAGCGCCCTCATGTGGTCATAGATGAGTCCCCTAAATGGAACCGCTTTACCTTCAACAATAATCAATTTCCAGTTCCTGTGGTCGGAACACAGAAAAATAGGTTGTGTGCATACTTGGAGCTACTACAAAAACTTACTTGAAAAAATAATTGAATATTGAATATGGAAGACTGTATTAGAGCCACCAGTTTATCTTTTATTCTCATGTGACTTTGCGTCCGCAGCTTCAGGAAGAAGTAGTGAGTGAGGTGACCACAGAACTGAATGATTTGGGAAGCTTGCCAGTCTCCCCTTGGGTATTCAAACGAGAAAGAAATTGCTTTGTATTTGTACCCATTAGTGAACCACAGGTATCAGACTCTTGTGTATGTCACATTTTACATGAGAATTGATATAACATTCACCAGCTTTGTGGAGTTCTGCACTTCAGACATTTTTTTGTCATCTAGTTTGTGACCTAACTTGACAAAGCTACTTTTCCCCATCCGCATGAAAATGGCAGTATTGATTGTGGTGTTTCCCTTGCGGAATACGAATGAGGGCCAGACGCCGGCGGCCAGGCAGGTCAGCGACCTCTCCCTTCAGCAGGCCATAAAAGTCCAACAGAAGGCTGAGTTGGCCGTGTACAGCCCCTCGGGGAGAGCAGAAATGGGAAGAGCAGGAACACATGGCTGGCTGGCCAAAAGTGTCTCAGCAAACAGCTCGTACACGAACCTTACCTCAGCCCCGGCGCTGTATGCGCCTTGGAAAAAAAGAAGGTGCTCGCTCTGTGAATCATCGTAAAGCGGAGTAACACAGTTATGTAAGGACATGTGTATAAGCATAAAAACACAGCAGTAAAAAAAAAAAGTTGTGAATTTACACATCATAAGAGAGGCATGCATTGGAGGATAATTTACTGCAGACAAGAGACTCCTAAAGTCTCCAATCAGTCTTTGTTGGGAGCTCATTACTACTTGTGGAGCCGACACTGGCTTCCCTCCCACCGGTGATACAGCTGGTGCTGCTGCGGCTGCTGCTGCTGCTGCTGTTGTTGTGATGGAGCGACACCACAGCAGCCAAGCCAGTCTACACAACACCTCTTGGAAAGGGCTGCTGTAGCCTCTTCCAAAAAAGTGTCTGAAGAAGAGAAAAACAACAAGGAAATATTATTTGAAGCAACACTTTCACGATCTGCGGGGTGACAGATTGGTGTGTTGTACGCTGCAGTTTGTTTAGAAGTGGCCAGGGGGCAGTAGAGAGGAGAGGGCAGGGTGGGGCTCACTGAACAAGCTGCTACTGCTGTGGGTTTTTCAGTGCAGTTTTACTGAGATGATTTTACCTTCAAATCTCACAGAAAATCCTCACGCTCAGGACATCTTTCAGACACTCATGCATCATTTTTGACATGATGTAATTAGTGCAATATGAAATATTAATCAGCCACGGTACATTTGATTTGAGAAGAAAATCAATCATCTTCAGTATTCATCGTCTGTTGTTTCTGAATTGTGCGTTAATTGTGCGCTATGCGTTATTTTCACCTAATAATTCAGATCAAGTTTCTGGCTTTGCAACAACGCCCGTTAAGAACCAGAGGTTCAGTCCTGACATGGAGTGCTGTGAAATGAATGTGGGCTGCAGACTGGCTGGTGATTGGCCCCTCAGAAAGTGTGCCTCCAGGCCCCTGCTGTGATAGGAGGACAGGAGGCCCGCTGGGGCCCACCTGGATTTATGCGGGGGGAAAGCAGCGCAGCAGGTGCTGGATGCTTCACAGGCAGCGACTCTGGAGCTACGACCGAGTAGTGAGGGGGCAGAACCGGACCCTTAGCAACCCCACTACCACCACCCTCCCCCCACCCCCCACCCCCCGCCCCTCTCGGCCTGTTTCCTGGCACTCTTTTCCACCGCAACGTCTCGCTGTGCTCCTGAGACTTTGGATGGTGCCTATAGGAAACAGATGAGCCAGGGCCTCGCTGACCTCGCCGTCACCACGGCAACACATCTGACATACATTTTCACGTAGTTTGAAGTTCCCCTTAAAAGGCAGTCATTTGGAGCTCCCCGTAACACGCTCTTGCAAAGCCTGCGCTACGTTCCCAGTCTGAACACACATGTTTTGTGTATGCATTTCCCCCCAGCACAAAACAGAATAAATGAAAAGTAATGCAGATGGATTTACAACCTTTTCCTCTTCCTTTTTTTTTCTACAGCCTACATGTTCAACTTCAGTTTAGATCCAACATCATGTGTATGGTATCGTGGAATATTTTCTGAACTGCAAGAGAGTCTCTGTTTAACATTCAGCGGCTTTCCCACCTAAATTAAGTGTGGTGGAATGTGAAAGAGGTCTCCTGCCTGTTTGCGGTTGCTGTAGCTTGCGTCGGCCCTGCACGCATACTGACCCATATCTCTTCTCATGAGCACTGAAATGGCAGATATATGTAGAAACTGTAGCTGGCCCTCGGGCTGGGAGGGATTCTGTGTAGTATCAGAGCATTCATGTTATCTCTCCACTTTCACTGCAGACTAAAATGAACCAGGTGGCGACACGCAGCGTGCTCAAGAAGGTCAGGTATAGTAGCATGCTATCTGGAGAACCTTGTTAAACACCCATCTCTTCCTCCTTCAAGTTTCCTGTGATAAAGTCGACGCTATGTTATATAACGGCCCATTAAACATCTCCTAGACAAAGTTATCTGATGTCTCATCCTGACTTTGAATGACCTGAGAAGTATGTGCACATGAAAGAGCAAGGGTGAGAAAGAGACCAACAGAGAGACTAAAACCACAAATAAAAAAAGGGTATAGTGCGAGAGAGAAATACACAGAGGCATGAATGCAAGAGAAGAGACAGCCTGAAATCATGAGGGATCGAAACGGAACGGTGCATCCCTGCTGGAGAGGCCATCTGCTCGCTCCGACTCCTCAGATCCTCTCACGTTTCCCAGATTTCTCGACGGATTCCTGTGATACAGCCCCCATTTATTTCCATCCCTCTGAGGGCTGCGGGGCCGGTGTGGGCTGGAGACGCTTAGGCCCCGGGGCCCAGAGGTGTGCTTCTGAGGGCCGAACGCCCCACTGCGGCAGGCTTTTCTCACCTCGCCCGAATTAGATATCAAAGGCACACCAGGACATGGAAACCAGATTTCCCAATCTTGATTTACATCTGTGAATAATGCCCCGGAGTGATTCCGTTTGATTCGGAAACCTGTTTAGACATTCAGCTCAGATGCTATCTATACATAAAGACTTAAATGCTTTCAGATTTGTCTACCATTTCACAGTTCTAAATGCTTTAGAACTCATCCAGTTTCTGTCCAATCAATTCTTTATGGAGCCCAATCACAGGGGCTGCAATATTTGACATGAAAGAGACGTCTGTGCCAAAAGCCAGAGGGATTTCACTGGTACTCACGCAACAGTAATCCCTCACCAAAACCTCATGTTCACCCAAACTCAGTATAAGTCATCTTGCCTTTGGACTCCATAATTGAGCTGCATACAGTAAGGTTTGGTTTGATACATTGGACAGATGTGTCCGACCAAATTGTTGCCAACAGATCCACACATACACACACTCTCTCTCTCTCTCTCTCCCACAAAACACACAGAAAATGTATTTTCCAGCTGGATCAACAGTCCAATCTCTCTGATTCAAAGCATATAACAGCTGCTCCAACACGGTACTAGCACATTCCGTAAGTCTGAGGTTTTTTTTGTGTGCCCTGTGCTGGGTATTTTGTCACTTGCTGGAGGTGGTGGTGTCGGTATGGGGACTGGGGCCATTGGACGTGTCTGCCCTAAATGTGACAGGATTAGCACTCGAAACCCTATCCAACTTTTGGCACAAAAGGGCGCCGATAAGTCTCAATCATAAACTGTGGAAGAGCTGGACTCAAGGAGAGTACAGTGACCCCAATAACACAGACTGGTTCCCTGAACCCAGTGGGGAATAGTGGGTTGAGTGGAAAGGTGACGATGAGGGACAAGGCAGGTGAGCACCTCAGACTGACCTTCAACCTTCTAGTCTTCTTCTACTCGTAGTAGCACCACGTGTGGCCCATCAGAATCCACTGTTATTATTCTCTACAGAATTATGCTGCACAGAATCCACTGTTATCATTCTCTACAGAATTATGCTACACAGAATCCACTGTTATCATTCTCTACAGAATTATGCTACACAGAATCCACTGTTATCATTCTCTACAGAATTATGCTACACAGAATCCACTGTTATCATTCTCTACAGAATTATGCTACACAGAATCCACTGTTATCATTCTCTACAGAATTATGCTACACAGAATCCACTGTTATTATTCTCTACAGAATGATGCTGCACAGAATCCACCGTTATCATTCTCTACAGAATTATGCTACACAGAATCCACTGTTATTATTCTCTACAGAATGATGCTACACAGAATCCACTGTTATCATTCTCTACAGAATTATGCTACACAGAATCCACTGTTATTATTCTCTACAGAATGATGCTACACAGAATCCACTGTTATCATTCTCTACAGAATTATGCTACACAGAATCCACTGTTATTATTCTCTACAGAATTATGCTACACAGAATCCACTGTTATTATTCTCTACAGAATTATGCTACACAGAATCCACTGTTATTATTCTCTACAGAATTATGCTACACAGAATCCACTGTTATTATTCTCTACAGAATTATGCTACACAGAATCCACTGTTATCATTCTCTACAGAATTATGCTACACAGAATCCAAATTGAAGGAGAATGTCTGCTTTGCTATACCTCTATTGCATCTAGCCTGAAACCACCTCTTCCACATTTTGTTACACTGAACTTCAACACAGTGCTGAAAACCAAAGTTTGTTATGTGTGTGTGTGTGTGTGTGTGTGTGTGTGTGTGTGTGTGTGTTTGAATCGTAGTAATGAAGTAATGCATATGGCAGAGGGACAACTGTTCAGTGGAGGGCCATAGCAACAGTAACAGTTGCCTGTGTCATTTCACAGTGCGGGCCTCCGCTCAGCCCTCTGGCATGGGGGACTGACGGCTCACTGCAGCTTAAGCAGAACGCCTTTCCCAATGTCTGTTGGCTGCCGACAGGACAGGCCATGAAACAGAAGAGAAGTGCTATGGAAATTCAGTTAACACAATCCATACTTCATCCAAATGATTGCACTGACCTACACACCTTATTTATATGTATTGTAAGGATGAATAATGCAACTGCGTAGAATCGTATACTGTACACTGGGTGAAATAAACCATACAGAATACATGCCAAAAAAGTCCATGAAATATTAATTATGTTTCTAAAAGTGTATCCTGTATAAAAATGTTTGAAAACTTGAGATTGGGTGTGCGAGTTTCAAGGGGAATTTGGCTGTGTTGATAGCATAATTAAAACGCATCCTTATTTTCCCATAGGTCATTCCTCAAAAGACGTGAGAGTTAGAAGTGAGAATTATAATGCCATTACTGAGGCCCCTAAGAACTTTTATCTGGAGTAAACAACTAGAGGAACACTGCAATGTGCATATTAATTGAAACGCATTGGCCAATAGCCTGCATAATGCTTTTAATCTTTTTCGTCTCTCGACACACCACAAATTAATTTATGGTTTAATTACAGTACGAGCCCAGAATTATGGAAGAGCACAAATCAGCCGTCATTAACAGATGGCAGACAAATGGCACTAGGTAATTAAAATATAGATTGGGATCAATGTCTAGAAGTCCCAACAGATTATGCAAAGTGTGTCGTAAGAGTACCATTCATTTTCATCTGAAGATGCTTTAAAAACGGATCATTGTTAAAACTATGCTTTCATTTTATGGTCTGTTCTCAAGTACTTTTCCACATCAAAATAATCTGAGGGTTGTGGACAAGTGCAAATCTGAACTTCCAGTAAAGAGAAAATTGACAATAGAATGATTGAATGAAATCGGTATATCATTAATTACAGTGGCTTGTTTGATAACATCTATCTCCTAAACCCCAGGACCAAATTATTACATTAATGATTTGCTCTGAGTTCCTTTAGTCAGGCTCGGAGTCAATTCCACAGACTCATTTTAACTGCCACTGCCCTGAGCAAGACTGACTGGAGCCTTAACAGAGAGTTCATTGATTCCGCAGAAGCTTCAAGGGTAATTACAAGCTTTCCATTGACGCCCCTCGTGGTGTTTTCCGAGTCTGACCATGAGAAAATGCATTCGATACCATTATCTGAACAGCCGCTGTCTCTCTCGCTCTTTCTCTCTCTCACTCTCTCTCACTCACACAAACACACAACAACCTGCCACACTCCAGGTCTCCAGGCAGGGCCCACCCTCCCTTTGCATTTAACACTTGCCTGGTTCAAAATGATATCGGCTCATAGAGGGCAAGCATTAGCATTTGCATTTTATTGGAGGCACCAAGATTTAAAGCAGGGATATATCAGCTCTGAGCAGACAGAATTAGTTAACAATGCATTATCTGCCTTTATGGCCACCATAACTCTCTCGCTCGACCACGGGTGGAGATGAGAACAGAGGGATGGGGAGGTGCGGGGGTGGGGTGTGGGGAGACACCGGCGAGCTCACCGGAGGGAGGCGGGGGGGGGGGGGATGCGGAGTGAGGTAAGGTGGGTTTCTGCCCGTGCCACCGTTAGCGCCAGTGGGGCCAGAACGTTTTAATGTTACTGCACTATCGCCGCTGCACAGATAAGGTGTCCGGTGTAAAAACGCCACTGATGTCATCAAGCGGTCCTGATGCGGGAACAGTTTGAGGGCACCTGTGTGAACACAGACGTGTACATTCAACTCACTTTAGTCAATTTCCTGATTGTAACGCTCAAAACTAGACATACTGCATAGCAGTGAGTAATACTACTGCCATATTAAATGAGACAACGAGCAAGAATTAAATGAAACTAGGAAATAAAAACAGAAACAAAACAGGTAACTATATATATATATATATAAAGACAGATTAATATATATATGTGTGTGTAATTTAACACTGTAAAGACTGACACATCCAATTAGCAAATTTCATTTTCCTTTTGACAAAATACAAAAATAAAATGTAAATGACATTTCTATCAAATTTGATACACCAGGCCTCAGGAGGGGGTCCTGAGTCAATACACAAAGTTCTGTGTCATCAAAGAGTTGCTGATCAGCATCATGAATTGCACTGCAAAGACAATTGAGGGATTTACAGATAAATTACCTTAAACACTTGCTGTATCATATTTCATACTTGATATGCTTACCATAAATACCTGCTGTATCATATTTGATACATACAACAGGATTTTACTGTAAAATAAAGTATAAAAAATTACGTTGCCCCAACACAGTAAATATATATATATATATATTATACAATTAATATACAATAAACAATTGTATATTAAATAATATACAATTTCCAATTCACACAAACATGTATTAGCTGCTGAATTTTGATTGATAGATAACCATTTTGATGAGCAAGCCAAATGAAATTTGATGAGATGTGAGCAAATGTAGCCAGTATAAGCATACCATATTTCAAGTTTTATCCTAGCAGTTCCTGAGATATTGAATTGTGTCAGCATCAATAGCACAATGGCCAAATGTTACCACAGACACAGATACAGTAGGTAACAATTACATTGCTATAGATTGAAATCCCTGACCCCACTCCATAACAAAGAGAAACCTGTACTCACCCAATAGAGGTTCATCCTACAGGCCTTGCACTCATTAACAACATTACTCATGTCCAAATGCCTGGATCTGCGGTTCACTATTGAGAGTGAAGTCTTCTTGTTCCATGCTGCTCCTGAAATAAGACTTCATCTGCTTAAGCCTAGCAGTACTCATTCTGTTCTCTGTTTTCCTTCTTCGTTTCAACGCCACTTTCTTTTTTGGTTTGGGTTTATTATTTTTGCTGCTAATTTATCGTCAATTTACTGGAGAACACTTGCTTCCTGCTAAAAGGTTGAGAAAAAAATGTATGTCAACAACTTCCTTCTTATGAGAAGAAAACAGCCAAATTAAATAAGTGGTGGGTAGAAATAGTATGTATTTTAATACAATGTGAAGTTCTGGAACATATCAATAAGGACAAGTGAAAAAACATACATGTTTTGACTCAAAACTGTAGATGTAGGCTAATATACAAGGTGGTAAGGTGATACATCTATCACAATTGCAGAGAGGCTAATGGTAGTGATATCGTTGAATGTTTACTTTGAAGACCGTGTGAAGCAGTGAGTGGTGCGAGGTGGCCCACCTACAGTTGTAGGCAGTTAAGACGCTTTGGGCCCCCCAATAGCCTCTGGGGCCCGGTCAAAGCATGTCATGTTTTTTTTGTTGCTTAACATATAATTTCATAAGCCTATTGATTTCCACCCATTATCTGAAAACTGTGTTGTAATATGAACTACAAAGAAACGTTTTTTTTTTTTTTTTTGCTTCCTTAGACGTAGGCCATTATGCCCATATAAACCGTGCCTAAAGGTTTACTCTTGAGGATTACAAGAGCTGTATTATTTTCTCCATATAAACTGGCATTGTAAAGAGATATGCTATGGATAGTGGTTTCATTTCAGACATACCTATTCTGGCTTTTGCACCATTAATGTACCTTTGTGTAAACCTGTATTTTGGGGAGTAGGCTAATTATGAGGTTTAATGTCGTTTGGCTCTGCATTTGCAATCTACCTAAATTGGTTAAAGATTAAGTCATGTGGGCCGTATTATTAACGTAGGTCAGGCTACAATAATTGTGAGTTTAATACATCACAGCTCTAAATAAATGCGGTTTCTTCTGGTATGGGGAAGCAATTACGCTGCACATACATCCTGTGTATGTTGGAACTATAGGCCTACACTACTGGTTACGCTGCGTTGCTGCCCCACCAGTCTCTGAGCACTAATGCTGCAGCTTTACAGTGCCCCCTATGTCTTGTGTGTCCATTTGTGTTTATGGGCTAAGGGACAGCTTATTCCCTCTGGATCTCATTTGTCAAAAGTTTAAGTTCTAAACTCATTTGCAAGGTTGTGTGAGTCAGGATTCTGCTCTTAGCACACACGCTCACCTTTAGGCTAACCTGCATTTCAGATTTCCCACACTGCTCGTTTCTTAGGAATAATTTAGGCCTAGCTGCAAACTCTCTTCCAAACACACACAAATAGGACGGTCCCTCTGCGTTTCATGGCCGTGATGTGATGACAGGCATTGGCTACACACATGGAAACAGTAGCCCCTACACACGCATGCGCTCATCTACACAGTTTGTCTGCAACACTGCCCAGGCTTG
>NC_045155.1:3792585-3817447 GCF_900700415.2 Clupea harengus | reverse complement strand
CCCTACCATTAGTAACCCCATAGCCTACTTCACAGTAACACATTTTAAAAGGTGGACTCATTTAGATGTGTCTGCAGCATTTGTTTCTCTGATTACAATAGGTTATTATTTTCGTTGTATTATTATAGGTCAAACAGATCTTTTTAATCAAGCACACCGTCACTGAGTCAGCCGATGATGTAAATTTGCTGTTGGCCTATACCACATGCGAAGAATAAACCCGATTGCAATTTACCACGTCAGTCACACGGTCAAGAAAGCAGCAAATAGAAAAATATTAAATGATCAAATATAGGATATTTTATAACTTAAGATTTAGCGGGTGTGCGGTGTTATCGGGAGATGAAATTCTGGTCCGTGTTTAATTAGGCTATGCAGGAACTTATTTTAGAAATGTCTCATAGCGAAGCAGAAGTTTACAATTTGTGCATGACGACGTGAATAATAAGAAATGATAAGGATTATGGACATCTCAACCTCGTTGAAACTGCCCGTTCTTCTGTCACTATTTCTCCCCTGTCCACAAGTTGGTTTCTTCTACATCACTGTTTGATGGGACTTGTTTCACAAGCCTCGTGTTGGTTTTATGCTATACTGGGAACTCAACTGCAGTTTTATTAACGACACGTTTATGAACAATCAAATGGTCCTCGTAAAAATTTATTGAAGGACATAAAAACATGCACGGCCACTTGCCGAATATAGCTGCTGCAGTGGATACGTCCGTAAGGATGTTAGTATTCCCACCTCAGCCTCCTTGTGGTTACAAGGGATGTCCTGCTTGTGTTTATTTGTGACATGGAAACTATAATTTCAGTGTGTTAAAGACTCACTGCAACTAAACAGACCAGGCGTTGGGGGTCTATGAAAGCACAGGAATTGCCCACATATAAGGGAAAATCAGACACACTATAAACGCCAGTCAGGGACAAAAAGAACACATTCGGAGTCAAATAGTGGGTTTTGAAATGTAACATAGAGTGTTATTGAAGTACTGATGCACGCAGCGCTTCCCACAGATGTAGGAAAAGATTCGACAAAGATTGATTACACCAACAAATAGTGCCTTTACAAGATCGTAAACGTACCTCGTACAGCGACACGGCTTCACAAATATATTTTGCATATGAGAGTAGTTACACCAAAAAGGCTTACAGTTATTTTCATCCTGAAGTCCCTTAAAGAAACATCTCAAAATCGCCATACTGCCACCCCGTAGTGCATTGCTATCCCAGGACAAGTCGCGCATTGATCCACTGTGCATTTTTTTGTGGGGGTAAATATAATCACGTGTTGCAGAGTCAACCAATAGACGATGGAGAAGCTTTGAGAAATAATTACCTGCCTTGATTGTTCTATGGGTAGATAAAAAAGTACACATACAGCCCATATAATAATCGGATGCATGTAAAACGGAGGGGAAGGATCATGTCGACATCGGGTCCCATAACTAATTATTATGTGGATTCTTTGATAAACCATGAAAACGAGGATGTATTGTCGACTCGCTTTTCCTCTGCTGGTCCGCTTTCCTCCGGACCACGTTCGACAACCCTGGTGCCGGAATGTGGAGACTACCCTTCCTGCAGCTTTGCCCCGAAACCACCCGTCTTTACTACCACTTGGGCCCCTGTTCACTCTCAGTCGTCAGTGGTTTACCACCCATACAGTCACCAACCTCATTTAGGAACGGACTCGAGATACGTGCGCTCATGGCTGGAACCGATTCCCGGTGCCGTATCTTTTCCTGGCTATGCAGCTAACAGTCGGCATTATGGGTTGAAGCCCGATGCCTTTCAAGAGCATAGAACCGGAGACTGTTTGACCACCAGCGGACGCACCTTCTCGGATTATCTGTACTGCTCCCCAGCAGACATCCGAGAGAAAACGCAGCAGACCAACCCATCGCCCGAGACAGAGATTGTTTCTTCCGCAAAAGAAAAAGACGAGAAACCAGAATTAGACCCGAGTAAGTTGAACCTATTTTCATTCATAATGGGGAGTTGTAGGAGTGCTAGTGTGTGTCTCTCCTTTATGGAGTTTTGCCTCTGACTCCCAAATTCACAATATATTTCATTAATCCCTGTCTGTTGTAAACTGAATCACCATATAATCACATATAGAGTTGTAAGTAGTCTAGTAGTCCTGGAACCGTTCATGACGAGGTGGCGAGTGAGACTTTCAAAGAAACAAAACGCTCCTCATCCTGTTCCAGCGCTAGCATTGCTAAATTATTTTATGCTAATGTCAATTGCCATGACTGTGGCAATATCATATGCGCAGCCTATATTTTACATATACTTTATTAAGGGCTCACATCCTCATTTTATGTATTTGTCTGTTTAATTTCGGGGTATTGACCACATTTGTGGTGCATGCATTTCCACTTCTTTCACAGTCCGTTTTAAGGGCATGACAAATGCTATAATAAACATAAAATCAATAATTATGGCATATGCATTTGAGTCCTTTCTAACTGATCAGGCTTTTATGACAGGTATGAATGGTTTGTAAGAAGTATAATAAACAAGGACTTCACTTCAAGTAACAACTTGTGGAGTGTTACTGAGCTGACTGAGCACCGCGGCTGAAGAACTATAAAGGCTGGAAACCACAAGGCGTTTTAGTTCTTTATGGGCCTATAAAGCGAATAGGTGCATTCACTTGGCCTGCTTTATGGCGCCTTTTCACTGTACTAAGCGATTTTTAGCACGGAAATCAGATCTGATAGTTTGCTATAATTATTGGAGGGCTCTGCCCTCAGTCGAGGGCCTTTGTTAAAGGGCAAGTGCGCAGACAGTTCAGCAGGTTTACTCAGCTGTAAAGCCAAAATAATTTTCTTAGACAACGAAGAACTTAAACATGGCCTATTAATCTCTCTCTCTCTCTTTTTCATTTATTTCACAGATAACCCAGTGGCCAATTGGATCCACGCGCGATCCACGAGGAAAAAAAGATGCCCATACTCCAAATATCAAACCTTGGAACTTGAAAAAGAATTTCTGTTTAATATGTATCTTACCAGAGACCGACGCTACGAAGTTGCCAGAGTCCTTAACCTAACAGAAAGACAGGTTAAAATCTGGTTTCAGAATCGAAGGATGAAGATGAAAAAAATGAATAAGGAGAGAACAGACAGGAACGCTGCCCAAACGCAAGCTGAGAAATAAAACGCTACCAGAGTGTGCAGTCTGAACAAACACCACACACCAAGAGGAACTGTGGCAGAAAATGTCTTATGCAGTAAACAGTTGTATTCATTCCTGTGAAAAGTGAAACAGACTCTTTTAGTATATTTGATTGTTTATGTCTTTGGAGCAAGAATTTGGCGCATATTAATTACAGAGGTGAAACACTGCTTGCTTATGCTAGAGGAAACCCTTTTAGTCATGAAGGCATGGAAGCCTAAAAACAGGCCTAACGAAACATGCCGGTGGAAAAGCTGCCTCGAAGGAAAAGCAAGAAAATACTTGAACTGCCGTGTCTTTTTCATTTAGTAATTTATAAATTTCACAAGATAATATCTCTTCTCGTTATGTTTGGGTGTTTGTTTGGCAGGTGGATGAGTGAGATATTTTGTACAGAAAAATATAATGTCTTTCGTCCGAATACCCCATGTGCTAATGTCTTAGTGGTGCTGTAGATTTTCGATGTACCCAGTCGTGGATTTTGAATAGTTTTGTTGTAAAGTTTAGTTTCCCTCTCTAATGATCTGTTCAAATATATATGGTCAACATCCAAATATCTGACTGTTTGTGATTAATATTTTGGTAGGATTGTTAAATCCGGCTATAGGCCGGATTTCAAACGGTGACCCATGCTTTATCTCTGGGTAGATACCACTGGGAAAGATTATAAACTGAATATAGAAAAAGCCACCGAAGACAAACGCATGAAGGTAAATAGACCTATACGGCCTATTTAAGAGTTGAAGACAATTATGCATCGTATGGTATCATATGATAGCCTACGGTATAGGCTACTCCTACAACTTAAAATTAAATCATACTATTTCACCTGATTTTTTCCAATATCCAATTCTCAAACAATCCTATGGTTCTGGAAAATACATACGGAAAGTTAACAGGTTAACATATTTAATAGCCGAACTTTATTTAGGCCTACATGTTTAGGCCACAGGCTGATCAAGCATAATATACCTCCAGAAACGACGGCGCTGTAGTAGAATAGGTCTAGTAGAATGAAAATTACAGAAAGGTATACCTTTTTACCATCGAGTTTTACTACGGTCAATTTCAAATTCAGATCTGGTTTGGTGATTAATTGCCCCCTGTAATTAACAAAACAAATACGTCGTTTTATACAAAGTATAGGCGATCATGTTTGAAGCATCAAGACTGTATTATCACAACTTTCAGCAGTAGGCTACATGACACACAGATATCGCAGACAATTCAAAAAAATGTTACCTGGATGTCAGACCGTTTCTCACTGTCTCTGTATGGTCACAGAGCAAAAATGAACTATGTCAATCATAGTAACACAGTTTTAAAAAAAGTAAATAAAAAGAAAACCTGGAAAATGATCACTACAGTGTATAAACGTCCTTATCCATGCTCTGGATAATTATATCAAATTATCCCACGTAGGTCAGCAGATGGGCCCATGGTTTCTGTTTTTTTTATATATATAAATGCTTTCTATTATTATTTTACGTTTTGTCTAGTAACCAGAGCCATAATTCTCTGCGTCTGACGTTTGTTTCGTGACATCGGGTGAAATTGCCGTTTTGTAGTGGCTAACAATACGAACAGGATGCTGAAATTTCAAAGACTAATCCAGAGCATTTCCGCAAAGGACAAAAAAATCCTCGTTTTACAGTCTTGCGTTGTTTGTCTCAAATGCAGACGAACAAAGCAAACCCGGCGAACTGGCTAGACGTCTGGGCTAAATTATTTTATGGTTTTAAGGGACACTGATGGTGGATCCGTTCAAAGGAGGCTTTGGGTGCCATTAGATCATGAAGCCTGCTGGCAATAACATGCGTTTCCCCACACCTCTGGGCGAGAAAGACTATCATTGTAAAACAAAAAAGAAAAGGACCAGCTATCTGTCTTAAACCCACTCAGCACTGCGTCCTGTTTAATGTAAAGATAAAATGTCCTCTGTAGGATACGCATGCACTTTAACTTCTACATAAAAGAAATTAGTATTTTTCACAGTCATTGTAGCGCTACTATTATGCGTTTTCAAAACTGTTACTGCGCCGACAACAAAAATTAAGCAAATATCTCCAGACTATCCTGCCATTTTTGTGTGGATTAACGTAATGTAGGTAACCCAACTGAACGCTAGATGACGCTGTTGACTGAAAATTGGTGCTGTAGGCCTAAGCAAGAACGCGACTCCTGTGACACGTCCATCTTTCCTGAGTAACACATTGCCAAACAAAAGGAAAACTCAACCAACTGAGCGCTGGATAGTACAGATAGTTTGTGATATCTATTATTCAGAGCGTGGTAAACAGTCAGATCTATCCTGGTTTTTCCTTGTTTAACTTTAACAACAATAAATTAGGAAAACGAGATAATAGGTCCTCTCATCAGGCATAGATTATGTTAAACAAAATATGTATGCAAACCGCGCTAGGTTTCGAGCCCTATATGTAAAGGATTATTTGAAATATCCCAAGGGAAATGTTGTTTCTAGTGGACAGTGAGAAGTGGTGACTCAAACATATACGTCGTTTAGAAAACGTTCATAATTAATCTATCTGAAATTTTAGTTTCAGACAGTGTGTTGTCTGAAATGGACTGTATTGAGTTATAAAGACCCATAAAAAAACGTTTTATCCATACGATTATCTTATGGAGACCTACATATTTTTTCAAGATTTGTTGAAACTACTGTTCACTGTGTAAATTCACTGACACGTCAGGCCTAAAAGATTAATATTAAGCCTACCATGGGCTGCGTGAAAACTATATAAATCATAATTGGTACCTATGACTCATAAGAACAACATAACCACGACGATGGGAGCAACAACAATGACATGCTGCTGCTACTACTACTACTACAACTAATAATACTAATATTAATACCTAATGAGATTATGGTTATTCCAGCAATTTAGATTAATTCAATTCTGAAACAAGGTTCTTACCACAGGGCAACAATGACCAGTAATCTGCATCTTTATAGACTGTGAAAAGTCTATAAACTCTCTCTGTGTGCTTTCATATTTTACGATGATGTGTTAAAATCGTCAGTACCGCCACAAAACCACAAGAGTATACTTGAGGGAGGCCTGCTCGACCAGCGCAGCCGAAATAAACAACGTGATATGATGGTGTCTTGGAAAATAACGAGGCATTCAAAGCTCAATTTTATTAACTCTGCGGGGCAGATTTACAACTTTTCACGAAAGGTTTAGCAGGGTCAGAGGAGTCAGCGGCATGAAGGCAAGTCGCTGGTCATTTTTTTGTATTTAGGTGCTGCCATATCATTTGTGTTTACCTTAGGTTTATGCATATTAGGCCTAACCATTTCACAAAATGTATGATTGATTTTACTAGAAGGACCAGCAGTTTAGCTGCCTTTCACCAATACGATAACATATTTTTTTGGACAAAGGATAAAGGCCAAGTTTGTAGAATTGCCTCCACTGTTGTCATACTAGGCTATTTAATGTTAAATGAGAAAATAATGATGGGCCTTATGTGTAAAATATTGTATACATTGTAAACATTAAAGCTTCAAAGATGAGCATGACAACACCAACATTACAATATTAATTTATAACAATTTTGGTTATGTAGCCTACCGATTAAAGAAAATGTACCTTGTGCTGGCGTTAAACTTGTGCCGATTTCTTAAATATACTACAGAAATACAAATTGGGCCTTCTCATCAACCTATTTCAGATAGTTTTTCCAAGGTGTACGGCTATGAACGCGTGTGAAAAGATGAGGAGACGGGCGGGGATGTGGTGGTGTGGTGAGGTTTGTGTAGAGGGGGTGGGGGGGCATTGTAGTGGGGGTGGCTGGGTGGGAAGCTAAAAAAAAGCGCTTGTGACTGTGCCGGTGGAGCTAGCCAGCTTTAACCTTAACACACATCCACCATACACGCCGTGTGCCGGATTTGAGACTGCAAAAGGGAAAAGCGACAGAGAGTAAGTGCAAGGCAGAGCGAGAGTGTCGAGGACAAGGGAGTCGAGGAGAGAACTGCCCGATATTGGCCAAAGGGGCAGCATTTCTCCATCTAGTTCCGGTTTCTCTCACTCCTTGTCTCTGCTTTCAGCGATCTAGGACTTTAACAAAAGGCAGCCACCGATAGGCATAAAGGACATACTTTCCAAAAGGACTCGTTTTAATGCATGCTAATCATGAGCTCATATTTTGTCAACCCTTTATTCTCCAAGTACAAAGGTGGCGAGTCACTGGAGCCAACTTACTACGACTGCAGGTTCCCTCAAAGCGTCGCCCGTAGCCACACGCTTGTCTACGGACCAGGAGCAACTGCGCCGGGTTTTCAACACCCGACTCATCACGTCCAGGATTTTTTCCATCACGGGGCAACGGGCATCTCGAACCCGGGATACCAACAGAACCCGTGTGCTCTGGCGTGCCATGGAGACGCAACGAAATTTTATGGATATGAGGCCATTCCGAGGCAGCCGCTTTATGGTACCCAGCAAGAAACGAGTTTAACGCAATACCCTGACTGTAAATCCAGCAGCTCTAACCCTGGAGAAGGACAAGGCCACTTAAATCAAAACTCGTCTCCCAGTCTCGTGTTCCCTTGGATGAGACCCCACGGTTAGCAACATTATTTTGAGTTCTTATCTTGTGTGCGTGCACGAACTTGAGTGTATGTGTGTGAGTTTGAGACACAGAGAGAGAAGGGGGGGGGGGGGGGGGTAAAAACAGGGTAAGAGAGATAAATAACGTCCATGTCATGTAGTGATTATAACCATAATCATAGTAAAGTTTTATTAGTGATCTAGTTTTTGGATAATAGGACTGACTATACAAAATGCATTTCACACAGTTGTATTGCAGTCTTGTGGATATTATACGGCCATGGTAAATGATTGCAGATCTTGGATTTTGATTGCAGATTTCTTCTGTTAGTCGGTTCGTTGTGTGAAGTCCTGTAAAAACAACAACAACAACAACAATACTACTACTAATAATAATAGTAATAATAATAAAGCATATCTGTTTAATAAGTCAACTTCATAGCCTAGCTCAGCTATGCCAAAGCATGAGACACAGCAACTTGAAATAGTTTATTTACCTCCCCTGTCATCATCATTGGGCCATCAGGAGAGATTTATAATATGGTTGTGAAGAGTAAGTGTTCTCGTTTACATGTGCTGGGCATACAATAGATACATACATTTTCATGGCACTGAAAAGTATTTCTCTCACTTTCTACCAAACATGTAGAAAAGGCATGATTACACATCTAAGAATCTAAGGGTCAATCTAGTGACTGACACTACTTATTTCACATCAGCAGTAGTCTGACTAAAAGGAATTAATTAAATCTCTGCATGGAAGTAAGTGTGTGTGTGAGAGAGAGAGAAAGAGAGTGAGAGAGAGTAAGAGAGAGAGAGAGAGAGAGAGAGAGAGAGAGAGTGTGTGTGTGTGTGTGTGTGTGTGTGTGTGTGTGTGTGTGTGTGTGTGTGTGTGTGTGTGTGTGTATGCTGTGCAGATCAGAACAACCAAAAATGTTCCAATGGTGCATATGGATGTCAATGACGAGAGGGCCCAACTGTGGTTAAAACGATTAATGGATAGTAACTTTTATTTAACATTTAATGTTGTTACTGTGCATCTCAGTTATGATAGAGGCAATACGCATTTTTCATTGTATTGTATTAGCTTACATCTGGATGACTTAATCCTAGTGAGATAAATGCCTTCAACTTTCCTCTTCAAACTATGCAAAACTGTTCTGTTTTTCGGTGAAGGACAACTCACTGCTGGTGTATAAACAAACACAACTATGGATAATATAAAACATCGATGCCATTATTGCTTACTTGTAATATTGGGTTACACCCCCAGCAAGCTAGTCCGGGTAATTTGGATGGGGAAGCAGTTTCAAAGACTATATGGCGATCAACAAATTAAAATTCGCTCTGCTCCCAGTGATTTATTTATGATATAGGCTAAGTCTACCTTCAACGGCACTTCCAAATAGAGTATGTGTGACAGTGTTAGACTGTGTGACAGTGTTAGACTGATGTCAAAAATGGTCTGTACACTGAATGCTACATACACTTAGTGATCAAATACTTGTTTGATTTTAAGCCCCTGGGAGACGCAATGGAAGACAGACGTACAGCCGCTACCAGACTCTGGAACTGGAGAAAGAGTTTCTTTTCAATCCTTACCTCACACGCAAGCGGAGAATCGAAGTGTCCCATGCCCTAAGTCTCACCGAGCGGCAAGTCAAAATATGGTTCCAGAACCGGAGGATGAAATGGAAAAAAGAGAACAACAAAGACAAGTTTCCGGGTCAGAGGGGAGAGACCGAGCCTGAGGAGGAGGGCAACGAGGACGGTGAAGTGGACGAAGGGGACGACAAGGAAACGGAAGAGAAAGAGGAGACGAAGGAGACGAAGGAGACGAAGGAGTGATTTTATGGTCTTTTATGGTTATACGGCCGAGGGTCTCACGAAAAGGTGATGAGAGGGAAAGGGGGCGAGAGAAAAGCGCTAGTTTTATGACTATGATTTCAGTCAGAACACAGAGAATCACAATCTATCCCAATACAACCAAGGAAACGAACTTTTAGATGGAAGTAGACTGCAGTGAAGGAAACATGACTTACCCAAGCCTTAGGTTACTTAATCATATAACCTTGTTTTGGAGGTCTAGGGCGTTATCAACACGTTTAGAGACTAAATCGCATGATAAACAGGGGCTCTAGTTCCAATATTTTTTTTCCATATTTCAAACTTGATGAAGTGTAACCAACAACAAAGTTGTGTGTTTTGGCCAAAATAATTAGGCTACTGATTGTCCTTCAGCTGAGGGTTTTGTAAATTAGTCACAATTCATGTTCAGTTCAGACATGATAAAAGAATAATGAAAAAGGAATGGATAAATCACTTTGGCAATTATATGGCAACCCAGCAGATAGTTTTATAAAAGATACACACATTGTTATATTATTATTACATATTTTTATTATTATTATCATTATTATCATTATTAATAGTATTGCTGTTGTTGTTGTTGTTGACAATAGCGCATTCATCAATTATTTGATTTTACCTACATAATTGTAATCCTTTCAAATTCCTGAAGATGCTACCTAAGCCTGGGAAACTTGCAATATAGATTTCTCGACAGACACTTCCTTGAGATATGTTTTTAACACTTATTTTATTTTGTAGGCCAATAATTTACCCAATAATGACTCCTTTGTATGTCTTCAGAAGACATTAGCTCAAAGCCAAGCTGAGATATTACAGAGAATATACCAAGCACTACCTAAAGGCCTTTGCCTGATGATAATTTGTATTCCAATTATTGGCTCTTCTTTGTTTCAGTATCACACTTACAAATTTCCCCAACAACTTAAACTGCCTATAGAAAACGCACATTTATATCACCATTCATGCAACAATTATTCTATATTATTAAGGAGTGGTATTTTAATGTGCTGGTGATAATAGCTTAGATTTTCGATTGCACTGAATATAATCTTTATGTATGTCTTGTAATATCTTACTGTTAACGATATGCTCGTTTTGCTGGTGTTTCTCATGTGAAAATACAGAAATGTGTGTCCACGCCATTGTTATTGGCATAAAAGAAAAATAAACAAAATGGCTAATCTGATTTCCTCTTTTTTTGTGCCCAATTTCGAAACTGCACGGTTGCAACATGTTTTAAACAGAATCGTCACTTTCATTACGTTCATCGGACACATTGCTTACATCTGCTATAGCACCACTGTTAGGAATGCCACGGTATGAAGTAACGAATACGAGTTTTCATCGTTCCAAATAACGATTTCAGGTTTACAGAAAATTGGGAATGATATGTCACTCTGCTCAGGATATTAAATGAGTGGGTTGCCAGTTTGGCAAAGTTTAGTTTGTAAGATGATAGGCTATCTGAAAATTAAGTTAATAGGCTACTTGCAACAGGCCTGGGCCTACCACTGACCGTGGTTACATGCATTCGAAAACAGGCTGGGGAAAGAGAAACAGAAAAATCTTCCACTACGCTGTCCTATAGCCTGGAGCCAATAGTTCAATTATATAGTACACCTGCACTGTAGGCCCATTACAGCTTCCCTGCCTCCGTGGCAGACTTGGTCGCTAAGACTAAAACAGTTGCCGATACAAAACATATAAATCTATGCAACAGTTGTATATACTTCTCATGTATGTTTGTTGACCTAAAACAAGCAATTTGATGACAATGGGTTTATAGCATCATAGAGCAAACATCGCACAATATAGTGCGAATTCATTTTGAATCGCAAAAGGAACATACAATGGCATTGGCGAGCCGCAGCACATGAGTGGTAGGCTAACACCTGTCCCCGGGGGAGGACGCGTTCTCTCTGAGGGTTCAGTGACAAACTTGTGGATACAAAACCATCCAACAGCGTCTAATCAATGGTGTAAGGCAAGGCTGAACACTCAGGCGACAGACAAATCCTGGAGCAGCCGACCTTCGCAAGTCTGACGCTTTCATGAAGAAAGACGTGATTCAACGAGAAACACATTGTAAGTTTCCTCATACACTTTCAGATTCTGTAAAGCTGAGAACTTGTGATTCAAGACAGTTTCTGTTTTTTGAACGTTACCCTCTCATTATTTATGAAATAGAATATAAAACAGGATATACCTCGAGTAGTCTAATATTGGAGTCTGTGGACTGCAGAGAGGTGGAAAACGCAGTGCTCCAACAAGGTTATTACTCTGACTAAGCCCTATTATGCATTTCAACATTATGGGAAATAATGAATAGGCTAATATGAGCAGAGCAGTGAGGGAGCCATTCTCCAAAACATCAGAACAAAGATAGCCTACCCTGGCAGCAGCTGGCTTGGGCCCTGAACCCGATTGGATGTGCCTGGTTTGAAGGTGATATCAAGAAACATTTCGTCTTATAGATATACCTCAGTTGATAATAATTCAGTTGAACAACGTATTTAATACGCGTGCACCTACCCTGGCAGGTCCACAGAGGAGCATGTAAGCCTAAATTGTTTCTCGGCCGTTTATTGGATACGTAGGCCTACGTACTTTTAGAGTAATTATTTCCAACAGATGCAAAGTTAAATGAAACATTACCTTGTTTATAGATTTATAATTATATGTAGTAACTATTATCATAGGCTACCTTAAGGTGCCATTTATGCTAAACCAAGTAGACTATGGTTTATACAAGGAGTAGAAATGGAAAAATTACATATACATATAAATAGTGATTGATGAGGCCATTTTAATTTTTTGAAGAGCACAAACTAGAGAGGGAAGATTGTTTATCAAATCTGGACCATACAGCCGACTAGCCATTTTAAATCATAGAACACTGGAAAAGGTCTCATTAAACGGCTGGGTGTGTTTACATGTAGGCTGTTTCGGACACAATACTTGTAATTACGCGAATTGCCAACCATTTAAATACAAACATATTTGGAGATTATATGGAATAATTGCCTGAACTTATACGAATGGCATGTTTAAAATAGACTATTTTATGTGTAGCTTAATCTACATGCCAGGCCTAGCCTACCTGGCAAATCAGAGCATACAAATGGGAGAATAATTACGTTAATGAATAATATCTAATGTTTTTAGTCATGACGAATTGAGGTCGCCATTTTGATTGTTGCCAGTTAAGCACATTTCTCTACCGTCTGCCTTTTTGTGTTGTTCTTTGACTTTATTCTTTAACAACTGTTGAAATAACTGGAGGTTTCCGGTAGGGTAATTGTCCTCGAGTATTGTCCATTCGTCTGGCCATTGTATTTAGCACCAAAGTAGGGCTTTAAGATACCTGCAGTAAAGTTTATTGGTGGTATAAACTCGACAGTGTTGTTTCCGGGCAGTCTGCGTTTTCTCCACATTTTATGCGATTCCGACCCACACTGGTAAACGTAGTCAAAACACACGGTGAACGCGGTCGTTTGTGATCGATATCAGGTGCCGTGATATTTAATCAGTTTCTGCTTCTTCGTACTTTATTCCAGTCTGCCATCCTATTTAATTCCCCCATAACCTTAGGTTAGATGTAGACCATCGAGGGGTGGTTGCAAGGGCTTCATACATAAAAACGCACATCATCGACCTGCTGGGCTTCACTATTTGAATTGCCTCAAACACTCTACTGACAAGACAATGAAACAGGTAGTGTTCTTCTGGAGTTTACCAGTCAATCGAAAACCAAATCTGATTCATTGTTCATGCGATTAAACGAATAGGGTACTGGACACATGCTCATAAAGTTGTTGTACTAATAACTTACGCTTGCTAACGCTTGCTGTTGTAGATAAACAATCTGGCCTAAAATGAAGTTAAATGTATCATACCCAATGTAACTTTATTTTTAGATTTAAAAATGTTTCAATAATGACTGCAAGATCCAAGAACAAACTCAATTTTGAAAAGTCACGGCTAAAGCTGCTTGAATAGTTAGGCCTATACACCAACCGACTTCTTCAGAAGTCAGTATAACAAGTTTTCTCACAGGAACGCTCCTTTAAATGTAGGGAAATTACATAGTGAATGAACATTATTTTAAATGTAAGTTTCAGTCAGGTTACATGCATGACAATCCCAACACAACGTAGCAAAACGGCACAATATAGACCTGAACACCTGCTGTAACAAACACAATAGAATGTGGAAATTGAGATCACGACGCATTCAAACTCTTAAGAGTCTGATTTTTTTCCAGGACAATCAGGGCTACCCAGATCTGCCATCATCTGATATGATATTACTTGTACAAGTTCTATGTCAGCATTCATATTAAGGTAAAAATGTAATATATTTTTTACATCAATCTGAAAATATGTTTTTTCCAGAGAGGATATCTTTTCAGATATCCATAGACAAGACTTTCTATAATCTGGTGATGTCACAACCATGATGGTGGGACACTTTACGGCTTAGCAATTTTTAAAATATGTCTGTTTATATGTAAAATAGTATATGCAACAACACTGACCTTTGCTGTAGTTCCATAACTGGATTACTCCACCGTATTTGGTACAGATTAGCATCTAGCATCGTTTGAAAGTGTGGGTCCTGTTGTTCATTTTAATATGTGTTTCCCTTTGAGGCTACAAACACTTCGTGACTTATACAGCTATGTATATAGAAAATGGGTGAAGAAATGACCAATGATTGCAACTTTGTTGAATTTGGTGTATAATACTCCTATCTGCACCGTTCCACAAACAAGTTACTAGCGTCATTGCAAAGCACTAGGTTCGCCGTTTCATTTGAGACCTGTTTTATGTCTACAAAATGACAACTTCGTGAGTAATTCATGTGTGATGAGTGTATGGAGATAATGGAATAATAATAGTATTGAGTGTGTGGAGATGCAGAGATGGAAGTAGTTTAAAACGACTGTAATTGCATGTTATTTCAAAACTGGAATACTTGCCAATAGTCCTTCACAATTGTTGCACTGACTAACAAGTAGCATTATTGGACAGAGCAAATCCTGGAGTTTATTTTGACAACGAGTAGGCCTACTTGATATGGTATCAAGACTAAGGGGTGTGAAATTCCAACTAATTCCAACTCTAACGGCCTGTTAAAAGTGGTTGCAACATGCAGTGACATTGATGAACATGTGAAATATATATTCTGAAGCAAGGCAGTCGTGAAATATTTACACATTTTAGACATAGAACGAATATGGGGTGCCATCATGCTCCATGATGGTTGCATTTTTTAAGTAAAATAAAAAGGCAAGGCTTCTTCTGTTCTTTCCGTTGATAGTGGCACCCGCCTCTGCGATGGATAGAATGCAATGACATCTCTGAGCACAGGGTCTACCCCGTCATCTTTGTTTTGAGAAATATCATCTCTCTCCGTTTTCATATATGTATATATATGTTATTTATATTTTTTGCTCTTCATATCTAGTCTGGTATATGTTAAAAAGTTTAGCATTTAAAAATATGTTTTGGCCTATGACGGAGTTCTATCCTGCCGCTTGACATCTTGTGAGAAGTGATGATTGACAGTCGAAGGTACGCAAAAAGAATCAGAAAGTTTGGGCAGTAGTGTTTGTCAGTAGCCTAATACATAAAACGACCACCATAATAGCCATCAGCAACACTAACATTAATTCGTCTGCTGTTTTTGCCATCACCATCACAGCAGGCTACTAACCTACTTCAGGTCCTAGTACATCACCGTGTTTGCCACAGTCAAATGCATCTAACGTTACCTTCTATGACAGAACCATCGGACGTCCACGCTTTCATTACGTTATTAGTTTCATATGAGAAGGCACCAGTCTGCACAACATGGCAGTAAGAGCTAAGACGAGGGGGGAGAGGGTGAAAACGCAAGACATTCCTAGTTGTTTGGAGGGGAATTTACAGCTGAGTAATAAAAGTTTACGACTGAATCGCTTCTCCCATTGGTTGCTGCAGGTCACGTGTCATCGCTCCATGAACATGAACTTTATGTCGTTGTCTTCCTCACAAATACGTCCTTCTACCGGTCGCGGTTACAACGAATGCGTCACAACACCCTTGGTGCTTTCTATCTTTTAACCAAGAAGTTAATTTGTTTTATTTGGTGTTGTTGACTAGGCATCCAATACCATTTGACTCGTTGCCAGTAATGGTCCCACTACAGTCACCGCCTCCTGTTAAACATCTCATCCTATCCTGGAAGTTGAGTTCAGAGTGCTTAGGAGATAAGCGGGCATTGAAGACTACTGTCTCCATTTTTGGGTCAAATTCCAGTTTTGCGTTTGACCATTTGAAAAGATATCCAGCGAAACAGCCACTGTTGTCTTTCCCAGCGAGCTTGCCACTGATTGGCAGCCATTCGTCACACAAACAACTGCGAAAACGTGGGTAAGTAAGCTATTCTGACTCCTTATTGGCTTGGAAGTTTACCCAATGGTCAGTACATCAAAATTTGCGCTTTGATTGACCATTAGAAGTTTACAGCATCAGTGAGTCGCCATCTCGTCACGGTTCTTAGTCTAGATCTAGACGCCGATCGCGTTGTGGATTTAGCGTCAATGCGTTTGTGTGAAACCTGTGAGCCTGTCCTTTACATAACCAATCATAATCCACTGTTAGGTCGGATTCAACATTTTTGAGATTGTGTTTATTAATGTAATTAATATTAAACGGTTGTGGGTTTTGAAATGAGAGGGCTTGGGAATGGTGTGATTGAAATGAGAGTTCTGGCCAGTCAGGCGCACAGTGGTGTAAAGATAGCTTTCAGGGTTGTATCATTAGAAGGAGTCCGACTCTTCATCTGATTGCTTGACATTTTGTCTGACATACATGCATAGGTCTCTGTGGTTGTGGGGGACGACAGGGGCTCTCGATTTTTTTTGTTTGTTTTGTTATTGGGAAAAGCTTCCATCAAAAGCGTACAGCTATGGATATGTTGTCTGTTTACCAGTTGGCCATAGTCACGTGACCGTTTTGCTAGTACACTGCTTTATATATCTTGTCACTGAGGTTTCAAGTTATTTAGTTATTTTTGTAAATCCCTCTCTGTCTTTTCAGATATGTCCTCAGCTACTCGTGGGGCGGAAGGTTAGCATGCGTCACTGCATATATCTTTTTCTAAACGCCCTCTCTAAAACACATTCACACCCACGACCGCAGACACACTCATGTGCCTGCATCAGATGCGCGCGCTCGCTCGCTCACTTGGAGATACGCCCGTATATCCGCACGCCCCCCCCCCCCCCCCACACAGACATTTTGAGAAAATGAAGTATGATAAACGTATCAAACACAACACTACTGTCTAAGGGGTTACACGACGATTTCCCAGTGATGTGATGGCTGCACGGACGTTCATGTTCATTCCAGCTGGTTTGCTGGTGTAGAACCAAATAGGACCCTCCCATTTAGAGGGCTATTTTAGCCAAAATTGTTGGGGTGTCTAAGAATACACAACTGTCTCTGTTGATAGTCACTTTTTGCCATCAGCACCAATGCTAAATTATAAAACAGGGACATGAAAATTCGATTTTAGGTGATGGCAGTAACTCAGCGATGGCAATGCCATCACACGAGTGGCAAGACCCCTTTGTCTTCTGCAGTGCCTGTGAGAATTATCTGCTGAATCAGCAGTGCCTCTTCTGTCTTCCTGTCTCCATCTTTCTCCACTCTCTCTCACACACACACACACACACACATATTTAATTTCATGTTGGCAATACTGCCACCTTGTGCCCACTCAGAAAGCAGAAGCAGACTTTCGATTTAAATGATTTTTGTTTAATATGTAACAAAAGCAAAATCATTGAATATAAAACTGTGCACTGTAACAAAATTCTGCAGAAAACAGTCAAATTCTGACAGTAACATAGCGTTTCCCATTACAACGGCACTATAGACTGTATAAAACAATGCATGCTTGGCTATATTTATAATATACTGTAAATAGTGTTGTATTATGGGCGTGATGTTAATTAACGGTAGAGACTCCGCGAATACAGAACACTATTGTGTTTCTAGAGGAGACACACTGAATACGAAGACTGTAAGCAGCTGTGGAATTTCTTTTCAAGGATTAGAATCCCCAGTAATAAACTGTAAATTAAGCTTAAAAAACGGTAATGTACTGGCAACCTTCCTGCGAGTAGTCGACTGTAAAATCAAGAAAATACACTAGTGTACTGTAATTCACTACATGGTGTTATCACAGTAACATATAGTAAAGTATATTACAGTAGGTGAACTGTCAAATTAACAGTCAACTACTGGCAACCCTTCTGCCAGTATTTTATTATCAATCTACATTGCAATCTTTTACAGTCAGCCAGATTTGGTGAAAATATACCGCCATAGTAGATGATAGTAACCTTGTGCAAATACCGAGTGACTTCAGTAGTTCTCCTGATTGGAAAACGTGTTTATAGGCCTATTGTGTATATTTGTTGTTGATGTTCCAGTTTATATTTGTGCATACACAATGTTGTTCACATTAAACACCTGCCTTGCCTGTCGCGAAGGTTTTCCCTTTTGGAACTTGTGAGGGCCGGGGCCCTAGTAGGTAGCCTACATCAAAACTGGGAAACGCGGTCTTGATCAGCGGTATTTCCATTTCATGTCTGCAAACCAGTTGTTTATTTGCATGGGATTTAAAGCAACTATAACGATGCACAATATCATAGAAAAATCCGTTTAAAACAAAGATGCCGTACACATAACCATTAAAAAGACATTTTATATCCAAGACATCGACAGAAGGCAATTTCGAAGCAGGGCTTCCACACCTCGTCTTCTGAGACCTAGAGAGAAAAAGAGAGATTGATATAATCACATATTGGGCTTTCAGTTTAGACATTTTGGCAACAATATTCAATGAATTTATTCAACACTAACAGCCAACCTGTTTGTGTGTAATTACTTTACATAATATTGCCCTTCATGTAATAAGATAAGAAGGTATTACACATTTAATTAAGAATACAGTTACGAACACGTTTAGTTCGCAAGTAATATGATTACAAAACATTTCCGCATCTTCCCACATTATATGCTGTGATGTGCTGTGCTGCGCTGTGTGTGTGTGTGTGTGTGTGTGTGTGTGTGTGTGTGTGTGTGTGTGTGTGGTGTGTGTGTGTGTGTGTGTGTGTGTGTGTGTGTGTGTATGTTAGGGAGCGAGCGAGCGTGAGGCAGATTCTGACACTCTGACGATAATAACTCAAGCAACTCCCAATGTATTTGCGATTTCTGATTGTGTTGCTATTGGTGGATCCTTTATTTTTCAACCCTCTAAAGACGATACACCTCTGCTCAAAGGCTTCATCAAATAGGAAAAGTCCTGAGGCCCCACCCATCCACTGCAGGACTAAAATGATCTCATTCTCGTTGAAGAACATCTTTGTGGAAATGTTACAAACTAGTGTATCGGCGCTTGCTTTCCTTGAAAGTTAGCGTTATGGCATAGGGGTTTGTAGGCTTTTGCAGAAGTAATACTATTCGGCCTCTCAGTGTTGGTGACGAATGGCTCCCACAGTATATGTTGGCGGTAGAAGAAATAATTTGTCGTAAGGAAAATATTGAAAGCGTCATTTTAAGGAGAAAGAAAGTCGAGTTTTAAGGAGAAAGTGACACAGGTCGTTTACCGTTTCTTATTTGTATCTGAGTCTTATTGTCTCTATTTCTTTGTCATAATCGCTCCGTATTACAATTAGCTACAGTCATACTGTAGCATTTGTATTGGTGTTGTGATAGTCGTTTTAATCGAGTAAGAGAACAGCTTACATTTTAGGCTTAAAATAATGGTTTAATACAAATGTAGCCTTGTGTTGGTAGTTTTATTAACAAAGAGTACAAAACGGTGTTTTGACACACTAATACAGACTATGTCTGTTTCTTTTTTTAAGTCTGAAAGGAATGAGTCAAACTGGTTCTTTTATTACAGCTGCATATGCACAGGCATGCCCACGTGATTTGTCTTAAGGGCGGCAATAAAACACTTACAAGTCTTTCTCCACAGTCACATACTTATGTCGAAGGCCCAGTTGGTTTGGTGTGCTCTACTATTCAATGGGTCAGTAGTACACTTGTAAAGGGCCTTCTCCGATTATGATCTCAGATCATAATCTTAGAGCATCATAGCACTATCGCTTTATTGAAAAACAAAGTACCGCATTTGTGCGAACAGCACGTATCTCTGGCTGCAAGGTAATCACTTGGTTATAGACACCAATCTTCAGTCACTTTATATATTGTATCTGTCGGATGAAAGATGCAGTTCTTTGATGTTTGGTTAATGTCACATCAGTCCTGGATTATCATTTGACTATAAAACACTGCACAGTGGTATAGCTTTTATGAAGACCGTGAGATTGGCCTGCCTGTCAGTCAGTGTTGAAACTGGCATTAGCATTTGCTTTGTAATTTGTTGTTTCGTGTTGCGTGGGTGCCAGACAATTGCATATATATTGCAATAAATTAACCGTCTGAGGTAAACGTAATGGAGACAGACCTATTGCGCTAAGGAGTTGGTTACATACACTGCCAGGTTAAAGTAATTACATTGTTTTTTGGATCGTTGCATTATTTTTGACAATTTTGCCTATACGCTGATTGCTACTCCACAGTTTATAATTCTAGACCAAATAGACATTTCGTCATTTGGGGAGATCGTCTCTCAGAAGCACCAATCACCAATACGCATTGAATATCTTAGTACAGGCGCAGTGTAGGCTACCCAACACCGCCCGGTGCATGTTCGGATAGCCTGTTGTTGCTTATATGTTCATGCCACTAAACACGTGTGCATAAACAGTGCCTAGTACCCCAGATGTGACTTTCATTAAACGCATGTACACTGAAAATAACTCCAACCTATTATATAGGCCTAATGGATCAATCTTTTCATTTTGAGATTTACCAGTATTACGCGAATCCATCCCCAAGCCAGTGGTGATGTTTCTGTTACCCCTGGTATTCCTGACATTTTATGTTTTACATCTTCTGTACACATTCTGTGTTTTCTTACGACAAAGTACATGGAAGTATATACGACATGTGATGTAACGGGCACACGGTCGGATAAAGTTTGGAATTGCTTGTTGGTTTTGACATTGATGTGGCAAAAAGACAGCTTAACACTTTAGATAACAACACTTTTTTACAAACGAGGCAGGTCAAATACGTGATATCTGTAAAATACGTTATCGTTTTCCCCCCACTGAGGAGCATCAGCAGTCACTCAGAGCGAACATCGGGCTATACGAGTACATGGAATTGTGCTCAAAACCGTCAGGAATTTGGCTCTAATAAATACATAAAAAAAACTATTGTTAGCGATTGAAGCGATTCAATATTGGCTCTCCCAGCGCTACAATTTACGTTATTTATTTTTGCAGGTTGTTGTTTAGACCTACTGTTTCTAGTATTGACAATCATTGTGATTTAATTATGATTCCACCAATTGTAAGGGGGAAGTATTGAAATCCATTGACGTGTAATAGGCCCTGTGTAAGTAATTCATAACCAGCAATGAATTTACAGATAAAACAACAAACTTTATATAGGCATGCGAATTCTTATATAGAGGGCTTTCTTTTGGGATACCTTATTTTGACTTCAAGATGCCATAATAACTTTGTTATTCATTAAACTGTCCCTGGAAAATTTTAAGAAAAGTACCGACCGTGGTGTAACTACAACACTGTAATAAAAACCGTCCTGTAATGTATTTTACTGTGAATTATATTTAGATTTCCACTTATCTTATTCTTTTTCAAATTCTACTATAAATCCTTTACGATGTATCCTAACCGCGCGCGTGTGTGGCTGTGTGTGCGCGTGCGTGTGCGTGTGCGTGTGCGAGAGAAAGAGAGAGAGGAAGAGAGCGACACTGTGAGCTGCCGTGCGCGTGCATGCGTGCGCTTGCGTGTTTTCTTAAAGCTTTATGTGCTTTTACCAGAGGGCTATGAGGATACAAGCTACATGTTCCGCAAGCACTCCCCGCTTACAATTGGTGGAAAATGGTCAGGTGACACTGTCATATTGTCCCTCTTTGAGCCAACCTTAGCTATAACACTTGGTTTGACCGTCTTAACTGGAGTCTGGAAATTAATAATATTGAAATCTGTATATCACCTGAAAGAGCCGGAGACGCCGGGAGGTTGCTACCTTATGCGATAGAAAAACACACACTGGCCCTGAAAGTAGTATCCTAACTGTGAGAGTGAGGGAAAGACAAGGAGAGAAAAAAAGGAGGAAGCGCACACGTGAGGCCGATAGGGAAGGTATGAATTCGTATTTTGCGAACTCGTCGCTCCCCTGCCATGTATCTGGTGGTCAAGAAGTTCTACCTAATGTGTCCCTAAACTCGAGCGGCTATGACCCAGTCAGGCATTTCTCGTCCTACAGCTCTCCCATGAGTCAAAACCGGATTTACGCTTCGCCCTTCTATTCACCCCAAGATAACGTATTTGGGACGGGTCGGGGACCATACGACTATGGATCTAATATATTTCTCCAAGAAAAAGATGTGCTCCCCAGCTGCAGACAAACAAGCATGGGACTAAATGGCCAGAGCCACATTACTCAGGACTACAACTTGGATCCCGCCAGGAATGGAGCACAAGAGCAGAAAGGCACGTTCACATATATCCATGGATGCAGCGCATGAACTCGCACACTGGTAAGTTTTTACTAGGACTTGGGGAGAGAATGGGCTGGTTTTACTATATGTCCCAGCAACAGTGTGAGATACTTTTTATGGCCCCATAAACCACTGCTGAATGGTTTGACAATAAAGGCCCTTTTTCAAAGAGTAGTTTCCCGTTTGGCCCTCTCTTTTAGCACCAGGGAACTAAAACGTGTAAATATTTAGTTTTTAAAATTTCAGAGTGCGCATTCTCGCCTAGTCCACTACACTAAGTTTGCGATCCATAGCGATATGGATTTTTTTTATGGGAAGCAATGATAACGTCTCACAAGTTTCCACTTTAAAATACTACAAGCTGGGTTTATTTTCTGTGTAAGCAGTAAATGTCACTTATTGTATATGGGATGTGTTGGATTTGGTCAGCGTTTGAATGTAGCTATATGTATTTTAAACAAATGAAGTCTCTTTGTCTCTATCATTATTATTGTGTTGTATTCCCACCCTCTAATTTTTTATCTTTACTCTGATTTTATAATCCACATTGAGCAGGAGTTGGCTTTGGTGCAGACAGACGCAGAGGTCGCCAGATATACTCCCGGTACCAGACACTGGAACTGGAGAAAGAATTCCACTTCAATCGGTATTTGACGAGACGAAGACGCATTGAGATTGCCAACGCGCTCTGCTTAACGGAACGCCAGATCAAAATCTGGTTCCAGAACCGCCGTATGAAATGGAAAAAGGAGAGCAACTTGACCTCCACAATTACGGCGAGTGAATCCACAGTTGTATCTCCAGAGGCAGACAAAGAGAGTGTTGAAAAAGAGCCAGAGGAGAAAAAGGAGAAAGATTGATCCTCATTCTCCGAATTTCTGCATTCTGAACACTTAGTAGAACAGCAACATAACTACCTATTGTTCACGAAATTGTACACATTAATGCATGATCAACATTGTTATTCAGTTCCTCTGTCTCACCACTTCATGCGCGCATGTACCCACTTGCAGGCGCACAAACTCACTCCCGCATAAATACATAACGCACGCACGTGCACGCATACACACCAGCACGCACGCATGTTGAGAAACTGCAACAGCTGCAGTTTTTAAATTTAGTGCAATTTTGCAGTTTGAATCGACAGCGGGAGGATATGCAACGTTGTGTGCTTGATAGTGCCATTTTTATCTTGTCGCCAAAACTGAAACTGAAATCATTGATGAGCCCATAAACATTTGACCAGTGCTACCAGTACATTTGCCTTATAGAAGATTCTGCAAACAATGCACCTCAGCAATCATTCCAAATGTAAACTGAATTACATGCATATTTGTTTTTTTTTTGTTTTGTTTTTTTGCTGTTATTGAAATAATGTTCTATGAAGATCATTTTCCATGAATTACGATGATTGTCCTGATGGACAATCTACACTATCTATATTCGACTGTTCATATATTTGTAGATATTATATATCCATCCACTGCTCGAGTATGGAGTACGGCGTTTCGTTTGCCGTTTCCTTATTAAGTGTGAAGCACACTTTATACGGGCTTGTACAGGACAAATTGCCCAGACAAAGGCTTTGAAGTGTGTCATTAAAATTATACAGGACAAATAATCTCATTTTTATGTGAAGTGGTGTTTTAAATTGTGCTTTATTTAATAAAAATGTTTCACATTGTTTGCCATTTTTGCATTCAATTTTCCAAGTTCGCACAGTAGAGGCCAGAGAGGCCGATGGTTCTTTGAGCCGCTACAGTGAGGTGGCTTCCACACAGTATTCCCTCTGACTTTGAAGGTGGTGTTGAAATATTTTTTTTTCAATAGTACACAGAGATACGGAAAGGCTTAAGTGAAGTTAAGTAGTGTGTCTGTCTGTCTGTCTGTGTGTGTATGTGTGTGTGTGTGTGTGTGAGTGTGTGTGTGTGTGTGTTTGTGTGTGTGCGTGTGTGTGAGTGTGTGAGTGTGTGTGTGTGTGTGTTTGTGTGTGTGCGTGTGTGTGAGTGTGTGTGTGTGTGTGTGTGTGTGTGTGTGTGTGTGTGTGTGTGTGTGTGTGTGTGTGTGTGTGTGTGTGTGTGTGTGTGTGTGTGTGTGTGTATAATCAACATTCGTTTCAAAACACATTAGTATTAGCATGGTATTAGCACTAGATGCCCACAGAGTCAGGGCACTACAGGAGGACAGGGACATCCTACGTATGTAACAGAACGACACGAATATAACAGAGTCGGATTTCCTCTATTTAATATGTGGATCAGGTTACAATGATGAAAAAATGCTTGAAAAATACGACGGAATCCACATAATGAGATGTTGAAATAATAGCAGAATCATAGTAGGACAGACGAATCAATGGCCAGTTGTCTTTAGGAAGTTAAAATATAATACAAAAATGAAAGTAGCATTAGTCTGTTATTAGCAGCATCATGACGCGCCTAGTATTGTCCGTCGTGGTAGTTAGGCCTACTATGTAAAGTCGCATTAATGGTGGAGAATAGTGGAAAGAAAAATGAACACTGCAATTTAAAACAGTGCATCTTATGGAAAACCTTGTCCTTG
>NC_045155.1:3720222-3792286 GCF_900700415.2 Clupea harengus | reverse complement strand
AATGATCACATCAAAGAGCACTGACATACCAGTCTGATGAATTACGTATCTGTTAAATTTAATGAAATAATTCAGCCTTTTCGAGATGTTGTCGAGATGCTTTGTTTTCCTATTTTTCTTGCATGCCTAAAGTTTACCTTGTGTTCACATTTGCGCACAGGACACTGGGAATCCATATAAGGTGCACACTAACTTGACCTTCAATTTGTATGCTGTTCCCGCCTACACAGACAGAGCTCTGGGCACTGGGTGGGGCCAAGTGTTGTAAGGCAGCACCGGTAACCTCTTAAGATTACTATTTAAACCCTTACATTTCAGCCAGTTCATGTTTTTCATGTTGTTGTTCATACTTTTACATATAACGTTCTACATTCACGGCATCAAACCCCCCCACCTCCGCCCCTCCGCCCAACAAACACACACACACACACACACACACACACACACACACACACACACACACACACACACACACACACACACACAAATGCTCTTCGCCAATAAGTTAATTCGTGAGTTCAGTTCAGTACACTATTCACACAGGGGCTATTGTCATTGCATATCTCAGATCAACAGTACAAGCAGGCCATGTGCATATTTTTATGAAAAGCCGCGATGAGCTATCCACAGTTCCTTCAACTAATGAATGTCACAATTCTGATTGTAGTTAAACATCATAGTTGCTTGATCCAAAACAATAACATGAGTATTTTCATTAACTATAATTTCCCCTTAAACAGTGTCCAGTAAAAATGGTCTCACTCTTTCAGCACCAGAAGCAGCAGAACCCAGTTACTGTGCTCTCAAATGCGTAAAGATATTTCTGTTTGACATTGCTGATGCTTCTGGTGTCTCTATTGCTTCCTATTTGTGTGGATATGTACTACCAATGAATTTACTTCAGCTAATAAACATACATGTTATGAGAAGATGTTTAATTTAAGTAATAAAGAGGTGACATTAAATTGACACGATTTTTTCCTGACAGACTTTACCCATAGCGATTCCTTTTTAGCTCAAAAGGAGTGCAATTAAGTATTTCTCCGAGACTTGTTTCATGTTTTAATTTATTACAGTCTATAGGCTACAATAGGCTTTTATATTCTAATATTAACATTGTTTCAGACGCTGGCGCATTTTCTTTTTTGACAACCGCCGAAAAGTAACTCGGCCCAGAATTACAAACACACGCTACTCTCTCAGAAGCGAACTCATACTGTCGTGCGCTTCAGAAATGCGCGTAAAGATTATGTTTTCATATGCATCTTTTTGACTGAGCATGAGCAAACACGTTCTTTCCTTCTTTGTAAAACTTCTTTGACCAAATCAGTGACGAAGGGGTGGTGTGGGGCCCGTTAGACCACATGACACACAAGTTCTGTGTGAAGGCCATGGTGTAGCTCAATGACCTCTGCTCTGCGGAAGACACCATAAACAGACGTGGCTAGTCTCAAAGTCAAAAGCGATGTAGCGCTTTCAAAGGGATTGCCATACCTGTGTCGATCTTAGACTATGTATTCGAAATGCTTAATAAATGAAAGATCAGAATGTATATATTCAGTTAAAATGGGTAGGATATTCTGGAGACTTTGTATGAACCAACTTAAAACAAAGTCATGTCAAAGATATTGAGGGTCGGAAACCGCACTGTTGAACGCCAGAGCGTCTAAAGGACGTTTTAATATTTGCTGGCACACTTCCATTCGGAAAGTCTAGGGCAAGACTAGTGCCACTCAACATAGGTAATTTTTTTTCACTAAACTAACATTTCCCCAAAACATCAATTTAGGCCATTTTGCATTATTAAGGTCAGAATATAGGCTTATACCTCATACGCCTAGCAATCCACATGCACCTAATAGTATATATTTTCCAGTTGAATCAATCCCTACTGACGACGGTAAGCATATTTTTATTCGGGATAAGCCGGCGCTTTTCTGCCCGTTCTCTAACGGAATATCCATGTCTGCATATCTGCAAATACATTTCGTATTAAATATGGCAGAGGGGCTTACGGGTCCTATTGGTATTTGTCTTAGGACAACAGAACTATAGATTTCTCTAAAATTGACGAACAGTGCGCATTTGGAAATGCATCTAAAACCTGATTCTGATAAGGCTAATGAACTACGAATGGAAAATCGTATATATTCCTTTTAAAAGATAAAGTTTCACTTAAAACATAAGGCAATGTAGCATTTATAATGTACAAAGCAATACTGTCCAGTGCAACAAGAAATTGCCCATGTTTCAACTGTGAACGTTTAATTGTACAGCTGAGTAACTAAATGTCTTCGCAAAGGAAATTCACCAATTAAACAATATGACACGAGTTAGAATGGAGTTGGTAAAGGATATCCCCCACGGCTGTGATTCGGACGTAGGTCAACATAATTTTAACAAATATGGTCCCATATTTATTATCGAGCTTTTAGAAACTTAAACAATCAAAAATACAGAAATTTCAGGTGGGGGGAACGAATAAAAGAGTCAATTCCCAATTATATTATTATATAGTCCATAACACTCGGAGACATTGTGCGTTTCAAGATGGTAGGTTAAGTAAAGCCTTCCATGTTAATCACCACAAACCACCAGATAGTATGTTCATAGACTTTACTTTTAATAAACAATACACAGGGATACATTCGTGTACTCTTGACATTTTATACAAGACAAGGAGATAGATTGGAATGCAATACTGATGCAACACACAAAGGGGAGATAAACAAATAGGCCCAAGTGAATGTACGATATAACAAACACGTCCAAGTTATTCTGAGTGAATACACAGTCTGTATGAGCAGTATGAGAATCACACTTTACCCAAACACATACATGAAGAGAAGGTTCTATACTGAACTTTCGAGACATGCCATTCACGAGCGAAAGAATGGAAACAGAAAGCAGCATCAACCCGTTACAATGAGACTATATATACCAATAATAATAATAATAATAATAATAATAAATATTATGTGACTATTCAAATGTAGACTTCCAACTCGTATTCCTTGCACTTAACATGATAAAATCGAAACACCAAGTGAGGTAAAGTGTCTTCAAAAAACTCCAGTCCAGAGTTCTCAAAAAAGGAGACAATAGCCTATTTATTAAACTGATCTATGCTAGTTCATACTGAGCATGCACCACATATCTTTCACCGGAAGTTCTTTCATAATGGTACAATACATTTATATATAACAATTAGCTCTCCCTTTTGGCAGGAAAGTACGGAACTGTTGTACAATTATTTGTACGTTTTTCATTTAAAATTAAATATAATGAATAATGTTAAAAACGCTTTCTTTAAAACGCTTTTTACATTGCGGTTTGTCTTATGTGATTCCAGGCTTCAAACATAAAGGAGGAAAAAGTGCAGTAATGACGTAGGCCTACGCTTTGCCCCTGCAAAGGCACAGGAGAGTTGTTGGGATTTCAAGTTCGACTACTGTCTATGTACAAAGCCCCAGATATCAACGGGGCCTTTAGAATACCAGCAGAGAGTCGGGTACACACTGCATTATCCATTACTGCATCGCCCTTGATCATCAGCACTCACAAGTCTTGTGGAAGAAACAATGTCATGAAACAGAACAGAAATATTTTTCTGCCAATTGTAATAAATACATGATGTGTCTGTCCATAAAATGCTGGTGTGAAAATGGGCACTGTGGTTAGCTTTCCCAACGTCAGATATGTAACTTTGGACCAACTTTGTGTCCGTGACCGTGAACGTGCCGGCACACGTGGTGGAAACTACAAACAGGGAGATACGGATTTAGATAGGCTAGGTTCTGTCACTGGGGATAGGCCACTGAACTGTTGGGCTTGATCCTTCTCCAAACTAGCACATGCTTAGAATACGTGAAAAGTGTGGCGCAGATGAGGGCATGAAGGCGAATGAGTCACTGCAGTGGAGATGCGTTGGTTTGGAACCCTTCAGCTGGTGTGTTCTCTTTTTGTAATTTTCATATGACCTTAGTTTCCCCTGTTACACTTCCCCTGACATCTTAAATCATTGAATTTGCTTAGAGGCAAATGAAGTGGCCTAAATACTAAATGGGATTTCTGATGACAATTCAAGAAGCCTCCCAAGCAAAATAAATAGTTCTCATCTCATATATCTATCACCAGTCGTCATATTAATACTTTAAAGCATATGAAGAAGCTTCTGTATTACACTTGTATTTTCAACGTCACTTAATCGTATAGATGCAACAGTGGCTAAGTCATATGCCCGGAAATACACTGGATAATATCCTCCTCTTCGACAGCCAAACACTAAATACTGACACCACTTAAATACACATACACCACACTGTCAACTGGGTTCTCACTCTCACTTGTTTATCCCTGCTCGTTGTCTGTATCTCTTGCTGTATGATATCTGGTATTTACACTTACTGAGCGTTGACTGTGGGGAGCAAATGTGCATTTTCTTGCGAAAACCAGCTGCAGCAGTAAACCTCATCGAGGGGATGGGGCTACTGCAGAATTATGTGGGAATACTATTCTTCATGTCATTCCTCTAAAAGAACGACAGAGCCTGCTCCCGCATCATGAGTCTTTTCTTCTTCATTCTCCTATTCTGGAACCAGATTTTAACCTGCTGGTCGCTGAGATTAAGCCGGTCGGACAGCTCTCTCCGTCGCTGCCTGGTTATGAACTCATTGAGCATGAACTCGCCCTCCAGTTCTGCCAGCTGTAGCTTGGAGTATGGTTTTCTTTTCTTGCGGGTGCGAGTATGCATCGGGTACCATGGCGCACCTGGACAGAGGGGAGGGATGGCATAACAGAATGTCGGTCAGTTATGAACACAAAACCCATGATTGCCTCAAAGGCCAACACAGCTATGAGCACATCCCTTTCCAGTCGCCATTAAGGTTAACGTGTCATGCGATATCAGAATTTCAAGCAACCATTCACATGCCCATGAATATCAATGACATCTTAGAAAAACACCAGGTTTACATGAAATAATTCCCTAGCTTGAAGGAAGAGACCAATTTACAGTAGTCTGTGTCACATGAAGTTTTACTATTGTAGTTAAAGCAACATTAACGCGATAATTACTTACTTGCAAATACCCCTACTTAGGCTATTTGCCACTTAGGCATATTAAAATGACTTCTTAGTGCACAACAGCATATATTAATTCCTTTTACGAGTCATTAAAACAAAAGCCTCTCTTTTCGATGCAGTCAGTCACAGGAGAGCTCTCTTTGAATAACAATGCTAAATTATGTGCGTAATGCAAAGGTAAACCCAATGAAACAGAAAAACAACATTATTGCAATAGCGAGTAGTTTAAGGTTAGACGTGTTCACACTAAAGCACTGCCATCAGAGCCGTCGTGTTTTATGGTGTAGTGTTTACTGGTTGTATAAATGACTGAGCGCTAAGCCTGGGAAATCTGGAGCATTTTTAGGGCAACCCCTAGCGGTGTTGGACCATCACGCAAGCCCCCTGCAGGCAAATACTGGACCCAAGACTCCTGTGACAACTAATACGCAAACAGTCTCTTGGTCAAGTTCAAGTTTTTTGAATTGAGAATTATGCTAATTAGCACACAATATCAAGGTAAACAGGCTGCTACTCCAGCCTGACTGATCATGTGGCACCCACCTCCGCCAGAGGCAATGTTTGTGTGATTTCCCGGCGATACCATGGTCTGGGGGTCGCTGGTGGAGGTCTTGCCTCCCTCGTTGAGCAGCGACGAGCTGGAATCGGACTCCAGAGATTGACAAGACGGCGGATCCTGACTGATCTGCTCAGTCCCATAGTCATACTTTGAATAGGTACCCCCGTTGGTCATCCCATTGTGCAGCCCATGCTCAGACGGTACAGAATTGTCTCTTGCTCTCTCCTCCCGTTTAAGACTGTTGCCATCAGAGCAGCTCTCTCTGTTTGCATTGCTGTTGCTATAATAACACTTGCCTTCCTCCGGTCGGATTATTTCACACGAACGGTTAAAGGAAGGGTTAATGGATACAGGGCTGTTGAAGTAGGATTGAGGATATCCATTGCACGGCTCCGATGGGTTCCACGGCAAGGAGCAAACATTGTCCCTTCTTGGGTACGACAGAGATGGTAGCCCCGCCAGTTGTCCTCCAGAGGTTCTAAAATTTGGAAAGTAAAATGTATCTCCAGTGTGGATGTTTACCAAAGGTCCCACAAACCCGGGATTAAGGAGATTATGCTCGCCCATTTCCGCGGGCCCGACCAACAGCTTCTAGTTTATTGCAATCTGACATTTAACATAGTTGAACCTGGAGGTGCACCTGATTGGTCATTCTATGGTCACGTGTCTTCACTAACCCTCACCACAGAAGGTACCACCCACTTGGTCCATTTCTGACAAAACAAAACATCAACTTCTGTATTACGATTTTACGCGCTTTTTAAAAATACTATAAAATATCTTATTAGAAATGTAAAATCTTGTTTTTCTTTTCTCAAAGCATGCAGGTGCCAAGCTTTCCCTCTTTTAATATTACAAGAATCTCTTAAAACATAAGGGTGTCCCATGCCTCGTTTAGTACCTTTACTAGCTGGCAAAAACGTTTTTAAATACTTTCTCTTATGAATATTTATTTTCCTTGAATGGGAGAGTACACATGACATCTTGTTTTCAAACAAATTACGATTGAATTCAATGTCATATAAAGTTGTGATGCCCCCTCTTTACAGGCTTGTTTTAGGCAGGGACTGATGCTCATAGCTGCACTGCACTCATATTTACAGTAACGGGGTCAGCAGGTTGGAGAAATTGGCTCTGTAAAATAAGATGATATTCTATAAGGTTACTTTAAGAGCTTTGCCTATATTTCAGCTATTCTCTCACACCTGAACAATTTAAACAGATAGCACCTATAAACACTGGCAGCCAAACTCTGGTAAGATTGTTGTACATCTCACAATTCTTTTATATGAACTTTACAAGCTAGGGGAGGCCCGTTAAATGATTTAGTCGGACCAAGCACTCCACGAGTCAGGGTGAAGTGATGTGATCACAACTATGAAGATTATTTGAAGATAATATTATTTATAAAAATGTAAGTGGGAATTGTCACTAGCTGTGGACGTCCATTACCACTCTTTCAAATAGAGATTGTCTATTGTGATAACGACAATGTGGCAAAGGGGATGTTATTATGCCGGCGATGGCACGGTGAGATAACCGTGGTACAAAAAAACATTTTTTTTTTTAAACCGTCAAAGATATAGTGTTACAAAAATCTGATGCACCATTTAGCTATACTTGAAATTTCAGAAAATGCTTGGTATACTGCGTTTCAAAGAACGCCAAGCCACTGTTTCCCTGCATGGTGCGTGCTCTCACGTTATGTATTTCACTCCTATTAAACGCTTGGTATTTACCATGATCAAGTTTCCCTGTCTCTCGTTTTTATATCTGTTCCCTTAAAATAAATCCTAATCCACTTTCTTTACATAGTGACTTACTTAATTTCATGTTTGGTCTAACACCGAACACGTAGTTCATCTCCCTGAAACATAAATGTCCTTACTTCAATATAGACCTCAATAAACAAATGAAAAGTTATTGAATTAAGCTTGGTGTTTTGGTGAAACCCCAACCGAAAAATGCTTATGTTTTTTATTTCATGGAATATGTTATATACTGAATTCACACTCGTGCTACAGAGATCAAATCATACGGCATTCGGTGATATTGCGCGCACGACGCAATCATTTGGCTGGAAGACCTGAAAACACTACTGCTTCTTTGCACATGTCGCTCACTGAGATCTTCTAATGTAATCTGTCAAAATGCATATTGTATCGTCTATGGCTTGCATACAGGCCTTGTGGTATCATACAATGGTGAATAACACGGCCCAGTGGTCTACAGCAATTTATTTTAAAAGTCGTATCTGCTATTAGTTGACTGTCGATCATTCCAAGATACAAGTTATGAGATGAGAGGCCACAGACTCTCCTTGTGGACATGCCGGAATAAGATAGCACGCTCTGATGTTAGATATGATGGAATGTCAAAAGTATGCTGCTAACTTATCAAGGCTCAGGCTTTAGAAACATGGCGTACACGTTTAAATGTAAGATTTTTTAAATCAGGCATTGTGCAAAGCAAAATCCAATGGCTGGATTTTTTACCAAAGTTGGAAGTTATAGGCTACACAAAGCATTGAAATAGCCCCGTCCCCCTTCGCTCCACGCGGACATCCCTACCAACCTGATATCATCTGCCAAACATTAAAAACACAACCTAAATCTATTATCTTATATTCTCATCACTTCATTACCTCCGAAATATTATAGTTTCTCCAAATTTCAAACCGTTTGATCCCTTGATTTTTTTTTAGTATGGAGCTAAAAAAAATAGTTTTCAGTTCAAGGTCAGTGTCTAGTGCACTGTCTGCTCATTTTTGAGGTGGCTGCCCTAGAATCCCTCGCCCAATCGGGGTAGGGCAATAGCGCGTAAAAGGGTTATTTACTGTCTTGGCTTTGTCACAGCCTTTCACTGTCTTTCTCTTGCCGTAGTAGCACGAAAATGCACAACGTCGATAAACGCGACACAAAACCTTGGAATTGGGTGGTCATTTTTTTAATCACTGATACGATTTTTTTAAATGCATTTCAAACCTGGGACACTGACCTTGCGTTAGAAAGAATAGATTCTATTAATGGGAAGTTTCGATTATTTTGAGCAAACCATTTCTAATTTTGCAATAAATATGAACGTGAGACCCCACTGTTATTTGT
Source organism: Clupea harengus (assembly GCF_900700415.2). NCBI lineage: Eukaryota > Metazoa > Chordata > Actinopteri > Clupeiformes > Clupeidae > Clupea > Clupea harengus. Next base: position 3,783,538 of record NC_045155.1, on the reverse strand, counting down.
TTTACTTTAGCAAAAGACCAATGTCTTTCGAGACAATCAAGAAAAATGCTAGCCTTAGATTTTGTAAGTACCGACATTAACAATTACATTATTTTATCATTGCACGCTGTTTAAATGCAGTGCAAATGTTTGCATTCAATTTGTAGGGGAGGCCAGGTACAGTTGTAAGACTTTTTGCTTTTTTGTACTTTTTGTGTTTGTTTTGTGTAAATATAATCAAAAGGGACACCTTTCATTTTAACATACACGCAACATAAATATTTCATCTCTGTATTTACTTCAGCACGTGTGACTTTTTCTCTCATTTTCATCTAAATGCAGTGCGTGCCTTTGCGACAGTTATAACGTGCGGGGACAGTTGTAACAGTGGCCGAGGACAAGAAGGGCTAAAGTCAAATTAACAGTCATGCATCATTCAGAACAAAATAGTGGTGGATAGGGGTAGTTTTGTAGTATTTACACTACAGCGTTTGTTTTCAAAATACCAGTGTAAAGTCGCTTAGGCCTACAATGGGTATCACATTTTCGCAAAAGTAGCAAGCCTATTTCACTTGATAGCTACGATTGTTGGTTGAAACCGATTGTTATATGAGTTGCAATTGTCCCCAGTCGACCTCTCCTGCTATTTGAAAAGATTCTTGGAATATAACACGTTGTATGCAGTTAATACTTGCAGTTAATACTATAATAGCATCTAGTTGGGGAATCACTGATCACAACCACCTGTTACTTGTGTTCCTGTTAAAAGACACCAATTGCGCAGTCGAAATCTTCCACAAAACATAAAAGTTACAAATTTGCCTCACAGACCGCCACCTGTCTGTACATTTTGACAGAGATTGAGACGATCTGAAAATTTGAACGTAGCATGCTGATGCCATCACACATGTTGTCTGTGAGTTTCATCGCATTAAATTGGACACGAGCTGAGAAATTAAGCAAGTTACAACTTGCCCCGTGTTACAACTGTGTACCTGGTCGTTACGTCGCTGGCCATTCTCAATCAATTTGCGGGTATCTCTTTCCGTCTATTTATAATCGATCTTCCAGCAGAGCCTCTCTTTTTCAGAGTGATTTGAGACAGTATTACCTCTGATCTGACAAGGAATATTAAAGCCTAAATAACTATATAGGCCTACTGTGTTATTATTTGTAGATAGATATATAAATATATGTAAATATATTGTAAATATAACAAATGCAAATAAATGTAACATATACATACACATACATTAAATATGTGTTGAATAAAACAAAAATATCACTGGTATCACATTAAAATGCATGATCTTACATCAATTTCTTTCATAATGTTATAACTAACGCGTTGTTAATATCACAGCAGAAAAGACTGAGAAAAATTAGACTCCCTGCACGCCTGCCCTCGCGAGTGTATGGACGTTGGGAGTTTCACTTCCTGATATTTTCACCATGCTACCAGCAGAGGTTATCAGCCCCCTTGCTAAGGACATGCTGGCCAGTGGAAGCCTAAGTGTAAGCCTCTGGTTTTAGAACATATTTTCAGAGGTTGTGTCACACATACGTTTTCTTTGTAAAGACATCTATCACCTCATAACAGATCAGCTAGCAATAGGGAAACAGGTTAAGTGAGTAAACCATCGCACCAAATTGAATTCGACAATTTTGAACAAAGGGACAGTAGATTATTTAATTTACATAAAGCCATTGAGATTTCTTGATTGTGATTTTGTCTTGAATTAGGGGAACTAAATGTTCACTCTACTATTTGCTTTCCTATCAAAAAACTCGAGAGCTAAGACTATACTACGAATATATATGTATTACGTTGGCCTTCTTGTTTACAAAAAAATTGTCAACCTTTGGTAAACGAGGTTATTGAAAAAAATATCATTTTAGGTTCTCTTGTATATTCAACAAATGCTGAGATATGAAATAAACTGAAGGCAAGATAATCAGCAATTTGTTTATTAATCAGTCAAAAGTTTGCGGGATCCAAATGTTTGTTCACTATACTATTTGCTTTTTTATATCAAACAAACTTGAGAGTTGAGCAACTCCTTCGGCAACTACTACTACTACAAGACATGTTTATATATATGAACAATATATATATATATATATATATATATATATATATTGTGATATATATATATATATATAATTATGGGTGTGTGTGTGTGTGTGTGTGTGTGTGTGTGTGTGTGTGTGTGTGTGTGTGTGTGTGTGTGTGTATGGTGTGTGTGTGTGTTATATATAATATTACCTTCGCCTTCTTGTTTCCAAAAAAAATGGTTAAAAAGGTTAGGTAAAACAAATTATATGCATATACATCAGAACAAATTCCAGGTAGGTGTAAACCTACTTGGCAATAAATACTACTATTCTGATTCTGATTCTGATATTGAACGAAGCAATCATTTTTAAATGGTGCGATATGAAACCACCGAAGACAAGATAATCAACAATTTGATAATCAGTAAAATATTTTTCTGACAGCCGTGATTTCAAAGATATTTTCCAGATAGCCGTGATATCAATTTCAATGTTAAAGTCTAGGTCAGAGATGGGATATCTTGAACTCTCATACAAACACCCATCCTCTGAAATCGCATACCGGCAAATCGGAACAAAATCAAACACAATGTATTCGTAAATCTTCGCCATCGGTGGCTAAGATGTGGCTAATACATTTCTTGCTGATTTCGTAGGCCTTCAAAAGTAAAGCTAAAATATATAATTGTCTGTGTTTTCCATATCCGTGACTATGATATCCACATATTTTATCTACACTACTTTCCTTCTGGAAATACCTATAGGCCTTGAACAGCAAGAATAGCGTCAGCCTACGTATTTGCTGTTTATCCACAACGTAGTACAAAATGCAAAAAAGAAAGAAAATCTAAAATCTGAAACAATTTCAACCACTGTGCAACAAAACCTCTTAATTATCATCTGTTAATCCTTAAGCAAAAAGTTGCCATACCTTTGAACGTGACCATGAAGAACTTGTTAAGCTGTGCCGACTATATTTCACATCACCTAGCCACTCATTCCAGCGTCACACCACACGTTGACGGTGTCTGCTGTCGAAAGACGTAAACGCTCTACCTGTCTTTGTGGTCAGTACAACGCACACCTCATGTTGGAGGTATATAACCATTGGTAGTCAAAGAATTATAAGGTGGTAGCGAACCTGTAGCATAGCGGGTTGTGAAACTACTCTTTGGAATAAAACTAGAGAAGATCCCAGCAAATGTTTACAATGGTCTTGGTCAAAACTGGTCAAGGAAGTTAAGGTCACGGGACATCGGTGCAGTTTCAGGGTTTAAATATTTATGGCACGTCATTACGTCGAGTCGTCTAGACAGGGAGAATAACACCTTGTTTGCCTCCAAACAAACCATGGGCTCCCATGCCCGGCCCACTGTTTATTATTCACAAGCTTCCGTTGAGTCAAGGTCAAAGTGACTGCATAGTCACGGTCAAGGGTAAAGCTCACGTGACGTCAAAAGACTTCAGAAGGCTATCAGCATCCGAAAATGAATACTTCCTTTTTTAATGTTACAATTCCTCAATGTACCAACTTCTAAGGTGATTAGGCAGCGCAGCTACAACACTTTGGTGGCCTATGTCGCCTCAATTCTTAAACATGCAATATATACAAGTTTCATTCGCCTTAAAAACTAGCTCACTTGGATAACTTCTGTAGGCCTATTTTGTTTTTGCTTTACAGCATGAATGGTGTGTGTGCGTGTGTGTGTGTGTGTGTGTATGTGTGTGTGTGTCCGCACCCGCTCGTTGGGGTGTCATAATGTCTATCTGTTTATGTATTTCCTTTTTTTTTAGTTTTGCAGCATCACACACTACGAATAATATGAATGGCACTAACATCATCAAATAGTAACTGCATTTTGACTAGTGGTAACTTTTACACAAAACGTGTGTGATTTCGGCATTTTACTGTATTTGGTAAAAATTCATGACTTAAGCATCCCCACGTATGCCAATATATTTGCTTTGATAATACATATACAACTAGACCGATATTATATAGCTTACCGACTGGTATATGGGGCACAACTGATGGACAGACTCCACAAAAACGTCAACAAAAACTTTTTCTCAGGTTGTAACATGGGATTCGCTTACATTCACTTGAATGCTCATTCAAACTCTCAGGCTAAACGTTGATATTACAAAGACTGGACTGTATTGAAAATAACGAAAAATGTAGGCTATGGATTGGAACATCCAAGCTTATAGTTAAGGCTGTTCAAAACTGTGGCGTTTAAAATCGTATTTGCTGGTAATAGGCCTAATTAGCAACAAAAATGGCAACAGTGGCAAAGCCTAACTCACACCGCTTTTCAATAAACTCCGGGGGTAATGGGTAACGTTAGATCCCTGTCTTGTCCTGCTTAGTAATTTATCCAGGGATTCGTATAGCGTGGTAAACGTAGGCCCAATGGTCAAACTAAGGAAAAAAGAGATTTGGAACAGGGTTCGTAATAACTGATAAAAGCAGTAATGCTTACTCTCCTGAGCTCAAGAATCACACACCACCAGAAACATCATAGTAATTACACGTAACAACATGCAAGTGACAGAACTGCTAGTTCAATAACCTCAAATAAATGAATAATACAGTCAAACCCTGATATTGCAAGTTTCAGCATCGAGAAACGCTGAGTTGTCTTCAGCGCTACTTCATGGCATAAATCTTTAACGTGGTATTAAGACTATGCAGACCATGTTAAGGATAGTTCAAAGCAGACCCAGTAACACCCAGCCACCCATTCTATCTCAAATTATCTGCAAATCTCTTAAAAAGCAACAGACTGTTACTCCTCTTAGTTACCACTATACAAACAAAACAAAAATAGGCGGTAAACTTACAGTGGAGATACAAAAGCAATAATGTAGATCTGTAAACCTGTTTTAAACCTGTTTTACGTCAAATGTATTCATCTTTACGCATTGACATTATAAGAATCAAGCTTTTGAGGGGAAGCACTCATAGTAGAAGACACTTTTCAACGTCCGCTTTCTCAAGTGTTGGAAAGCAGACAGTCAATTTCAGGCTGGATTGAAGTTCTGCCTAAAACTAAACATTAACTACGTCATACCATAGCACTTCGAGGTGCATTACCTGTTCAAAGTTCAGCCTAAACGTAGGCCAATTTTGTGTAGCTTTCCCTGTAAATATTATGCAATTCGTATTCCCTTTATTTTGTCTTTGAAACAACTAAAGTCAACAATAACACCAATTCAATACAAATATTAACGTATTACGTATGCTGATAGAAAGACTGAATATCGAAGTTAACTTGTAGCCTATACACGACATGATAGTCTTCACTTACGCACAGGTATTGGTGCAATATACGCAACAGGCGTCGATAAAAAGAACAGCCTAAATGAATTATCTGACTGAGCGCAATGGAGAAATTATGTTTGAATTCATTATTTATTTAACAAACATGTTTCTATTCAGCACGTTAACGACCAAACACCACAATTGGCTTACAGTTCACATACTGCACGACAGGTAGAACACACTGCTTTACAAGTCATGTGAACAAATCCAACACAACCAATGCATTACTCTATATATATATTCGAGAAAAAGATTGTGCATTATTATGTAATACTTTCCTTTACAATCCTTCCAGTTGCATGGCAGACACACACCCTTCACTTGTAGGAACACACAAAAACGATTTTGACACATACAGACCTTTCATACGAGAGACTATGGATTAAATAATAGAGTCATTGCACTGTACATGTCAACAATAGCAGCCTTGCTTGTACCGTAGGCATGACAAAAACTTCTAGGTGGAAATATTTCGTATGCACTGAAGAACTGAATTGCATGCAGTCCTTCTATAGCAAGTGTTCGTATTGTAGGTATGGCTCGCAGTATTGCTCCATTTCCGGTAAGTCCCATACGGGTTTATTCAAGTTCTGTTTCCCCTAAGGGTCCAAACAAATGCAATCATTTTATATCTACTTTCTTCCGTCGCCAGTTGTGTTTTTCATTTTTCCTTTTCATTCGTTATTTTATTTATTCATTTTGCTGGTGTGTTCTGGGTGTGCGCACGCAAGAATGTATATAGGCTACATCTGTGGAGTATCATCACATGAAGTCTCATGTTCACATGAAAACACATGATTCAAATGTCTTTGAGAAAATGACACCACTTAAATATTATATATTTATATATGTACATTCATATAAAAAGAGTTGACATGACAATTATTTTCACAGTTTAGGCCACACTTATGAGAAGAATGTGGTGTGCACTGATTTGAAATTAAATAAAGTATTCATGAAAGGCTGGGTAAGTGGAAATTGTCTCAAGTGTTCTTCATACATGATTAGAAGAAAAGGAGGTACATGTCAGACTTTTCAAAAACCGAACGGGCTATCAGCTGATGCTGAAAAAAGTGATGGGGCCATTCATCAGGTGGTGTGCATGTGATTATTTGTTTTGGATTTACAGACGAATTTCTTCTCCTTCACCCGGCGGTTCTGGAACCAGATGGTAACCTGGCGCTCAGAGAGGTTAGTTCCGGCGGAGATACGTCGCCTCTTGTCTTTGGTGATGAATTTGCTGGCTCCGTATTCTTTTTCCAGTTCCTTTAGCTGTAGCTTGGTGTAGGGGACGCGCTTCTTGCGGCCACGACGATAACCGCTGACCTCGGGCTGCAAAGGGACCACATCTGAAGGAGAGATGAAGAGGATGTAACACACAGGTGCTGAAAATGCTGCGACACTTGCAAATATTTTAGGTTTTTCCAAAACTGATATGAACACCTTCCTCCTAGTCACTGCATTGCACGTGCTTTTTTATTTGTGTATATCACTGCACTACAGTCATGAAGTGCATATGATGTTTGATACAGCGTTTGATAGGCTATTTATAAAGGTTTGTTCTCATCTCAAAATAAACGGCAATTGAAAATATGATATTGCGACAGTCTTTTCCACGTTTTCCAAGGACAACGTCAAAGTGTCACAAATATAGTTGATATAGGCCAGAAGCTCCACGAATAAATTATTCTCTGTTGGTAATTGACACTGAACACGCTCTATTTTGCTTATTCAGTTCTATTCAAGTTCATGCAGAAATCCCAAAATAAAAGGGGCCATTCACTCATTCAACTTTACACCTAACGTGATTTAACACGAGTCCGAGGAACAGGACTAACACACTCGCAGGTAACGGCAGCATTTGCAAACATGATGGTCATGAATGTAGCCAAGCTGTTCAAGCATATCTTTCGGTCAGAATGCAAATGTTTTATTAAGCACTGTGAACTTCAGTGGAAAATACAACAGTCTAATTTAAATTTGTGATTAAGCCACTTAGATGAGAATATTTTTGTATTATGATTGGTATTGCTTGCACGTTTCTGAATTGGCGAGCAAAGATATAATTGTGTAAATAACATACCTGTCAATATATGTATGATCATTATTGCACCTCAGTGCTCAAATACGTGGGAGTAAAAGCACATACGCTACTTTAACCATGGCTGAAAATATTTTGGATTTGACCGTGGCCCATTTCAACGTGAAACTTCACACCCTAGAGCAAACATGAAGAAATCTAGTGCTGGGACCACTGAGTGTTGACAAAAGCATTTCGGCATCATCACAAATCCCCAGTGAAGCATCCCATTATTGAAATTGTGGTAAAGGTGGTTGGTCATTTTTTAATGGAGACTTAAGAGACCTAAGCGAGGACGGACATCCTTTGGATTAATATAACTTTGTTGAAATGTCTCGCTCTTTCTCTCGCAGGCGTGTGTGTGTGTGTGTGTGTGTGTGTGTGAGAGAGAGAGGGGGAGTGAGTGAGTGAGAGAGAGAGAGAGAGAGAGAGAGAGAGAGAGAGATACAAAAAGGAAGGGACGCTTATCGTGGTACTTTCAGTAGTTATTCAGTAATCATATGTGGCTGTAAGACTATTTTCCACACGGTCATATAGTGATTTTTGAAAAACATGTGTAAACTGGTGATTTCATGTGCTGTAGGCCTAGTAAGATCTACAAGGACGAATGCAAAATGCGCAGGTGCACGTCAGATGTTGACTGAATAATGGATACTGGCATCTGCACAGCTCTTATAACACGTGCAGATCACCTACTCTTTCCTGACAAAGATTCACAGATTTATTGCCTCGGCACAAATAGTTCCTACAATTGTATCATACAGGAGGAGCAAAGGTATGTTGTCGTGTCCCACACCAATCACCGTAACTGCATGGTTTGTACTGCAAATTGTCTTGACATTTGGTATGACAGGGTTTCTGAGATAAGAAACACTAAAAGTCGACTTATATTTCTAGCTTTATATACTAACAGAAATGTTTTACGCGGAGGGACTACATCGTGAATATAATGTGTACAATATTAGGCTTAGGCTAAACACCTGTGTCTGTGACGCTTCGACATTCAATTTCCTTAGCTTACTCGGGGAAAAACACCCCGTTCAGTCAAAGTAGCCTATAAGACAGAGTGGATGAGATTTTTTAACCGCAAGGTTGGTTGCGGGCGTGGGCATGCGTGTACATGCGTGATTGACAAGAGGAACACTAAGTTGCATAAAAGGCTATTGTAGCTTTCTATAGCCTATAATGTATCCTATATTTCTAGTAACTTGGTGACCTATTCCAATCCGTAGGCAACGTAGAAACATATTTTGGTGGTGCTAAAAATCCCTCTGAAACTGTCAGATATCCACGCAACAAAATGATAAATCGAGATAAATTGAAATTGCCCTCATACCTGGAAAAGGAGACTTCCAAAGATGGGTGGATTGGGTTTGTTCCTTAGAACAATATACCTGACCGTCCCAGCCATTTGATAGCGCCCAGTGCTGATAACCCTCCACGGGAATCAATGCGTCATGCCGTGGCTCTGGGTGTGTGCTAATACTGGGGACCACTGACACGTCTAGGTATCCCGGTACAGCTTGGTAAGAACTGGCGAAGCTAGGATAGAACGCAAACTCTTTTGCCCTGCTTGAGAGCTCTTCCGAGGGCAACGCAGAGTTGGGCTCGACATACTTTTCTGCTGGATGATAAGAGCAAGGCTTCTGTTGTAAATTCACATTGTGCGAATGAGATAACCTGCAACCGTAGTAAGGGTTTCCAAAAGGGTAGCTGTAGCCCAGAGAGGCGTTAGATGAAGTCTGTGGACCGGGGCACTGTCGGCCGCTATCAGGGGAGGATATATCCGAGTAAACGGATCCCTGGTGAGTCGCTATGGTACCAGAATGCCGTCCCAGCGCAGGGTGTGAGATGAGGTCCCTGCAGTGAGTTGAAGGACAGTTCCCGCTTAGTCCCTCCATGGTTTGGTTTTTATTCTGATTGTTTTCATTCGGGCTTTTTTCATAAACGTACATCAAGGTGTCTGCCCAGCGTGGATGCAGGACCAGTGAAGTCGTCATATCACGGACTGCCGATGCTTTTAAAAAGTCGACTACTCCAAGACGGATACCTCATTTCCAACTACATTTTACGCAGGCGCATGCGCGCGCAGGACCTGTGCGTTCAGTTCATTAAGTAGCAAGCACGTGATATGCTAACGAGCCCAAAGAGATCGGGACTATAGGTGGGTAGGATAATCCTTTTAAAAGAGTCACTGGCTCACGTTTCACGGCAGCCTTCCTTTAGCTACAAAGACCGGCTATTGGCTGAATTCACCAAAAACAAATGTTCTTAAAGGAGAAGACACCATATATGAGGGAAAACAAAACAATTTCCGTAGACCATATCGTTTGACCAATTAGATCTATATCCTAAAGTTAATGTTTCAGTGCATCCTATGTTTTTACTGAACATTGCCCACATACAGTTACAGTCAGCCACATGTATTTCTGTGTGGTAATTACTTTTGTGAATGCGGGACAATTTTGACTTTGAAGAGAATGGGGGATGAAATTGTCTGTAATTTAATGTTCGTAGGCCTGCTGTGATCAGAATTTCAAATAAATTATTTCCGCAGTAATTAATGATCGAATATAGGCCATTTTCAACATGGCTGTGCTCCATGAATATGGAAGCTGTTTGTTCCAGATATATTCACCTAATTGAAAACAGGCTATATGTTGATCGTTTCTGTGTTCATGATTTTGCCTGATAATATTATGCCTAAGCTAGATATTAATTTAGTTTCACCGATGTTTTACTCTGACGTGCCGTTATAACAGAAAATAATAGGCCATGTCACGGAAACACAATGCAACATAACTGGACATTTTGAAGAAATGCAAAATACAGGGCCGCTCACAGACAGTTCGCAGGTGCTCAACAAAAAAGGGCACAGTTATTTTAAAAACAAGTTTTCTACAGCACATCATTCATTTGTGTGTGTATTTAATGTTGTAAGTAGGCCTATGAGCGACAGACTAACACGCTTCCAATAATAACCCATAGCCTATCAATGAAGATGTGGATCAAACCGAACATTTTCTTGACATGTCATCAGCCCATGGCTACAGCTCTATCAGTGCTTCACAAGAAAGGTGTGACAGACAGGCTTACGTTTCTGATATCCAAATATAATTGCATAGTCTATTAACTATGCAATCCATATGTATTTTTTATAAGTTTATGAGTTGCCTCACAAAGGAACTAGCAGAGTCGACTCTTTTTCATTGATGAGGTTATTTTTCGCCAGACTAGCTTGTTTGTTGTTAAGCTTAATGGTGGACTTCTCAGCTATTGTTTAAATTAATCTACTTGGCCCATTGCAGGCTGCATCGAAATGTTTTAATTGTGGTTTAATTTCACTACAGTGACAAACAATGACGAGGCTTAGGGCACAGTGTTGTTACCTGGCCGTCACCAGAAAAGGCAAATCAGGGAGACGTGGATGTTGCTCCGCATGGCGCTTGATTTGCGTGCGTTAACTGCGGTTACTGTGGCAAGGGATGTCGAATGGGCTCAAGCGGTCCCGCAGAATTACAACTCAAATGCAGTTGTCAAGCATAATTAAAGCACGCTTTTAATTCAAAAGTCGCTACCATGAGCCAATTGAAAAGAGTTTTTAAAAAAAGATATAGAAAAATCATATATAGAAAAAAATATTTCATGGCAGAGGGTATAAGGGCAGGTGCTTGAGCACCACCTGGGGTCTAGCTGTGCACGTGCCTAGCTAAATAAATCTGCAGTATTAAAGGTTTAAAATGCGTGGAATGATGGGTAAAATACAGAAATTGCCAATGGAATTATATTAACATTATAATATATGCATCTGTGGATAAACTAAAAAGAGTCGTCATATGTAAACCGGGACTACTAAATTGGATATTCACATAGCCCCAGCTTCTGTCCTCGCCGATATAATGAATCTTGAGTGTGTTTAATCAGATTTGTTTGAAATTTTAAAATGTTTGAGAGTTGATATGCTTACATTGTATTCGTTTAGCAGACAGTTTTTGTTGCTTGGGGCCCTTAAGATCCTGAATTGTATTCGCTTTGAGCGAAAACGGTCGTGGTAACTTTGTTGAATTCTATATGAATTAATGCAGATCTATAGTTTGTCCCCTGTTAAAACCAAAATAAATTCATGTAATTAGTCATGCTGCCGCTCGGACATAGTTTGAATCAACAAATGTGGAGATCTATACAATAATAGATAAAGAATTAATATAACACCAATAATATTTAGTTTATTTAAGTAATGTTTAACTTAAAGTGCTTGAACAGTAAATGTATGTTTACAACCTGACAAAAGTCAATATGTCTATTTCCGTGGCTGCAAAAAGTAGGCTACAATCTCTATTTGTCTTTTTGCAGTTGAAAACCCTCTGTTCCATGAAAGATCTGAAGCATTGTAACTAGTCGTAGAGACAAATACAGCTTGGTTGACGCAATGGTGACAAATATGGACGTCTCTTACAAATAGCAGCTGCACGGAAGTCCAAGGTCAAGGTAAAATACGCAGCCAAACAGGGTCGTAATCACAGTCTAGACAGACAAGAATGAACTTCACACTCGCCTGCATGCAACTACATAAATGAAAGGCCAGAAGACATGGACTAGAAAGGAACTACAGCGGAAAAGAGGCGGCAAACAACAAACCAGTGGTTCAAATTCACTTTGTGAAAACGAAAACGGACATAAAGCGGTCTATCTGAGGAGAAAGAAAAATGTGGATAGGCTACAGCTGTAATTCTCTTGTGATAAATCTACCCACCCACTCATCAGAAATATTCTATGTATTTCTTAAACAACTGATTATGAGGTATGCTATTCGTTGGTAGATGAAGTAAAACGAAAACTTAAACTACCCTTCTGTCCCACATGTGTGTTGTATACGCGGCAAAATCTTACGTTAGGGTGGCAGGGCGTTCTATCCTCCTTTGGGATGACCCTTTGAGAGTAACTATAGCAACTATAGAAGGCCGTTTAATCTAAATCGCTCAACGGTAACAACATAGAGCATCCTATCCGTGTTGTATCATGCGCAGAGATGAGGTTCTGCTACCCAACGAGTTCGAAACCATTCTAAGAAATCAGACTTGTTTATTTAAATGTTAGCCAAAGGTCGTCATTAGTTTGTATAATTTGACATGTAGACTACCAAATTGCTAAAAGAACATTATGGCAGGCATAAAAGGTAAATGGAGCATGAATGTCTTTGAGAGACAGAGAGAGAGAGAGAGAGAGAGAGAGACTGCGGTCTTTATGTACATGCATTCTACATAGCATACCCCAAAATATTCTCACAAACATGGACTTAAATTCAGTGTTGCAGTATGAAGACTGTAAGGGAGGGCAACTAACTCATTCTAGGGGAAATTGTAATGGTACGCAAATCAGTCACTGCATAGAGGGTATACAAAATTATTGCAGCAGCCTGCTAGATCATTGCGTATATTTACGCATTGTACATTTACGTGGACTTACCGCTCACGTTCAGCCTACTTTACACCTCCCTATTCGCTTAAAAATGCGTATCTTATTAAAACATCAGATTCTTGTGAGGAAAGTACTAGCCTAAACTGTGCTGAGGTTTTGGTTGGGCTTTAGCCTAGGATAGTCTCCTGTCATTCAAGAGCCTATATATCGGCTACTATCTTATTCGCTTTAGGTATCCATACACATCCATGACCAATTTCTGGAAACGTCCTAACACGGCGATAGTCAACTAATTTGTGCTACATAGACTTTTTGTTCAAAGCGGTCTATGTCGAAATGGTGTAATCTTTGATGCCATGTTCGTTAAATGCAGGCTTCATTATAGCCCTAATCACTTTGGTTGAGGATTAAACATGGGCTAGTTAAAATGTGGCCCATATTTCTCTGAAACATTGGTCCAAGTATATTTTGAAAACTTTGCTCTGTGTTTCCTATTTCACAAAAAGATGGCTTGACAATACGAATGGTTTCTTGGAGCCTGCTTGTTCGGAAGAGGTAAGCAATGTGATGACTAATTCTCATAGCATTCTCACTTGCAGAATTACCCACACTAGCAGTAGGCCTTCTTTATTTACCCGAGTAAGAAATATTGCAAGAACATTTTCAAAATTTGTCTCACTCCCTTCATGACAAAACATTTTCTTTCAGAAATAGATTGAGCGTTCATTTTGATTAGTTGCTTTTACTGCAATAACAATCGAGTTTTAAGAAAAGCTACTATTGTGATTGACTGACTGTTAGAGCAACTACAGTGCCCTTTAGGATTAAATGAGGCTACTGTGAAAAGTTATATTTTGAAAATAGGCAATTCAGTTCAACTGCTCAAACATGCCTACATTGGAAGAATGTGACAAGTTGTGTGTATTGTGCAAAATTCAAGTGTAACTACCAACAGACATTTGTATCTATGCCATTTGGTAGGCTGAAACATGCTTAGAATTTCTTCATATTATTATCCTTGACAGTGCACGTTGAAAGGGACACCATAGAAACAAGAATTCAACACAACGGAGGGCCGAGTTTGATGAATATTTTTGTTTATGGAGTGTAATTGAACCGATGATGCACAGACCAACCCAAAACCCAAATAATCTGCATCGGAGGAGCCGTTACCATTTTGTGATCACTCAACCGTATGTAATTCTTATAAACCACTACAGCAAAATTGGGTAATTTGAGCTAGCCTACAGTATTCACTTAGTTCACTGTGGTTACAAGTTTATTGTGCATTCCTGTCAACGTGGCCATTTATACTGTTACATAACAATATAACCAATACAAAATTCACGTGAGCACAATATATAGAAAGGCTTATTTGTGCAAAGAGCAAGAACAAGAAGTAGATCGTTTCAACCACCTGCCCATAACCATATAATTCTTTGCTCAGTGAGCAACAGACCACTCTACCGCTGTAATCTATGACCAAAATGGCATCAACAAACATTAACTGACCTGTCCCAACCGTGGGGTGCTGGAGTAAGTCCTCTGGAGTGCTGTGCATCCGGTGTGGTGGAGTGGGGGGTCATACATTTTCTACAAGCTGTTTAAGGCTTTTAATAGAAACACTGAATGAAGTTTTAGGCCCGCAAAAACCATTAGCAGCACAGAGACCTACACCAGCAACCAGCAGAAAGTGCTGATCGTTTGTTGCCTATATCCAAAGCCATGCGTCTTGTTCGACCTTGTACAAAATCTAACTTCTCAAGTCTTCAACAGTTTGGGTAGGCATATTTTTTTTGTTTTGGTTTCTGGTTCTATTTGACGGCGAATGCAAACATATTTCTAGATCATGAAATAATTCACCTGATCTTGAATAGGTGTAAACACAGGCTAGCCAATTTGAAGAAAGCCATATTTCATTTGCAATCGTTCTTACATATAAATACACAGGCTACACATGTTAGATCGGATGTTAGTCTCACTGGGATTTGAAAGCTGAGCTATATTTTCACAGAGGATGTCAGCCCATTTTTTTAATGAAAAAAATGTATTCGTAAAAAAACGTTTTTCATAGCCCACGGAGAAATTAACTTCCGTGAGACAGAAGTTTTAGCTGCAAGGAAGACCGACGTTTCAACGTGGCTTTTAAGTGGTCAGAATTGCATAGATGCACAGACGGACAGTCAGATAGGGACAGATACATATGGACTAGGATGGCTACAGAATGTCTCATCTCCTTGTTTGTGCTCAACTTGCATTTTGTTCTCACGGATAAAGGCAAGCTGGTCGAAGCATGGAGATATTTCACGTTCTGTCTGGTAGGCTAATTCTCATCATATTTAGGCCTAATCTTCAAATCAGGGTCCAACAACTTAAACTGTTTTGGTGAAACTCTGAGGGCGTTTTAAATAGTTAAAACCGCATACTGTGCCGTTGCCACCATTAGCAGGCCTTTTAATAAGGCGCCCTGTTTCTTGTATCAAAATATAAGCATGTTCAAAGTCTGCTACGACACACTATTCCATGCGGTCAGGGCTGAGCAAAACATTCGATACGCCAGAGGACGGGCACACCTATGTCTCAGCACGCACAACCCAGGGATGGGGGAGGGGAGGATAGAGGGAGGGGTCAACTGTATGTTGATTAATTGACACTGCAACCAAGCCCGACCCTATTTCTCAACCTGTATTACAAAATGACTAGTTGTGGCATCATACCCCTGAGAGGGTAATGGCAAACATTTCACGCGTGCGTCAACGGAAGTATTGCACACCCTGCTGTTGTATTGAAAGTCAATATGACACGTGCAAGTAGCTGCATGAATTAATTTAGTTTGGTTAGCATATTTTCCACAAACTAAACGCCGTCAAATTCTGTTAAGAATGGAAAGAATGAACGCACGTAAAGGTACCCACAGTGTTAGAGTAACAGGGTTTAAGAGTATAAATTATGATGACGACCCATCTTCACATCAGAAAAAGTGCAATCCCCATTATTGTAATTATTGCAATACTGTGTGGTATGTACAAGGATGTGCTCTTTTGTCAAACGTATGCCTAACCACATGAAGAATAGCAAGGCTATAGTAAAATGAATCATTAAGTCGCCGAAGCAGTTACAAACAGTCTTCAAGAGTATATTGCAGACAAAGAGTAGAGTTTTTTTCCTGTATGTATGATTTCTGAATGCAAAGGATCACGCGATGGAAAGTATATTCAGCTTTTGTACTGAAATTCAATTGCACTTCTGTCAACGGCCCGCGTAACAAGCACCACATGTGTGTCCTTTTGCGGAGACGTTTAAAACCAGACAAAAATCTCTCCCCCACTTCCAGACGCCTCTAGTCGGAAGTCCAAGTTCAAGTTAAAAGAGGAGACCACTCTCTGTCCAGACATGCTAATGAGCAAAGTGCTGATATGGACTGGCAACGTTTCTTTGCTTCCTTTTCTTTCTTGTGTGGCATCCAAGTATGATTTAATTCACTTATTCAGCTACAGCCATTTATCTCAACCAATATCACTATCAACACTGTAACATCCATCTTAGAGTTCTGAATTTATTAAATGAAAATTAGAGTAAGACTATCGGTTGAGTGTCCTAGACGTAGAAAATGTTGAAAGGAACACTGTTTGTCTTAGTATTAAGGCGGATTTGAAGTCGTACAGACCAACTACATAGTATTTAATATGTTGTTTTGCACTGTATAGAGATTGGAACAACGCGTTTTTGAGCCAAAAACTTTCGAATTGTGCCAGGTCATATGATCACTGGAAATATTGGTTATGTTGGCAAAAGATTTCTCACAATATGATTGTACACCAAACTCATGAAGGCTGAGACAAGCTGACTTTGAGTCCGTTTTTGTGTTTATTGCTTGGAATGAGTATTGCATAGATTTCAGAACCATCACATGTATACTGTATGCGTAAAAGGCCAACTTCTGCTTAAACCAATCCACTTCAGTCACCACTGTTCTAGTGACACATACTACAATGATAATCGTTCACTGACCATTCCCAATGATGATAAGTACTGATCATTTAGGTGAAGGTCATATGCACACCCGAACGGGATATTAAGCATTCTAAAAATGACAACAACTTCCCAACAAACGCAGGATTAGTAATCGAACAGCGGTCCTGTTTCAATCATTCCACTCTTGAACAAGTGTTTTGTGAATGTAGCACTTTAAAAAACAAAACGCTGCATTTTCAGGGAAATGTTTGTGTTGATAACCATTATTCTCTTTGAGTCGCTCTCTCTCTCTCTCTCTCTCTCTCTCCCTCCCTCTCTCTCTCTCTCTCTATCTCTGTGTGTGTGTGAGAGAGAGAGAGAGAGAGAGAGAGAGAGTTCCATTCACATTTCTATATATCCAAACACTTTAAGGTAACAATCAGACTTGTTCGTCTGCATCTCTGTACAGTCCCTCCAGGGTTTTGCGGTCTTACGATTTCATATGATTCCCACAATGGCAATTGTAGACTACAATTTTCTCTTATTAAAAAAAATTGCAAGGTCATTGCAGATCTGCATTAATTACGACTTTATTTATCTCAAAATCACAACAATTTTTGATTCCCGGTTGAATTCGGTGAGCATACTTTTGGCCGCAACAATCACACACACTCTAGCAAGATCCTGGTGGGATCACATTTGTAGGAATTCCCGCAGGAAATTGAAAAAACAAAACAGCAACAAAAAAACTAAACAACTAAAAACAACTAAAAATCATCTGCAATTAGTTCCCGCAGCAAATCCAACCACTTTTGGCTGCAACAATCACAACAAACCCTTCCACAATCCTGAAGGAACTGTCCAGAAAACACGGCCTTGAATTTACATTCTCTGCACCCTTTACTTAGATTTACCACTTCCACTGGTACTGGCACTGCCATAAGGCATCATTATATAAAGATGATTAAGAATGAAGAATACTATCTATTAGAATAATAAACAGTAACTGATGTTTAGTTTGTATATCATTTAATGTATTACGTAAACTTAAATATTAAGTTAACTCTGAAATTAAATGTTAATGAGGAAAACTTTCTACTGTCTGTCTTACTTTCTTTCAAGCAAGGTTTCTTGCTTGCCTATATCAATCATTCGTCAATTTCTGTCGGGGTTCTTGCTCTCAACAGCTAATAGCTAATACATCAACGATTTAGCTTTTTGTTTCAAACGCAAAGCAAACTTCAGTACCGCAAATATCAGTATCACCCTGGAACAATCCAAAGATCGATGTTGTTATTATTTAACTCCAAGGCTTAGCAAAAACTTTTTTTCACGGGAAGCGATCCATGGAGTGTACGAGTGTAATCCAGACAATGGCATTTTATCCTCTGTTAGTAGCTACGTTCACAACGGCAAACATGCCAAGCACCTCTATTAACGGATGAGTCCTTCATGACAGCGTGGCATAATCAGACAGGTTACGAACTCCGTAGACGTGCACTGACTTGGCGAGGACATCCTCACCATTACGCACGTCGTTCGTCGATTCTTTCTCAAAGCTTCACTTCAGCGAAGACCTACTAATGTATGCGCAAAAACATTTAGCGACCGACACCCTATATTTCAGAGGAAGTTGTGTAAAACATTACATGATCTCGCCCGGTAACACATCAGAGACTTCTACCACTTGTTTATTTGGCATTTGAGGCCTACTCCACCTCTCGATTGATCAAAAGTTATTACTTATTCCCACGTGTTGCGAGTCGCATTATTGCTCATTCTCGGTGACTAGCGTCCTGCAGGTGCCGCCACATAAAGTGTACTGCTCAGTTTTAGATTGTTGGAGGCGTAGGAAAACAAGACTCTTACCCCATTCTTCAATGATTCTGAGACATGTTCTTTCACTGAAGTCTGAGGTGGAGAAACAGTTCATATATTATTACAATATAATATGATAAAAAACACATTTTTCTGCACAGTGCTTTAGTGGGCCTATAATTTAGTTAAGTAAAGGGTGTTGTGATGTCAAACCAAGATTTGAGTTGGCAAAAATACCTGAGATGTGTCATCTCAATCAAATTCAATAAGTAATTCTAAAACCTGTTTCATATGACAAAAAATTTGATTACGGGGTATTATCGTACTGACAATGCGTTTGGCCAAACATGATGATTTATTCTTGGAATTCAAAGCCTATCACCTTAATGTATAGCCTATTTATTGCAAAATATATATACACTGAGAAATCAGTAGTAGTCTACTTTTTGTACCAATGCGTTCACATTCCTTCCCCTCGATTTGGCTTCCGCCTCAAAAGGATGTCTGGTCAAGGTCAAGGTCGGCCTCTATGAAACTGACTTCAGACTCTCAGGTAGCAGCCCATAATTCTACCAGTGTTATCACTGCTTCAAACACGCTGAATAAACAGACAGTTCATGCCTCATTCTCACATCAATAACAGCCTCAGAGCAACTATCCTACATTTGGCCAACCTATTAAATACGATCTTCTGATGTCTTTTTCTTGATAGCACAATCACACGGGAAGCCCTAGGAGTTTAATTTATTCTTTCAATAACATAAAAACTATATCAGATCTACTGGCAACAACGCCACTTGAGAAAAAGTGACTTAAATAAATGCCAATAAATGTGTTTTGTTTAGGGATAAAAACCAATGAGACTCGAAAAAAACTAGTTTCAGGATAAGACTTGAACTTGCTAAGCAAGGCCTCGATCACGCTGTTTAATATTTAGGATAAAGACTAGGCTACAGCTTTTGGATAATAAAGAAAAAACTCACATCTCGCCAAAATAAATTCAGAGTCATCCTGAAAAGCGCACGGTTTGATTTAGAGAAATTCCAAACGTTGAACTTGTCCAAGCGGTATTTGTATGTTTCCTATGGTATATAAGGATGTTGAGGCGAAGCACTGCATCATCTTAAAACACTGTAATTCATTCTATAGCCGTACTGGATCATTAAGTCATTCATGCTCATAGGCGTCAGGTACGCTGGGGACATGTCTCCACCACTTTTTGCGATCACCAATTTCGGCCCCAACAACTGAAAATCTAATCACAATGAATAGCCTCTCAAAGTGCTTAATCACCAGTTTATACATGAACATTTTGATGCACGTGTATGTAGCCTATCCTTTGATGACACCCAGACGGTGAAGTTTAGCCTATGACCGAAATGCATTGCTTTTCTATAGATTGTCCTGCAGTTTTAAATTGTGCTAACTGCGTTTCTAAGTATTGCTACCATCGCAGTTTTGGTTCGGGTTTAAAATGAAAAAAAGTCGGATTTGGTGTAGCAACAGCAACTCTGCCCAGGCTGCTTTCTAACTAGCTATCTACTAGTCCATAATGTCTACCAAAGCCTACAGTAATTTACAGTACAGTACAGTAGTTTATTATAATTAATCTTTGCGGTGTTTTGTCGGTCCCTGGCGAAGTGTGCATAGCAGGGCTAGTAACAGCTATGTTTGTTGAAATATGCACCAGTTGAGTTATTTTATTGTTAGGTGCATAGATGGCTGTGACTAATCACATAGTGAAATTAGACACCACTGTGTGCAGGACTTAATGTTTGGCGGTCATCCGTGGACATAAACTTGGCAAGTATGCATAGGTGTTAGATTTTTAATTTGTTACTCGCTATGCGATTTTATAATCAATAATATGTACACAATAGTATTATTATTGTGTAAAGTCTGGAGTCGAACCCGCACCATCGGACACCGGAGGTGGGCGTGCTAATAATTACGCTTCAATCAACTGACACTAGCATGACTTATAGTTTTGGGGAATTAGTTGTTGTTCACTGCAGAGTTATGTATCCGCTGCCCACTAATTGACATAGATACATCCTACTTGGTTTTAGCATATTTGAACATTTTAGTTTTAACGCAAAATCTAATTTTTTCACAATCTTTTTTTTTTTTTTTGCATTAGTATTCGGGCTACGCCCATTGTAATGGCAGAGGCAGGACGCAAAAGGCGAGTCACAGGTATGGCCTATGTAAAGTCCCATCTATGTCCCCAGCACTTTTCAGATCAATGTATCCGCCACGCTGGTAGATAAGAGTCGGTAAACCAATCGGCAACGAAAAACACCAATAGCAAGAGTAAAACAGCATGATAAAGATGCACAATTAACTTTACACAAGAGGCATAGCATCATCAGCTGCCCAAATACACAAATTAACACGTAGTTCCTATCAAATTGGTAAAATGTTAAGTATTTCGGGTCTTGATTACCAGACACGATGGAAGTTCAAGTTCAATGTCTACGCGCTATAGGCAGTGGCACATCCACGAGAGGATGCCCTCTCCTTGGCAATACAATAAAATGTTCTAATTTTACAATATAAAAGGGATTTTCAAACCATTACCACTGAATGCACATTCAAACCACTGAATATTTTGCTCTTGACAACGTAAAGCCATGACCATTTACCTTGTCAAAGGACGAACGCTATCCGCCATACAATGTTCCAGTTAAAATAGGCTGATTCGCGATTGTAAGATACTGTCAATACATTATATCAAATACAGATAAAAAGAAACATTTGACGATCAATTGTAATCTAATACACCACACCGTCTAGTCAAAGTTCAATACGAACATCTATTCAAACAACTGGTTATATGGCTCATAACAGTATACAAACGATAAATACTAGGTTAATAGACGGATTAGAGTTTACACTCTTGGCTATACAATAGATTTCAACTGTAACGTCAGTCAACAGGTTCTCAAATACTTGTAAATTGAAGTATTTGAACGTAACGAGGAGCAATTGTAACTTCTGGATTCATACCTACACACCAACCCATCCAAAGTTCAAATCAGAAGCTCAACAGATTCGTCCCATTTCCCTCTTGATCCAAGCAACAACTGTAAGTTGTGCTTGGCTACATTTATCTACGTGTTTTTGTATATATGTGTGTTTGTGTGTGTGTGTGTGTGTGTGTGTGTGTGTATGAATGAGAGAGGGGGGAGAATGTGTCTGTGTTTACGAGTATATTTGCACGGTCATGTTGTCTGGCCAATGAGAACTGAGAAACCAAGTGTTGTCGCTTGTCCAAATTCGACTTGTTAAGGCTACTGAATGCAATTACCGTATATTATTTTAAAATTTGTGATCGGCGTCTCTAGGACATGGACACGTAAAATATACCTCAGGAGGAGAACATTGTTGCACCTGCAAACAGGATACATGTTCTTCTTTGGACGCAAATTGGTTCATGCAAATATGCACGAGAAACGCTCATAAAAGCCAAGTGTATCCAAATGGAACCTATAGAACATAATAGAATACGAGGAGCCTCAAAGTACGATTAATTACAATTACAACGATTAATTAAAATATCCACAACATGGAAGATACAATTGGAGGTATGGCAATGAGTAAGAATGCCAAAACGGTTTCTAACGCACCTGTTACAGCAAATTACTATACACTTATTTCATTGTCTGTTCTTTCAATAAGGAATATTGCCATATAATAACAGTTTTTATATGCCCCGTCCTCTTAACATAACATAAGCGTCCTATTTGATTTTATTAGTGAACAAGATAACAAATAAATGACTGATATTTTGCGCATTTTTTTTTAACTCTAATATAAGCAAAGCAGGATAATGCATCTATCTTCTAACCAATGTAAGATGTGTGTCTCTATGTTTGTGGCAAAAAGTTATTAATACGTTAACTTTTTAGCGTAGTAATAGAGAAGACAACCTCTTGTGATTAATATCAGGCTACATCGGAATTTTGAGAAATGGCAAATTCACTGAGACACTTATCTTCTCTAATTTTCTTCAGAAATATCCAAGACTTACGAGAACAAAAATGAGTTTCTAAGCAGTAAAGAAGGATGCCCTAAATAACTTCACGGCAGAATGAACTCATCTTTTCACTGCACCGAAAAGCAGCAGTGGTGGGGCGAAGCAGCCGTCACATGAAGCCATAACACCCGAATTCCAAGTCAACATTTTAACTAGTATGTGTGTGCCTAGGGTCCGGTGCATTTTTATTGTTTTAATTGGTGTGTTTTAAAAGCTCATTCTTGGTTGGATAAAAGTTGTTTTGCTCCATCAGTGTTTCCATAAAACGAAGTAAATACAAACCAAATGTAATCTGAAATTGTAGCTCTTTTATGAACATATTCAAATAGGTTATAGGGCGATGAAAACCCACATTCTGAAACTTTTCATCCTGCGTAGGATTTTATGGATAGTTTAACACACGTGATTCGAAACAAAGCTGGCTGGGGTAAAAATACAGCATCTCGATGCTTTGAATCCTTAATTAATTATGTATTTAATTGAAAAATTAACAGGTTGTGAGGTTGTGAAATTATTTGCATGAATAAGATATTAAATGCATGAGGGAAATTTACACGACTTGTAGATGGCATTTGATTTACAGTCTCACAAAACACACACAGGTCAAACCATTTCCACCAATAATGACAGTCCAGTTGATTCAATTTAATTTATCTTCCAGAGTTTAAGCATGTATGATTATGTATTATGTACACTGCAGCTTGAAAAAAGGAAGTTCTCAAAAGCACTCTTGCTCCATTCAAAACTCATAATCATCTTACCAAGAAAAATACCATATTCATTCGGAAACAGACTTGTGACAATTATAAGATGCTGAGACAATATTCACTCACTCATTCATAATTGATTAAAAAAACAACTAACTTTTGTTATAACAAAGACAGTTTGGCCTTGCTCATTGCAATTATGATGCTCCACCGTCATTTTCTTTTGGCCTTCCTTTCTCTATCACACACAAAGACACACACACACACACACACACACACACACACACACACACACACACACACACACACACACACACACACACACACACACACACACACACACCACACTAGTAGCCATGTGAATGCACAATCCAAATCATTTTTTAGGATTTTCAATACATTGACAGTGAAGATCAGTAAGCAGGAGTCTTACTTTTAAACGGATGATTTCAATGAATTAAGAATGATTCATGAACATTCGAAATTCTGAAATTGTTTAATCGTTGGTATAGAGTGAAATGTTTTTTTTTTTACACAGGTACAGCATTCATCAAGCGACTGCCGTAGTTGATGGGACCCTGGTTATCCAATATTATCACCACATTAAAATGGCCACATTTACCTTTGAAGGAAGAGGTGCACTACCATAAACTGCCAAGTGTTTTGTGACCACCAGGGCCTGACATTGTGGTGACATGGTCTGGTAGCACCTGCAACTGATTACTTTTGGCCAACTCCTCCATTAATCATGATGCAACAGCATCCTGGGGTAAACGGAGACTCCTTGGAGACAGCAGGTACCCAGTGGGGGTCACAACCTGCAATAAGTCTCACTGTGTGGCCGGAGGTGAGATGGAATACACAATCAGGCATTTGGAAGTTGCTGTTGTGGTGCCGGCTGAAGTCCGGCTGCGATCTGCCCCTGGAAAACAGACTGCATTTTAGCTAAATATCACATTGGTGGCCTGTTAACAGCATTTTATTATTTGTTTTACCAAAAATAAGCAGTTCCATTGCCATGTTGGCATTTTCATGTTGCTAAGCTACCAAAATGGAATGTTTTGGAATGTAGTGTCTGAAATCTGCCCACGGTTTTAACGTCTGATTCCTTACATAGTGAACTCAATAGGTTTTGTAGTACCTAAGTGAGTGGACACTTCAAACAGGCAGTGCATTGATAAAGTATTCAGACCCCTTCACCTTTTTCACATTTTGTTATGTTGCAGCCTTTTGCTAAAATGGTTGAGATTCTTTTTTTCCTTAATCAATTTACACTCAATACCCCATAATGTATGTGAAGTGAAAACAGGATTTTTGAATTTTTTGCAAAATGATTGAAATGGAAAAACTGAATTATTTTATTGACATAAGTATTCTGTCCGTTTACTAAGTACTTAGTTGAAGCACCTTTGGGTCTTCCCAAGGGCACAGTGACGTCCATAATTCTTGAATGGAAGAAGCATTGAGTCTTCTTGGGTATGATGCAACAAGCTTTGCACACCTGGATTTGGTGATCTTCTGCCATTCCCTGCAGATCTTCTCAAGCTCTGTCAGGTTGGATGAGGACCATCAGTGGACAGCGATTTTCAGGTCTCTCCGGAGATGTTTAATTGGGTTCAGGTCAGGGCTCTGGCTGGGCCACTCAAGGACATACACAGAGTTGTCCCTAAGCCACTCCTGCGTTGTCTCTTTACTTTGCTCCGTTCAGCTTTCCCTCAACTCTTACCAGTCGCCCAGTCACCCCCCCCCCACCCCACACACACAGCAGGATCCCAACACCATGCCTCAGAATCGAGGCCAAACAGTTCAATCTTGGTTTCATCAGACCAAAGAATCTTGTTTCTCATGGTCTCAGAGTCCTTTAGGTGCTTTTTTACAAACTGAAAGTGGGCTTTCCTGTGTATTTCACAGAGGAGAGGGTTACGGCAGGCCACTCTGTGACACTCACTGAGGAGAGGGTTATGTCACTCTGTGACACTAATCTGGGCTTCATGGCAGTGATGGTTGTCCTTCTGGAAGCTTCTCCCATCTCCAAACAGGATCTCTGGTTCTTGGCCACCTCTCTTAGCAAGGCAGGGGAGGACAAATCACTTGCAGGAGCGGCTGTTTGGACTACATGTTTTCTGGACTTTTTATTTCCTGTTGAGCCAGTTTTCTGGCTCTAATTTTCCATTCCCTACAAACTTTTCTAACTCAATTTCTACAGTTCCTGCATGGACCATGAACATTTCTCCAATTAAATACAGAACACCAAGTCCAAACTAAACTCAACCTCATTCATGTTCCTGTAGATGTTACAAAAGGACAACAACTTGTTTAATGCCATGGATCGTTGACAAATGTCCCGATTGACGGCATTACAAATATAAAATATGAATACAAATAACATTACTTTGACTCCATAGCCCTGTTGGTTTTGGTGAATAATATTTCCTTGTAGGACATTCAATTCGTTCCGCATTGGCAATGCTTATTAAAATGGGGGTCATCATATGCTGAACATTGTTGGTACATGAAGTTAAGGGTTGTGCGTCAAAATTAAGGTTATTAACTTTTTATTCTATTGCGGTGTTATGTGTAGGATATTAATTAGATGAATATTCATGTCTCCACCTGTTGCTATGATTTCACAGACCACTGTATACATTTCAGCACGATACAGGGAGAGGGTATATTGTCTGACAGTTTTATTTCTTCATCTGAATACCAGCAGGGCTGTTGTCACTATTTACACCTACCTCAAGAAGCAGTGAGAAATCTGCCAACTAACCAGTCCATACCTGATATTACAGACCGTTACTATTTACTCCTACCTCAAGAGGCAGTGAGATATCTGCCAACTAACTAGTCCCTACCTGATATTACAGACTGTGTGGAACATAGCTGTTCATGTAGTATGCCAGCACAGTTTATGCTTCAACTGTGTTTCCTCATATTCCTTTGAGATGGGAGTAGTTGATGGAACCCTAGTTCCAATATGAACACCACATTAGAGCTGGTGCTCGAAATGCTGTTTACATTGTTTCTGGATGTTTTCCTTATAAGCACGGATCAAACATGCAATCTGGATTACACCTGCTTTGAATGTCCATACCTATAAAGGAATGCATAATTAGTCACTGGTTGCACATCTCCTCATATCATTTTTTCTAAAACTCCAACTTTTCCCATGACCCGCCCATGAATGCATGCACTTGCTGCAGGCAGAATGCGGTTTTGGTCATGTGCAGTCTGTTCATGCAATGCTAGGCACGCACTGCGACGAAACTATGCCTATACACCCTTGAAATCTATGACTTGGTACAGGAGACTACAATGACATATCCAGAAGCTGTAATTAGGTTATAGTGCAGCAACACTGTAAAACACAATAACAAAAATGTAGTTATTGAGAATCTGTTATGTTGAATGAAGTAAGTATGATAACTGTTTATTTGTCCTTGCAGATTAATGGGTTGTCAATTATAGCTAGCCCAACTGGATAGCCAGGTAAAATATTTGTACCTACTGTTCCTCAGGATTTTATTGGTGAGCTGATTGAGAAATTACAATCTTTTAAAATGTACCATATATAAACCACATCACAATAGTCTATAAAATTCTACAAAACAAACCAGTGTATTGGTATTTTTCGATTGACAAATGCCTTGATCGCGTTTCTCTGTTCCTCTTTCAAAATGAATGCACTGTCAATGTCTAAATGTACTCGAATCTATACATTTCAGCTCTCCAGCGGCAGCCATGTTTGCTGAAAACGAATTCAACCCGTGTGTTGGTGACGTGGTTGATTACGTTACTGTTGATCATCTGTCCATCATCGTATAAAGCCCGCCTTGACAATTTGATTGGTCCGGCTATTTCTGATCGGAGATAATTTCTCCCCAATGGAGCGATGCCAGACCGAACTTCCCGACTTCAAATGTTGTGGGCGGGGCTAAGTTCGGTCTGGTATCCAGGCTAAGGCAACCCACCCCCCACCCCCCAAAAAAAGTAGTACACCTTTATTTATTACAAGAACAAGAGTGCAAAGTGCACACTAAAGAATCAAAACAAATAAACAACTTAGCTAACAAACAATAATAATAATAACAAACAATAAAAGAATATATGCAAATGTACACGTGTTAAATAATCAAAATATAATATGCAAAATAAACAAATAAACAAATAAATAAATAGTACAAATTAACGTTGTCTCAAGAACTATTTACATTCCACTCCACACTTCAAGGGTTACAGTGCATTCCTTCTGGCCTTCCTCGCTGCAAAGTCAGCAATGACATCATTGTATGAAATCTGACCACCAACCTCATGGTAAATACAAAGTAATGGGTAAATGCTGATACAGCCAGACCACTGAGGCGTTCTCGAGCCATGGTTGACCTCAGGTACATCTTCAACAGTTTTAATTTAGAAAAAGTCGTCTCGGCTGAAGCTACTGTTACCGGTAGCGTTGCACTGATCCGCAGAGCAATACACAGGTTGGGATATGTTTCTATGGGCAGCTTTGCTTGTATGAATTTCAACAACTCAAAAGTTGTCATGCTCTTTGATGGCAAGTCAGGTACATTTTCCAACTCCATATATATTGGCTTGATTTTTCAGGTCTGATTAAACTGGCTAGCTCTCTACACCAAAACTAACGTTGTTATTATTACTCAAATTTCAATTTCATGACACAACGAAAAAGACGTAAATTGCGGTACAGCTGAATTTGCGCTTTGTTTTGCTAAAGATAGCCTGATGACAGTTTCGACTGAATCATAATGTCATGTAATCTTGCTAGTTAGCTAACGTAAGCTAGCCAGTGAAGGGGTGTGACGTTCAGCAATAACGAACGTCACACCCCTTCACTGGCTAGCTTACGTTAGCTAACTAGCAAGATTACATGACATTATGATCCATTCGCTAAAGTTGACAATACAATCAAAATTGTATACCTTTCTCCTTGGCACGTTTATCTTTTTCTTCTTTTCTTTTTGTATTGCGCCCTGGATGGCTTTTGCTTCTTTATAGTCTCTTTCCTCGATGCTCGTTTGGACACACACACTCAACCCATACCCATCAATGTGCTAGCATGTTCTGACAACACCGATTTTTGGCAAATTTTTCCCATATGTTCGATTCATTTTTTTAATGTCAAAATATTGGTTGGAGATGGAATATGTATTTTTTTTTGCTGGGCACAGTTTTTGGCGCCCCCCTCTGGGAGGCGCTCTAGGCAACCGCCTATGTCGCCTGTAGGAAGGACCTGCCCTGAATACCCCATTCCCACTCACAGTGAAAACCATTTCTTGAGCATGTAGCCAGGTGAAGAGAGATGTGTTGAGTTAAATTACATACAGTGCGCTGAGGATAATAGGTGAGGTCCTTTAAAGAAAAGTGCGCTCAGTATGACATCATCGCAGCACCGGCTCGAGAGTTTGAGCTTGATAAATGAAATGAGAAGAGGTTCATGGTCCAAACGAAGTTAAATTATTTTTCTCAAATATACTTTATAAGTGTGTAAAATGACCAGAGTGTATGAGATATTTGTACTGTAACTTCATCATCCTAGCTAAACAGCCAGATTTAGAGATATCCACACTGACTTTTATATCTACACTGATTTTTTTGGTTTTGTTTGTTCTTTGTTTATTTGAGTAGCTAGCTTCTGAGTTCTGTGGGATAGCCAGTCAGAGGCAACCTGGCTGTGCAGAGACAACTAGAGATATCCACGCTGATTTTTGTTTTATTTTAGTAACTGACTGATGAGACTTCTCATTCGCTAACATTACATTGATATGAGAGTAAGCCCTTGCTCAGTTGATGTCCCATTATTTCTGTCAGAATTGTTTAATGTCTATGTGTCTATCATTTAACATCACTCTTAAGTGGTTGTGATCACTTTGAACCCACAACTGTCTTTTACTGGTGAGCTGATTTTGAGAAATTAGGCTTTTCA
The DNA here is from genome assembly GCF_900700415.2 of Clupea harengus. Taxonomy (NCBI): domain Eukaryota; kingdom Metazoa; phylum Chordata; class Actinopteri; order Clupeiformes; family Clupeidae; genus Clupea; species Clupea harengus. Next base: position 3,754,219 of record NC_045155.1, on the reverse strand, counting down.
GGGAACGTGTATGCTGGTTGCTATAGTTGTGTAGTTGCTATATGCTAGCTTACTAGCTAAGGAAACTTTTAAATAACCTTATTTCAATGGAAGAGTTCCATTTGCATGAAATAATACCTAGCTGATGTTATAGTCTCCTCGATTTAACTTATATATAATTATAATAAGAAAAGGTAGAGACCCTCTGGGTGCCTGTGCAACTTCATATTCACGAGTTAATATTGACACATATTAACATGAGTTAAATACAGTCTGGTGGGAATACACGACACCCATAATTTTGTCTTTAGGGAAGACTGAATGTGACTGAGTGTTATATTTATCCGATTTTTACCTGATACATTAATGGGATTAGAATGGGAAAAGGAGAGAGATGTTTCCAACTATGACAATGCTACTTAGTAAGCAATGTTGTACTGGAAATTTCATAAAAAATATAAAAAGTGAAGAATGGCTGCAAGATTATTTACTCGAAGAAGCCTCTAATAAATAGATGGAGTCCATATGAGAGTCATCTTAATGTGTGCTTCAATGAAAGGGATACAATTCATTGAGGTGAACTTTTTGTACAAAGGTCGATGCCACAAATTTGATTACATTTTATTGCTGACATGTTGAATAATGATACAGCTTAGCAGGTCATGACCTAAGAAAGCCTCAGTCCACACCTGGCCAGGGATTCAGAAAGCCTAAGACTGCCTTGAGGCCCCATGGCATTCTGAGGTCCTTAGAAAACCTCAGACCACAACCTGGCCTTTAAAGCTTTAAAGGCCACAAAGCAACCCTCAGGCCTTGTCTGGGAAATCCTCAGGCCCACCCCTGGGGCCTTAGAAAGTCATAGAATTTCAGGGTCCCCTGGCATTCTGAGGTCCTCAAAAAGCATCTTGAAATAACCCAGGGCCCAAGAAGCCTCCGCCCCCTCTCCAGGGCTGCCAGAAAACCTCAGATGTCATCCGTTGCGTTTTCAAAAAGATTTGCGTCCACATGACGTTTTGAGAGTTCAGTTCTGCTTCCACACGGAAATGCAAAGACGAGTGAAAACACTGTTGCTAGCTAGATCGTTTTAAAATCACATTTCTTGTATAACCTATGTTAAAAGTTATAGCCTACAACTAAACATGATTATTATCGAAGCAATGACACTACAAGACGAGATAAATAGTTTAATTTTCAACATCAGTAAAACGTGGTTTGGGCAAACATAATTTCCCCAATGAAGTGAACCTACCCGGCTTGTTGCTACCATACCAGACGGCAGTACAGCAGTTGACCAAGTTCAGGAAGGCAGCTGTGCACCCTGTGGACCTGGTGTTTGGGCCGCCCCGGTGCCAGAGGAGGGGGGCGAGCCTGGGCCCAGACTGGACTACAGTCATCTGCGAGCAAGGCTGCGGGAGGCGCACAAGTTGGCCAGGTAGTCGATGAGCGAGGCAGGGCTTCACCAGAAGCGAGGCTATAGTGCCCGGTGTTAGGGGGGGGAAGACATCAATACTGGGGGGAGAAGGTATGGGTCTTCTGCCCCGACAGTGGTCCTCCACCATGACCAACTGGCCCCTTACCGGCCCCCTAGCGGCGCGCCCAACTGCAAGGAGGATTGTGAAACCAAGTGTGCGGCGCCCCCACCGGCTCCGGAACTGCCTCTAGGGCGCTCGCGGCTCCCACACCAGCTCCCTGCTTGACTGAAGGACTTTGTGCCTCAGGCTTGGGTTAATGGGGACACTTCACCCACCCTGGCAGGGGCTATGTGGCGTGTAGCAAGCATGTTGTGTGTACAGTGTAAATGCAAGAGTGAATTATTTATTGTTTATTTCAAAGCTTTGTGTTCTTATTTCAAATGTCTTGTGGTTTTCCTCCTTAGTTAATGTGTTAGCATGTATTTTCTGTTAGCGATGAGAGTCAGTGTGTTTATGATATGTGCCCTAGTGTTGGTTTCTTGTCTACCCTTGCCCTCTGTCATGTGCCCTTGTATACACCCATGCCAATCTGCCATATTGTATCAGTGCTTGAATGTTGTGCATGTGTGTAATAAACGATAGAAGGTAGAAAAAATATTGCAGCATTAATATGGCAAGGAGGAAGCTTATTGAACTTGAATATGGAATTCCAGATGGTAAATTGGTGAATTTGCTTATGGTTGCTGTCATAATCATTCTATTGCAGCCAGACACAGGGAGATTAATTGATCTAATGACGTCTATACTAGGCTACTAAATAATATGGTAATATTGTCATCATTATTATTGCAGTGTGCAAGGGTGTCGCAGCGCTTCTGTGCTGGTGAGACTGTAGATCGTTTTCCCTATAATGCTTTGTGTGAATGGTTCAAGTTTGGTTCTGTGCTGTCATCGTTCTGGAATAAGGTAATTCTGCCCACCTGTGTGTCAAATGTTAGCATGCTTGACTGTTATCATTTCGTCCGTGTGCAGTGTATGAGGCGTGGGACTTGCCACTAAACCTCTGTGTCCACGTCCATTCTTTGGCTAGCTCGCCACCTTGTGATGATGCATGACCTGTAAATCATTCACCTTTTTTAGTGGTGTGTAGTTAAATTTCAAACCCACTAAACTTGCTTATGCTTTCAACTGACACTTTGCATCTGCTTGGATGGGTAGAGAGGAAGAGATAGAAAGGGGGAGGAGGGGGGGGGGGGCAAAAGGGAAAGGAGGAGGCAACATGGCAGGTGAATTCATACATGTATCAGGATAAGCATGCTAGCATACATGTGTCAAATGTATATGATACATACAAACACAAGATGGTATATACAAGATACACACAATTTAATAGTGGATAAGATGGGGATAAAACATTCAAGTATTGTAGAGCATCTTGGTGGGTATACAGTGTGCTCTTAACGTTACTATTACAAGGATAAGAGGAGCAATACTATGAAAACTATATTGATGGTCCGGATTATTTACAGGCAAAAAGGCTAGCGTATATAGATGTATCATGACCGGGGTAGAATGAATGCATGACAGTGTGGTGGGGATGGGTAGGTTTAGGTGTGTGTTATGAGATTGCATCATCTTGTAACAAAGTAAGAAGGCTGGAATTCAAACAGACATTTCATGCAACTGAGAAAAGTTGTTTCTGTGGGAGAGAGTTACTCCCTCTGGCGTGGACTTTGGGCTTTGTAACTCTACAGTCTGTTTACATGCACGAAAAGCTATATAATACACTTAAGGAAAGGGAAGAAACTTTAACGGGAAAAACATATAATGGCAACAAATGCAATTTGATGCGAATAAACCAGTTTCTATCAACGTTGATTGCATTACCCCATGCAAATCAGTAGTTAAACCACCCCCATTTATTTCTTATTTCTTCATTTCAAGAGTTTCCACAGGGGATTTTCTATTTGAATGTTCAAAATTGACATTAAAAAGTTGGATGGAAACCTGGCGATTTAAATATATATGCTTTTAAAGATATTCTTGGCTTGGTCAGATTCAATGCAATGTACTCCGATTTCGGACTCTTGAAAAAGCTGACTGCTTTTGCAATTGAGTGAATATTTCTTGGCCAATATCAGCTGGCTGTGTATGTGAATGTGAAAAGCAATCCCATACTATTTGTGCAACTGTTGTCTTGTTCATCCTGTGGGTTTTCAGATTTAGAATGTTCTTCTCCATTGTTGTTGCCAACAACAAATATTTACAACATTCTTCTCTCCCGTTGCACATTCCATTGTTTCAAGGTTCTCATCCTCTGAACCTTCTTCTGCAAAAGACTTCTGTACTCTGAATGAATCTCCTTTTATTTCAGTAAGGCTGTTCACACCTTCACATCCAGGTTCCGAAACTGAAAATGACCTTTGAACCATGGGCGCCTCTTTAGCAGTTGTGATTTACGCTAACGGAAAGGCAAACCCCTTGTACTTGGCAGCGGCCATGTTTCAGGAATTTCTGGGAAGTCATTATTCACATTGAATTACAGATTATTGGAAGGTTATTGGAAACCCACCTAATGACATCTCAGTTTGGATTGTAGCCGGTGGGACCAATGGGTGTAGCGAACTTTTATTTTGATTCACCTCTGTCACCTTTCTCCTGTGTGTACGTCACTAGTAGGGGCTTGGGCTGGGTTCCAATTAGTTTAGTGCGAACAGGCATAGATATATACACCTTGGGTCCTTATGCCGGTAGCCATCCATTGCTGATTGTGGAGTGAAGCCGCGTTTTGGAGCGTTGTCTTCAGCGACACGGTAGCGTGTTATAGAGCGGATGCCAACAGGAACGAGTTGAGCGTCTTCCCTACCAACTGCAATCCATATCCCGTTTACATGCATCGCAACGTGTTAAGTAGCAGTCAGTGTATCAGTGCGGTGGTTATTGTGGTTGCTGGCCGCATATAGATACCAGGTGCATGACGTTCTCGGGTGCAGCTGTTTAGACAGTGAAGAAGCTATTGAAGCACACAGCTATACAGCATTGTTAGCTGCTGTTCTCTTCCAGTTAGTTATAGGTCCGGGTGCTGCTTTTAGAATATATGTATCTCTGTTTTCCCCTCTAGCCTGGGGGCCTAGGTGTGTATAGGTGGTTAAGAGGATATTGTGAGCCACAGGTTAGAGGGTTTATTTTTGTTTGTTTGTTTCATTAATTTGTTATCTGTTTCCCCTGTGTCATCTCCCCTGCTGCAATAGCCTGGGTATCGTTTGGGGCCCTAGCCTAGATTACAGGTTGGCCAGGTTTTCCTCTAAGATAGTTTCTCACCTTTGATAAGATGTGCAGTGTAATGCAGTGAAGTGTGAACCCCTTTTTCTTAATGTGCCCAAGTGGTGCGCTTGCGGTGGTGTGGCCAATGAGCTAGTAGTGTGTGCTCTCCTTCACATGTGGTATTGGAGGCAGGCCCCTGTTAGTCTGTGTGGTCAGTGGCTCCGGATTCTTACCCAACGGCTGGGGCATTCCCCTGAAGTCCATTTAATGTATTTATTTATTGACAACCAAAGTGACACCTTGTTTTAACGAGAAACAAAATTAAACCTAATCTTTTATATCTTTCCAAAGAACCTGTGTCGGACCATTATTGGGACGGAGTTCCCCTTGCTCTCTATTATAGCTCGTAGGGGTGGCGTAGTCTGGTGAGAGGCTGGCCAAGGCTACAGGATGAAGGATCGTCACCTTAAGCTCTGTACCAGAGACTGATCTCTTGGTATTCCCAGTTAAGCCGGCTAGCCATCATAATATTAGCATCAAACTTGCATCATTGACCCCAACAGACAGGTGTCAGATGTCATTGAGGACATGCTTAGCTTCTCTGTAGAGGTTGTGTCGCCTTGCTCTCAAAAGATATTACCAATATGCAATACAACTCTTTGTGCAAGTCCTGGTCATCTCTAAACTAGACTACTACAATGTGCTTCCAGTGAGCCTGCCTGACTGCCTGCCTGCCTGCTTGTGTGATGAAACCATTGAAGATGATCCAGAAAGAAGTCGCACGTCTGGTCTTCGGCTGATCTACCTTCATTAGCTCCCTGCAACAGCTTGAATTGAATTCACGTCCCTTTCTTTTGCCTACACCGTACCACCTAGGGATGTTGAAATTAAGCATTTTGTAGTTAATCTTGATTATAAATCGACTTTACAACCGTTACGTGTGTCATATTCTATATGATCTACTGTATGGTATGTGTACTCCTGTTAGTGTTCAGGATTTAGTGGACACTTCCGTAGTGCATCTTTTGCTTTTGCTGTCGCACATGACTCTGCTAGGCTACATAGAGAGAGGATGGCGGTGCAGGGCACACACTGTGGGTAGGACCCCAAGTGCACTAAATATACAAAATATACAAAATAAAAACGTAAATGGATAACAATATCTACTAGGCTATGTAGGAATAAAGGATGTTTCTCTTGTGTTTGATGCCGCAATCAGTCTTGCAGTGCAGTAACAAAGCATGGGGAACATACTCCGGATTCAGTGGTGCAGATCTGAACAACAAGCAACAACTCTAGCCATATATATACTGTTTAAGACACATCCTAGGCTTTTACTGTAAATGAGCTAGGCTTCTAATGCAAACAGGTCTGGCAGTATTTTGTTCTACATGATAAATCATTTTTTTCTGACCTGTTACCTGTGATGGTTCTCAATGAACTACCCCCATTCCCATACTATAATTGGTTGCAGTCGCTCACACCTCAGTCCACTTCCACACGGAACCTGGATTGCCTGAATCCGGAAAAAATATTTGAATCCGGTACTTTTTTTTTATCGCGTCCACACGGAGCCGTGTCAAGAAAAATCTTCTTCCAGATGGAAACGCTGGAGTGGAGTGGTTGAATCCGCTGTAAAGACGTTATGAAGCATGCGCATAAAGTGACAGAAGTCGAGATCCAACTACCAATCTTCTGATTGCTGAACGACTTATCTACCACCTGAAATCACTGTTACCACAGCACTCAATTAGGACTAGTTAGAATCGCGCACTTCGCCATAACCATCGTTTGTGTTAAGTTACCGTTTTGAAACTTCCGTCTATAATAAAAATCTTTTCACGTCAGATTAGCTCATATAGGCTATTGCTGACACCTTTAAAAAACGGTTTTGAACAATGGTCTGATGCAAATAGATTAAATAGTGATAGATTAAAGTGTGGCTTGTTAATGTCATCCCTTTCCTAACCAGCTTCTTAACAACATCGATTTAGTTTATGTTGTTGCTGTTATGAAGTGACGCAGCGGGGTTAATAAGGGTTCAGGCTGAGAGGTTGCGAGGCAGGGCGTTCACGTGGCGCAATTACGTCATCGGTTTAGAAAATGTGCGGATCGGGCGTCCACATTAACACGGATCCGCTAGCGGGTTGGAATCTTTCCACTATGGAGACCGGATTCAAAAGGTTGCGGATTCAGGGACCCAATCCGCCGGGTTTGTGTGGACGGAAGGCAGACAACATTTCTTTCCGGATTCAGGCAATCCAGGTTCCGTGTGGACGGGCCCTCAGTTTGCTTCCTGGCCCCAGGTGTTTGAGCAATACCAGGGTGGGGACCTCTCCTGTGTCACCTTGATAGATTACCACTTGGGACTTTTGGTGGTCACAGCGGCTGCTTTACCATGAATCTCTGTTCTCACACAGGATATACTGTGATTTCTTATACCTATCTACTTTTCAGATTGCTACCATTAAACGAATATAGGCTATACACTATATATTTTACTAAAATAATAGCATGAAGGATTGTGGTGCCCCCTCCTCTCTCCCTGTGGTTTATTTTTATTGTGCTTACACAATGCCTGCATACCAGGTAAAATATATAAAGGTTTAGCTAGCTAATCTTATTGGCTAAATTGAATGTTACAAGCCTAGTCTATAAGGTGAAAGCTAACGTTATTCAGCATGTAAGTTAGTGAGTGTGTGGTTTAAGAAAGTTGTTTAATATATATGATTAACACATAGCCTACTGTCCGTTTGCTTGTCTATGCATCAGCCTGTCCTGCTTCAGATGAAACTTTAGCATCTCATCTGATCTGTCATTCCTCAAAGTATAGCATGACTTGTTGAACTCCTAAACACAACAAAGACACAGGTTCATTTCATTTAGTGCATCATTTAATGGACCTCCTTTTTTAGAATGAGGTTCACAACTGTGTCCCAACCAAACACGGCAAAAATGGTCCTATCATTTAACATCTCGGTAAGAGGCGAAAGCAAACAAAACAAAACAAAACAAAAAATAGCCTACAGGAGCCCTGGGGTGGAGGAATGCGCAGATTGTTTAAATAGTAAATAATCGAGATAACCGTGAAACCGTGGTTATTTCTTTCACAATTTACTGTGCCACCTATATGTATGTATATATATATATATATATTGTGTGTGTGTATTATTAACATGTGTCATTGTTATGATTCAAAATGTTATGTTTGGAAGCTGCTATGGATAAAAGCATCAGCTAAATATCTAAACCTTAACAAAAATGTGTTTATTTGATGGGAAATAGTTACAGAAGGAGAGGGAATTAATATTTAAACAGGTGATGGTGATGAATGTATTAACAGGTGAAGCAGGTGATTAGCATTCTGGTGAAATGCCACGTTCAAACAAATGATGGTATGTTGAATAAAAAGTGACAGCACTAGTTAGTGCCTTGTGATTAGTTTTTGAATGTTTTTGACCCCAGGTTATAGAATAGAAATAGAATAGAAAAGCCTTTATTGTCATTGTATTTTCAATGTCAATGTCTGAGTACGTTGACTAGCCTGACGTAATTGTGCTTTTCCAAGACCACTGAGCCTCTCCCGACTACTCTCATTGTGATTAAGAGAAGTGGGTTTCATGTTTGTGTTCATGTTTACTCTTAAACAGGAGACTGTCTCTGATGGTTTTTCCAAACTTAAGTGGATTTGTACATGTCGTTCCCACCCACACCCTGTCTGGACTGCTGTTTAATATGACCACGAGAAAAGAACCTCAAAAAAGATACGTCTTGAACTAACTAGCATAAGCTCAAAAGTTTCTCATAATAGAACACAAGTCATGACACAAAAGACACTTGGCAGTTATTAGAGAGTAGGGGAGCTTTACTACATGATATTACACTTTGTTGGAAATGGACTGTTGGAAAGGCTGCGCAAAATGGGGCTGGCTTTCAAAAGCCAATGCCACAAGTGATGACGCAAAGAGAACAGCTCCTTCTCCTGACTCAAGAATGGAAGAATGGTCTCCTCAGCCCGTTCCACTAAGAGCTTCCTGGCGCCCTGATGTTCCACGCGGACTTTCCACAGTACTCACTCTACATTGTTCCCGTCTTGCTCTGACACCTGTGAGCTAGCTCAGTTTCCATTACTGCATCAGCTCTACAGTTAATTAGCACCCATCTGTTTCCATTTAAGCGTGCTGATGTTACTATCGTCCTCCCTTTCCCTCCGACTCCATACCAATGACTCCAGCACAACGTGGAAGCCATTAGAAAGCAACTTATTAAATAACCAGGGAGCATTTGTCACCATTCGTGTCCTTTGGCTAAGCTTGGCAGGCACACTGTGGGACCAAAAGCGTTACGCCTGTTACAATGCTGAACGCTGTAGGTCTGGGCCTAATTCCGTGTCCAAACATATAAAAGACCCCGCATAGACAAACCGAGAAAAGCTGTGCCCACAAATGCATTAGTCAGAACATCGCCCGATGCCAATCTTCGACAGACAGCCAAAGTGCAATCCCACTGGATGTCAGGCTGTTTGAAATAAACAACCAACAACTTTTGTTCCCAAGGGATTTTCAGAAATATGTGCAATAATAATATAGTTTCTCCAACATTGTTTTTGTTTGTTATGTTTCCATTTCTCTTTTGCTTGGAACTCTCAATTATCCTTGGCACGGTCAAGTCATTGTTCAAAATCCAAATAGATTTCAGATGGCACTCTAACTGTGGTAAAACTCTCAAGCTATATCCTAGAGTATTTCTCAATTCAGTGTATTTTAATCTTTACCTATCTCGTCAACATGTCAGTGAATCTATCTATTCATTTTTATTCATGTACTCACAGCTACCTCTCAACTACTCAACAATTATTGCTATTTTAATGGAACATTGTGTTAACATGTGGAAATCAGTGTATTGCAGCTTCTTGTTTAGTTGCTGACCGGTCATTCCACAAATATGTTTCAGCCTTTAATAATAATAATAATAATAATAATAGCAGCAACAATGGTACAATTAATAATAATAACTTGTAAATCAATAATCTAATACATCTCAGGATTGAATGGAGATAAGTGCTGCAGTTCTCCAAATGAAACTGGTAGACCTCAAGATTTAGTTGAAGGGAATTAAATTACATTTTGCTTCTCTGACTGTGGTGAGTTTGCTTACGTAGGCCACCTTTCCACAGACATTCTGCCTGCTTTAATGGGTTTTCCTCATGTCAGTCTGTGCAAAGGTACTGACATCTGGGCATTTACTGCAGTGCATGGGCCCAGGCTGACTGCAGCAGGTTTGGGCTTGGCAGCGAGCCCGTGGAGCAGAGGGACTAAGGTTAGGCTGGGATAGACCTTCAAGAGGTTGGCTCAGTGCCAGATCTGGCTCGGGCTGAGGCTGGCTGCAGGCTGAAGGGCTCGCTGGTGACTGAAGCTAGACCAGCTTGGCAGGAGGGTTTATTGAAAATGAATGATACGTACAGAAAGAAATATCAGTTTCTGATTAAGAGGCCAATTAAAAGCCGCTCATTATCTCTTTAAGGCAACACTGACGTGTTTCTGAAGCCTGTGCCCTGAACAGTAAGGTTGAACAATTGAACATAGAAATTGTATTGAGTTCATTTTATACTATAAATATAGCATTTGAGGATGTATATATTAAGCAGATATTAGAACTAGATTTAATCAATTCTGTAGCTACATTAATAAGCAATTAATAATTCTTTGACACATAAGGGGATTGGCTTAAATATGATTCAAACTTCAAGCTGTCAGAAGTTATGAGCTGAAATGCAAAATCTCTGCACACATCATTTCACATCCTCTCAATCGTCTTATGATGATCATCTTTGTACAGTCAAGTCTTTTTTTTATCAACAAACAGTTTTATGAGCAGACATAACATTGGATTGTAAACGTGTCTAAAAGAACACACGTCTAGATTTGTTTGCCAATCTAGCAGATATGCTTTTAAAACCCACATGCAACCAATTACACATGCTCTCATTACATTTCTTCGGTTTATGGAGGGAAAGAGACGTTCAGGCAGACAGACAGATATTAGAGAAAACAGATAGCCTTTGCCACTATGAGAAGAGGTCTCTCATTTTATGTTGTTGTGTTCACTTCTCCCTGGCACCGAAACCCATAAAGGGCCCTCCCCTAAGCAGCAATGCCTCCATTCTTTGCTCTCCCCCTTTCCCCATCCCTGCAGATTCCCAGATTCCTAATCTGCAGTTCAGAACGGTTCAAAACCTCACCTCACCCCACCAGACGGTATCTATTTCTCACATAATGATGGTATCAGTCTTTTGATTTCTTTACAATCCCTCCATGTGGTAGTGGTACAAAGTTCATGTCCGTGCAGGTTACAGTTATGTTGTGTAAAGTCTCACTCTATGGTAAGGAACCCATTCCCTTGCAGAAAATGACGTGTGTGGTTTTCCCGCTGACAACAGTTTGATTTCCAACCTCTTCAAATTGTTCCAAAAATAAATTGTAATGAAGGTCATATTTAATGGACACTTAAATAATTTGTCATTGCCTCTAACTTCAGCAACATTACACAGCACTTTTATCAGAGGCCCAACGCGGTTTTGGTACATTTGCTGTCAACAATGTTCACTTTATATTTCACTACAACATACCACTGAGAGAAAGTGAGAGAGAGAGAGGGTGAATGCTTGGCACATGACAGTCTCACAGCTCAAGTCATAAACCTTAAATTCTTTGTCTCAAACTGACATTTTGAGGCGTTCTTTGTGAAACAAACAAAAACCTCTCCAGAGGAGGAACCAATAAATCAATCCATTCCTCCCCAGGGCTATTTGACTACTTGAGGTGTAAAAGCCTGCTCAGAGGCAAGTGCTGAGAGCCTTTGTTGAGCATCCAACAATTATCCTGTCTGGCTCTCCTAGTAATCATTGCGTAGCTTCTCTCCCCCTCCCTGTCTCTCTCTCTCTCTCTCTCTATCTCTGCAGCTTCCATTGAGCTTGTCTTTCAACATATGTGCCATACAGACTGCCCCACCTACATGGCTACAGGCGGCCTGTCACTGACACAACTTCACACAGCTGGCCTGTTGGCCTGTCGTAGCTGGAGAATAGTGTGACAAATGAAATGCAACAAAATGATTTAGACTCTAGCTATTTGTTTAGCGGGTAAAGGCCATATATCACTTCGAAACGATTTCCTGAGACAAGCATCCAGCAAACATGCACGCAAACACAAACAGCCAGAAAGGAAGGGGGGGAAGAAGGAAGGAAGAAGGGTGAGTGGAAGAGTGGGACATTCACATGTGAGCACGCAAAAGAGAGACAGAGAGAGAGAGAGAGAGAGAGAGAGAGAGAGGAAGATGATTTGTCTGGATGCCACACGGCTCTTTGGAGCGACAGCCAGCTGTCAGTGGGATTAATGGGCCCAGCTGGAGAGGGATGTGCGAAAAATCAGAGGGGCCCCCAGATTGCAAGCAGCAAGCTATATAGAGGAGAATGCAGGGTGAGAGAGGTGTGCCTCTGGGTGGCTGTGCCAAAAGATATGGACAAGGTGACAGGGTGTGAGTCACATACACTAGACGATTCCGGGGTGTCTGACATCTTCCTTAGCCACCCACCCAGCTAGCGAGCGAGAGAGCGAGAGAGCGAGAGGGAGAAAGCAGGAGCGAGCGCTGGAGGTATAAAGGCGCTCTACAGATGTCCAAATACTCTGTAAATCACTGTATAGGACCTGAGGGCACTCAAATGCTTTCTGTCTGAATCGGTCTGCTGTCCCTGTCCCACAGGCTCCTAATGACTAAGCCATTAATGGCAGTCCTTGAGGTAGCCACCCCCCCCCCCCCCCCCCCCCCCCCCCTCCTGTCCTCCTTTCCGGCTCTCATCCCCTGTAGAGGCCCCTGGTCTAACTCAGAGCAGTGTAAACACACACATTCTAGCTTGACCAGAACCCTGTCCAGCCTGCTGCTAGAACTGGCCTCTCTGTGGTCGGGGAATGTGTGATCAGACAGTTGTGCTGGTCTTGTGCACACAGCAATTAGGCATCTAGTTAGGTGTGTGTCCCTGTTCCCAGGAGTCATAAACCTGCCAAAAACGCACCTCAGCCCAAAAGCCTCTGATTCAAGGTACAGGTGTTCTTTTGACATAGATGCCCTGAAAAAAAATGTCACGACCTTGCTCGTACGTCGGCTTTGAGAAACAGCCGTGAGACAGGGCCACAAAACAAGTCAGAACTATGTGAGTTTCTCAACAGTGGGCAAACACATAAACCTGTGTGAGTTACTCAAGAAGGAGTAACATTCCTCGCAGAATGCAGTGGATATACAATTGTTTTTTTTTTCTCTTTTGAAAGTAATATGCTATGTTGTATGTTTGCAGACGCTGTATTTAGTTGTATATTCTATAAATATATCTATGAATAATATCTATATCTTTATATGTGCTTTGTTTATATTTATGAATAATAAATACTGGTACATGGGCTGAATATAATTTATTTTCTATTTCATTTGAAATTAAGCCCTTTTAAAATAAAACAAGGCTCTTAATAATAAAAAGGTACTTTGTATCATTAAAATGCAAAGATGCATCTTTATAATTCTAAAATATTTTAAAGGACGTTATGATCATGGGAGAAGAGTATCTTCTGAATGAGGATACACAGTAACCTAGTACTGTTGACTCAGATTATATTTGGCATACTTGGCAAGGCGCAGGGGGTTAGAACTGCATAACATTTTACCAGTCGAGTTATAGTGAAACATGTGAGACCCAGATGAACTGCAACTCACTCATTTAGGAAAGTCAGAAAAAGGTTTTTTCATTTTGCCATTTTTGAATGACTAGGATGGGGAGAATTTCACCTCTGAGTGAGCCTTCCGCAGGCAGTAGAACTGAATTGGAAATGAATGCGGATATGAATCGGCACATTGGTATTTACTGTCCGGTGGGCCAGTCCTCATGGTGGGCCAGGACGCAGCTCTCTCTCCATCCTAGACCTTTGTGTTTTCAGTTCGATTATATACATACAGTATCAGTTCATCTATCATCTGAGAGTGTTATTATATCTGGGCATAAAATGTAAACGTTATATTAGTTATGCTGGTATAAGCCGTTCGAAAATGTAAAAAAAAAAAAAACGTCTACGGCCACTGCTGTGGTTCGTCTTGATAGTCCTGCGCAGTCTGCATATATTGCATCTCAAGTCAGCTTGCGGAAGTCCAAATGATTTTTGTGTGTGTTCTACTGCCCCCTTGCTGTTGTTGGTGGTTTTGATTTGACGACATTTTCTGTCCCCGTGCCCCTCCCCCATCCTCTTGAAATGGGCCTTGAGCTCTGTGGGATCTAGGGAAGTTTCTCCTCTGACATTTTTTTCTTAGATGTTTGGCTGATAATTATCCCACATCACTTATTAGGCTGGAATACAGCAGCCAGAAAATGCAAACACATTTGATACAGCAGGCACTGTTGTGTTGTACACTATAACTCTATTACTGCACACTACTACGAAGGATGCTGTAAATATTTATGGTATTCATTAATATTCAATATGCATTAATATTTCAGGTTCTTTAAGAGCAGAAATAGATGTGCGGGGGGAAAATGTCTTGGACTCTGAAACTAAGTCTGTCGTTATGAAATCATTCATTTCTGCCCACTATTGCTTGTGTGCGTAGCTCATTGACAGGAGGGGGTAGACCAAAGGTGGCAAAGTCTTGTGAAAGTGAGCAGGAAATCCTAATATGGTTATGGAGTAATGGTTACCTACAGGAATATAAACAACCTACATATAAATAACAAATAATGTTGTTTTACTCCAGAGCTATTTATATTTATGTTTACCTTTGAAACTGTCATATAGGCTCAGTTCCTAGAGAGTATTTTATAGCAGACATTAAACCCATAGCCTACCTTCATATTCCTACAGATTATTTGTATTGTTATTATTACTACAAAGCACAACACTGATAACCCTGACTGTGATATAGCCCATAGCCTTTCAGTCTGATTATTGCTGACAACCATGGATTTGACGTCTAGATCCTTTAAGATGGACTGCTTTTCAGGGGCATTGACCAACTGGGGAACGTTTTCAGCAATTTACCAATCTAGCTATAGGTGGCAGCACAGCACCTGTGACAAATTGCTCTTTTCAGCAGTCACCTTCAGAACGTTAGGTTGATAAGTAATCTCCTGGAGGTTTCATGTTATAATACTTCATGGAGAGCTAAATTTCAAAAGCAAAAAAAAAAAAAAAAACACTTCTAAGTAAATTGCTGCAAATAAGCACTTGGTGCTCAAAATGTTAGAAATGGATGTTTTTCTTGAGATAAATAGACATAACTGTGATGTGAGATACACTGTGTCAACCACATCAACTCTGATGAGGACTACGTATCCCAGAGCCCTCATACACCACTACATGTTGAGTAGTTTGTCCTCTACCTCCTTTAAAATGACAGTGGAGGAACACCAGATAAGTGAACAGGTGTTTAAATAGAGTAAAAAATAATCTTATATAGAAAAAAAGAAGCATAATTCATACAACCGTCAAATCAGTGTACACCTACACCAGGGTCCATCAGCCTCAGGTCCTAATGTACCAGTTCAATGTATCAAGCCTGTTGAGACTAGATGGTTTCAATGTGAACCTTCTCTTAATGGGTTGAGCACCAAAATCAATCAGATGAGATCTATTTCAAATTCAAAGGTTGTTTTGTACTTTTGTAGTACAGTCACAGGGTGAGACTACTAGAGGCTCTCAATCAGTCAATCAGTCATGTCATTCTCTGCTTTCACATGCACAGTGATAGGGAATTAAACCTTGGATGGTAACACAAAGAGGATCAATAAAGCAGGCACATAGAAGAAACCACAAAAGGAATGTAGGATCGAGGTAGGGAGGCGCAGGGAAAATGGACAGAAAAAAAAAAGATGAGGAGAGAGTGCAAATCAGGAGAGATAAAAGAAAGGAGGGAAGAAGAGAAATGGGTTGAGGTAAAGAGATGAAGTGAGAGAGATGGGAGAACCAGCGAGAAAGACAGGCGGAAAGAGAGGGAGGTGTGAAAGATTGGAAGAGGGGGGGAAACCCGAGTGTGGAGGTGATTTATGCTGGCTATATAATTTTCTACAACCCCCTCACCACCACCTACCCACCAAAACCTCTCGCTCTCTCTTTCTCACTAACTCCCCATCCCCCCTCTCTTTCTCTACCTTGGGCACTTGGCCACCCTCTCTGGGGTGTGGAGAGGTGCAGCCACACACACACACACACACACACACACACACACACACACACACACACACATACACAGCTATATAGCTATATAGCTCTTGCTCTCCTCCGCCTGCGCCAGATCTTGGCTCGTGATTAAGATTCTGCCGGGATGCGACTGCAGCACTTTGCAAATGGAAGACTGGACATAATTTCTCTAAAATGCTGTTTTTTTATCACCTATTTCCCCTTCATCAGCCTCCGTGAGCACGATTGATAGCTGATGGCACCTCTGACAACTTAGCGTTTTTACAGCCAGATTTATGGGCTATCTGCTGCTGGCTTTTTACAGCTAAAACTCAGTAAAATGCTTATTTCTTTGATAAAGAGAGGGAGGGCGACTGTGTGCGCAGAGGGCTTTCACAGGCAGCCAAATGTAAACCTGCCAGTTTGGCGCTCCTGCTCCAAATGACAGGTTTTCAAAACCTTCATCTGAGGCCGATTTCCAGAGGCACAATCTCTGAACCTAGATCAGTTGCCTCCGCATTGCAGTGCGGCCCTCTCTCCTCCCCCCCTGCTCTCTCCTACCACATTCCTACACTGAGCAAGCTGAGCGTGAAATAGCTCATGATACCACAACCCACAAGTCCCGTCATCCATTGCAGCAACAGAACTATAGTACTAAAACTCAGCTTTACAGTCATTGTTAATTAGCCTATAGGTATTATTTCCCTGTAAGAAGTCAGTGTTCAGTATGTAACCAAACACCAACATCCCATGTGTTTCATTAATGTTTTTTTTCATTGACTGTGTCCTCACAGTTGTCAGAGCTCCTTTGGTGGTTAGTGTGTGCTAATTAGCTTTCACTACCAACAGTTTTATATTCTGCAGCCTCTGTGTTATCCTCTTCATGTATTCATTCACCGCCATTACTGGAATTATGCATCCACTTCCTAACCACTCGTTATGTACTAATGTTTTGACTGTTTTACGGTGAGTCAAATCACACGTGTGTCTGTGTCTGCATTTGTGTCCTCAGAGTCGCCTAATTGTGACAGAGAAGCTGATGTGTTGTGTGATTTATCTGTAAACATGGCAGACATTGCTGCTCAGAATGAGTGCTGGAGTTTATGTGCTCACAGTTTATGTGCTCGGTGCTGGCTGCTCAGTTTATTTGTATCTGGAACAAACATTTCTCTCAGAATCAGAGAACTAGGCTATTGTTTATTTGTTTGCTGCCACACATATAATGGATAGTTGAAATATTTCCCTTTTTAAGCTGTAAATCAATTACTTGTGTGTTTTCTTGTGTGTTCTCTCTCTCTCTCTCTCTCTCTCTCTCTCCCCCTCTCTCGCTCTCTCGCTCTCTCTGTGTGTGTTTGTGTGTGTGCACGTGTGCGAGCCATTTGGGAGTGTCTGTGTTTATTGTAAAGTAGTAAGTCTGTGTTTGTTTGCTCAGCTTAATGTATGTGCAACCATAAGCGTGCATGAATAAGATAATATATGTCTGTATACATTTTTGTTTTATAATTGAACTCCATCCTGGATTTACTGCCATTCTTTTGGAGCATAAATCACGTTTGTGTGCATAGGTGTGTGCGTGCCTGTAGCCGCACATCCATGTGTGGGTGTGTCAAGGCTAATTTCAGTTGGTTGAACATTTCTTTGGGTCTGCTATGCTAAGCGGCGTGCCATAAAACGTCAGAAAGGAGGCCTTCAGCCTTCACCTGTATACTTTTCTTTTCTCTCTTCTCTTTCATCTCGGTCTCCTCTCTCATCTGTACTGTACTCCTGACCCTCGTTTAAGTCTGATGTAAGAGTGTCTGTCACCACACCTAGCCCTGGTTTTCTACCCATTCTTCTCCTCGCTTCTTGTCTGTTTATCCCTCCTTTTTCATGCCCTACTTTTCTCTACTTTCCCAAACCTTTCCCTTCTGGCTACTACACTCTTGATGTCCTTCCCTTGTCTACTTATGTCTTATTCTTTACTTTCCCTGGCTTCCAAACCAGACAACTCTTGATGCTATTGGGTCTCAGTGGATGTGATGTTATGCTATACCTCAGTACCACTGACTTCACAGCGCTGTGCAAACGCCCATGACAGTAATCATTCATGGCCACTCGATTGGCTGGGAGTTCTTTGATGCTTTTTTGGGCTGTTGGGCTGAAACTCACAAAGAACACAAAGAGAACATACACATGCAGCAAACCTTAACATTGAAAGCTCAAATTGTTAGCCGATTAGAGGTGTAGTCAGTGATATTAGGACTACCATAATGTATGTTTTCATCCTATAGTTTGCTTAAGAAAATGTTATGCAGGTTTGATGCTACACTACACTACATTGTTTTAAGCTCACATACGGACATATCAGAGAATACTTAGGTAATGTTTTGTGCTTGAGCATTGTTTGGAACCAGAGAAGAGCAAGTACTTGATACTTTGTGTCCACTCAGTGCCTCATAAGTTTATAATAGCCGAGAGGGACTAACCGAGACTAAGAGGGTCTGAGTTACACATACACTGGACTGGACGCTTTACTGCCACTGCAAAATGGGCCTGCTGAGTTGTTCTGCTTTTGTTTGAAACCAGATTAAAGTTCAAATATTTAACATAGCACTAGACAAACTCCTGTATTAGACAAGCTCCTGTGTGTCTTACTGATTGTAGCACATGAGCACATACAGCAAATACATTCCAACACGTTTATCCAAATATGTCATTTTTGCTCAACATATTTTTATACTCTGGTTCAAACATGCCTGGAGTGTGATCACATTATAGAAACAACGTCTGTTCTGTTCCATTCTGCCCACCTCCCCTCCCGTTCAGTGTTCCATGTCTGGAGTAGTGGTGGTAGTATTGGTGGGAATTTTATGGGAAATAATAATTTGAAATGGAAAATGTGTAGCTCTTATGTGTGTAAAGACAGCCACCTTCCTAATGCTGTAAACTCAAGTGCTAATGTCTTCCAGACACCAATGAATGTTTATGCTCCAAGCAATAGGTAAAACTAAAGAGGGACATCACCTATTTTTGGTTACTTAGAACAGTACTGAGTAGTTGAATTCTCTTTAATAGTGCTTGTTGACCCACCAGTATGTGTGTTTGTGTGTGTGGTCTTAAGGAAGGTGTTGTGGATGAGCTTGCTTATGTGCGCTTCACTGTTTCTGTGTGTGTTAACTTTGAGACATCAAAGCCAGGTTGTAAATGCAGCTCAACGGCTGATCAGAAATAAAGGAGTGCAACATTAACTGTCTCATTTTGAACAGCTTAAAGTTTCCAGGGTTAATTTAAAATGATGGCATCAACAATTTCAGAAGAAACACAGAAAATAGAGACATGAGGGAAATACTAGTACAATAATGCTAATACCATGCTTTCACATATACATTCTGTATTCAACCTTCTGAATTTATATTTGTAGTCGCATTTGGTATACGGTCGTTTTCGATGAGAGAACTTTACTGTTCTTTGCATTGATTGGTAAATAATGTGGAGGCATTATTTGAACATCATTGAAATTATTAGATTTTAGAAATTATTAGAAATTCACCAAATTCAAGTATGTGAAAACTGCAGTGTAATGTTTTATCACTTTAACTCTATTCAATTCTATCATTTTGTCTATGTTAAATAATGCTCCATATGTAAAAGTCATGGCGACATACCAGATGTTGGTGTCTCTTCAGAGGAAAACTTTGTGTGGTCTAGAGACCATAAAAATGTCACAAACACACACACAGACAGTCTCACACTCGCATTCATTACAGGGAATGTCATACAATTTATCCATGGAAAAAGTCAAATGCAATGTTTTGTGCAAATGGTGACAATATGGCTTGAGTGTATGTATGTACATGACAGAGTGTGTGTGTGTGTGTGTGTGTGTGTTTGTATGAATAAACCAACCATGTATGCAAACCTGTCGAGGCTGACCTTTATCTCACAAAGAATGCCCTCATGTGTGAACCATATGTATTTGTCCAAATGTCTGTGTATGTGTGCAGGAGTCTAACAGGGTGTGTACTGCTAAGTTGGTGTTTCTGCAGAAGTAATATGTCAGTGGAACTGCTGTGTGTGTCTGTGTGTGCTTGTGTGTGTGTGTGTGTGTGTGTGTGTGTGTGTGTGTGTGTGTGTGTGTGTGTGTGTGTGTGTGCTTGTGTGTCTGTGTGCTTGTGTGTGTGTGTGTGTGTGTGTGTGTGTGTGTGTGTGTGTGTGTGTGTGTGCGTGTGTGTGTGTGTGAGTGTGTGTGTGTGTGTGTGTGCTTGTGTGTGTGTGCTTGTGTGTCTGTGCTTGTGTGTGTGTGTGTGTGTGTGTGTGTGTGTGTGTGTGTGTGTGCATGCTAATGAGAGAATGGGACAGAATAGGATGGAGTGAAAGGGAAAGCATGTATGTGCTGATCCAAGCAGCCCTGCATGTAACTTCCACTCGAATGTGTGTGTGTGAGTTGCTGTGCCGTGTGTGTTCCTCGCGCTACTTATGTGTGTGAGTGAGCGAATGTGTGTGTGTGTGTGAGTGAGCGAATGTGTGTGTGTGTGTGAGTTGCTGTGCCGTGTGAGTTCCTCGCGCTGCTTGTGTGCTGGTACAGCTCTAATTGGGCCCACACTGTGCGACGGTTCTTCACACGGCCTCCTGCTGGCTCAGTATAACACAATAACACTGAATCATACCGAGCCGTGGTGCTCTTGCCCCCTGGCCCGGTGCCTGAACAGGCCCCAAACTCCACTGGCCCTCCGCCTGAACAAGCCCAAGAATGTGTTCCATCGCAGGCCTCTCTCTGGGACCTAATTGTTGTAATTATTCCACCATAATTGGTCTTATTTTTTCAGAGCCTCTTTTACAGGCGCTTTAATGGACAGGTATGCCCGTGATGTCCTCTTTGGTAGAGCTGGGAAATGAACTTGGCCCATGCTGCAGCGATTAGCTGGGAGAGATTTCTGTTGCAAGAGCATTTGGACTGAGGGAAGCAAATCCAGATTTTTCCGCTTTCCAAAACAAAACCAGAAAAAACACAGGGCAGGCTCCGAGCATGGAGGCAAGGCCACAAGCATGAAGGCCCTGCCCCCTCAGAAAAACACAGACAGACGTGCAGACGCCCACAAACATTGTGTGCGCAATATTTGGATGTCCCTTCAAATCTTCATAGATAGATCTATTAACGTAGCATAAACCACCTGGCTTCAGTTAGGACGCAACACCATGATAGGAAGTCGTAGCACTTCGTACTATTGTTTCTGTTTTGAGCGTGTCTTTGTGCGTGCAAAGAAAATGCTGAGGCATGTGGTTGTTTGTGGTCGTTCAGAAATCATTTACATCTACTCTGACCTATATCCGTCTGTGAATTGAAGCGAAAGACATAGAATAATGGCTTTTTAAGCCAACATAAAATCTCCCACTGAGCATGGCCTTCCCACATCACATAAACCAAACTAAATATCTGTGGCTTCTGATTCCACTCCCTCTGCTCGTGAGCATGACTCTGTGCCTGGTTTGCATGCATCTCTGCCCTGCTCTGTTTCATATTTTGTGAGACGACAGCTAAGGATGCTCCTCATTAGTGTGAATATTAATGTGCCTGCGCATGAGGAAGGGGGGAGAAAGAGAGAGGGGGGGGGGGGGGAAGAAAAATGGAAGAGGAATTTGGAAGAGCTTTTTAAAGGGGTCATTTCATCAGAATCGTTATTTTTTTGCGGTCCTCTGGCGGCTCGTAACCGGCGGACTATGAAGAGAGACATGCCGCAGCGGGGCTTAATTTAAAACCTGAAAGGTCAGAACGCTGAGAAAGGTCTCCATCTCAGCCAAAAAATATAAAATGAGAAGAGAGGGAGGGAGGGAGGGAGGGAGGGAAGGCAGACAGAGAGAGCGAGAGAGTGGGGGTGTGGGATGAGATATGGAGTTATGGAAATGAGGGATAGGAAAAAAAGAAAATGAAAAGTGACAGAATGATGAGGAGAGAGTGGCGGGCCATGGTGCAGAGCCTGAGCTCATGTCTGGAAAAAAAAGATGGCGGACAAAAGAAGTAAATAACAAAGAAAAAAATTGGAAAAGTTGGCGTTGAAGTTACCGTGGACGCGGTCCATCTCAGCAGATGCACAGGCATAATTTCCAGTGCTGTCTCGCTCTTGCTTACCCTGGCTTATTTGCAGTTATTGTGACAGACAACCATTGCAAACGTCTCAATTCAATCAAAGTCAGCAGGCCGATCTGCCCCGCAGTCTGGCCTGGTACCTTTTTCTGCCAATCCAGGTGCCGGGCCAAAGTGCTGCCACTCAGCTTTGGTGAGACTCCAGAGCACTCTCTCCTCAGATGGCAAATTAATGGAGCTCCCTCCACGAGCGCTGATAGACACTAGCACAGTAAATAGAACACTAAATCTCCTCCATCTAATTAACTCATCAAACAATACCTTTGCGCTGGTCGATTCATTAGAGTGCTCAAAAGCATTTCCTCTTCTTTTGTGAGTGATGTGTTATTTGTTTGCTGTGCGTGACTCAGGCCTGTTTAGGGGGCCGGTGTCGCTGCAGGCATTAGCCGGTCTCAGTCCACACCATAGCAGAGTCATGAGAGCATGAAGTATTAACCCAAACACTGCCTCCTGCCACAAATCAGGCAAATAATAATATTAACACAGACTGAGTAATGTTTTTTTTCCTCTGGTTTTCAGAGCATTCCAATGTGTGTATGGCAAAGATCCTTAGAGGGATGGGGGGGAGCATCGTAACTGTTTATGATAAATGATAAAGTAGCCTTTGTGCATGAACTCCTCCCACATTAATGGGAATGAGATTTGTGCGACATTATAGCGTCGGTAGATTTGCATTCTCCTCCGTCTCTGCAGCAGCTCCTCGCGTCCCCGAGTCGCTCTCCACTGGCTTCTTTAGTGTGGTCAATCACTTGTTTATTTGTAGCTTTGCTTTGATATCTGTTTTTTTTTTTTTATTTCACCACGGCACATAACACAAGAAAGCCCAGAGGAGCCGTGTGGCGGGACTGACAGGCCCTGATAGAGAGCAATGGGCTTTGCCGCGATAAGACAGGGAGCTTCGTATTTAATGTGGCTGGCTCATAGAGCGACGCACCAGGATGCCCCAGTAAAAAAGAAATGCCCTGCTGGCTTGTAAATGCCCTGGACCTGGACCTGGACAGGGAGCAGACGGAACTCCAGTGGAAGTGGGGGATGGGGATGAGCTGGGGATGCATTATACTGTTCTGCGGTCAGCTACCATATTTTTTTTCTTGCGATGGTAGTAAAGAAGAGGTCAGTCACACCGGTCTCAGACCAGTACTTAGCTAACTGTGCGGAGTAGATGGTTCAAAGCAAAGAGCAGGACGAGATTAGACTGGAGGGGGAAGGGAGGGGGACTAGCCCTCTTCTATTCTCCAAGGACTGAATTCCCCAAGCATCCATTTCAAGGATCAATTTTATTCCCTGTCCTGCACAATTCCCAATCCATTTCCCATCTGATTGGAAGACGACTAACCACTTCCAATCACAAATACCATAAAGTGGCATGTTGTAAAAATGAGTATAAAAATAGTCACAGAGAGACCTGTGCTGTGTTGGGAATGTCATACTGGTTACTACATACTGCATACTGGCCCAGTGCAATACTGTGTATTACATGCTACTCCTCACCTTAGTATACAGGGTAGTAGCCTATCATGTAGTATACTACACATTCAAATGACCAAAACATTCTAGGAGCTTTTACCTCAGTGTTGTTATCTACACCAACGAGGAAAGCCTCATTGATGTTTACAGAGAATATAGATTCTCATAATTGTATGAAGAAATTGGCAGGTTTTTGGAGTTCCTGCTCATCAGGCAAGCGTTAAGGTGTGTGTGTGTATTGTATAAAATAAATACATTATATGTGTATTTATATATATAGTATATATAAACAGTATATTTATTTATTTATTTTATAATTTTTTTGTTTACTATTGATTGGGGACCTACCACCAAACCTCTCACTGATACACAAGTACTCATACCCAACAACCTTCCCTAAGGATTCAAGGTGATTAGGGTAAGGGAATAAAATGGGATATGAACCCTGGTCACCCTAGGCACCTAAACATCTTGCGACAACAGGATTCTTCACGTAATACAGGATAATTCACATGTCTGTGAGCGTAATACAGGTTAATTCACGATTCTGGGAGCACCTCAGCCATAACCACTGGCTTGTTTTTTTCAGCAGCCTCATGCAACTCCTTTGAGTGACTGTCCTCGAAAAACCTAAATCCGTCAGAAAAGCGTTGTGGTTGATTTAGCTGCAAAGCCTCCACTGGTCTCGTGTGTGCTTGCCAACCTTCTTCCATGGCTTCCGCCAGCAGCTCCGCATACATCCTCTTCCTCGCCTTTGCCTTCTCAAAGGCTTCCTCAATCCCATCTTCAAAGGGAATCATTAACTCAATAAAGTAAAGTAAACGAATGCACTCACAGTCAGAATACAACACCATGTCTGGCGTCATAGCTGTCACAACAATACACTGTGGAACATGAAGTTGTCTACTGACATCAGTCAGCAATCGCCAATCCTGCACTTTGCCCCCAGTTCTCAAAGAGTTCACCTTTATTTTCAAACAAACATGCTAATGTTATGGCAATGAGGGATAGGAAATAAATAAATGAGAAGTGAGAAGAAAGATGGGGAGAGTAGCAGAACATGGTGCAGAACTTTAAACCCTGGTTAAATGTCTCCATGTGTAACGACCCTGGGCTAAGCTAGTTTTACAACCAGATAGAATATGTTTCAATATGAGTCAACACCCATACACAACTTGCAGCTTCTCTCTTCACCCTCCCGCTGACTGAGGTTCTGCGGAATTAGGAGGACATCACGAGCGGCTCCAACAATGAATGTAATGTGGTTAGCAACCATAGCCCACAATTCTCTACAGCTGATCTTCCTCTTCTCAACAATATGCCAGTTCATCCATTGCCCTTGCTTTGCCTAAGAGGCCACTGTTGCTCGTTTAGTTTCCTCTTCTTCCTCGTAAACAAAGCTGGTTACCATTTGTCTCCTCTCCAAAAATGTAGCCTTACCTCATGCTTTCCAACTGCCACTTAATTCAAACCCTGCTCTTCCACTCTGTACCTGCCCAATGATATCCCTATGTGTATGTGTGTGTGTATGTGTGTGTGTGTGTGTCGCATCTTACATTCAATATAATAACATCTCTAATACATTATGAAATTATGGTTTCATTGTTATTATTATTCTTATATATCACACTAAGAACCAGGTATAATTATAATAAAATGAACAAAAATTAAATGAGCCAAATTACAAAATGTTCCTCATTTGTTTATTTAGCATATTAACAAATATATTAAATTCATATATGTGATTCATTTAGATAAATTAATAATACTTTGCCAATTCTATGTCCACAGATGACAACCAAACATCAAGTCCTGCGCACTTCACAGCAGAGACTCTCGGTTCACGATGTTAGCCATACATCAGCTATCAATAACGCAACTGCTGCATGGGTCCAACAAACTTAGCTGTATGCATGCTATGCACACTTCGCCAGTGACCAACCATAGTCAGCATTATAAATGTATGCTAAACATGATGATCTAGTAGACCTAGTTAGAGATTAGCCTTACCAGAGTTGCTAGTGTCATTACACCATATCCGACTATAATGCAGCAACACTTTGTTTTATGTAGACTTGGAAAACAGAACCAAGCTTGTGATAGTAGCAGCACTTACAAATTATGTTAAAAAGACGTTAAGAAGACGTTTCTGACATTTGATACCAAAGCATGCATCTATGCAGCTAACATAATGTACTGGAGTGACAATGATTGCTTCGGACTGCTTTCAACAGATGACAAAGAACTTGGTTTGAGAAGCTTTCTCTTCACTGTAGGCAGATTTTATTTTCAGGTGTCAATAGTGGAGGGGATGAAATTGGTGATTTCAAAAAGTGGTGGGGGCATGTCCCCCCTTTCCTGCAGCATAAGGCAGGCACATTTGAATGTCTTTCATAGTAAGGATACTTATGTGAGTCGTTGGTTTGGACAGGTGGTGGCAGGGTCTGTTTGGGCTGTGGGGCCCCCTCGCCTCACAGGGGCCATGGGGTTATACTTTACAGCCATGGTAGGGACACTCCTCTCACATATTTTCTCTTCAGGTCTGCATTTTGCAAAAGTCGTCCAAATAATTCAACAATGTAGTCAGCTGGTGTTGATTCTGAAAAATAAGTAGATGGCAATAACTGCCGGTCAACATGTCTATTGCCAGAGATGGGCACCAATACATCAAAAAGTATCTTCCTACAAATTACAAATATACGCTTCTTACAAAATAAAATACAAAATGTATTTAAGTAAAATACAAGTAATTTGTAATTTCAAAGTACAAAAATACATTCTATACAAACTGATGATTTTCCAGAATGTGTTTGCTAATTGCTTGTATTAGTGTCATTCAGTAGCTTGCCTTAGCATGCGATACTGTATTTGACCACATTTTGATATTTTGAAATTTGCACCAAATACCACAGCAGATTCTTTCCATCTGCTACTGGTAATGAGGAAGACACATTCATTAGAGCAGTGCACAGTGCCTGTGTTGCCAGTGTTATACATTAATTAGAGCAGTGCACAGTGCCTGTGTTGCCAGTGTTATACTTTGCGTGTCGGCAAGTACACGAGGGTCCGCTAGACAATTTTCCTCATCAGAGGGTGTACGTGGGACTCTCTGTGAAAGGCCCCTTGTACCCTTTGATTTTTTTGGGACAACTACACTACAAGGGCACCAGCTGCGCATGGACGGACAACAAGTAGACTAGAAAGTATAATACAACTGCCCCACTCTGCCTCTGATTGGGTAGTTGTTGCCTTCGTTGGTTAAATTGCCCAGGTTTATGCATGAGAGGAGTGAGATGGTGGATAACTATCAGGGCCAGAGCCAATCAGAGGCAGAGTGGGCAGGTCTTCACAGAAGACGGGTGGGAAAAATAAGACTGGATCAGATAAAAGACCTGTGATTAGGCTAATTGTTGTTCCGTTATTTTTTACGGTTTAAACCTGGAGATAAAAATGTGTCTTATTTGAAAATAAAATTACATTTTAAATAATGTATTTTAAGTATTTCAAATACACAAATAAAAGTATTTTATTACAAATTACATCTATTTTTTTCTGTGCAACAAAATACCATGACAAAAAGTTACGTATTTTAAACACGTTTAATTGAAATACTGCCCGTTTCTGTCTATTGCTTACAGTTCTGCTTACACTAATGAAAGAATACTGAATGCTAGCTAACTAGCTTTCTAATGTCATGCTATACAAGATGAATGAAAACATATTATGCAGCAATTATGCTACAGATACTTCAATTTATATTCTCTGTTGGAGTTGAAGTTGCCAGTAAACTACTGCTGTTACGATTTTTTTGACAATTTTAGAAAGTTTGAAATCAAAACGGCAAACCACAGTAACCAACCAGCTCTGTTTGGGATTTTTCACCACTGTAGTACATCATCCTGGTAACTGTTGTTACACTCTGATCTGATGGGCTAATTGTTGCACAATCAAAATTCAGTAGCAGCATAATATACACTCGTACAGTATATATTTACTGTGTGTTTTACTAAATACTGTGTGTGTGTGTGTGTGTGTGTGTGTGGACATGAGGGGCATATAGGTTGTTTGGAGGGAGAGGTATTGGTATGCATCTTGTGTAGGCCCGTGGTCTCCTTTTGGGATACACATGGAGGGGCATTCCATCGCCGTCCTGTGTGAGTGATGCCCCAAACTGTGCTTTGTGATGCAGCGATTGGGATGATGTTTTGGCATCATGTTTGGCAGCCCATGTGCGTGTTGTTGTTGATCCAAGATGCCGGCACAAGGCTATGCCCTGATGAGGCGTTTCCATGCAGCATCGGCGCGGGCATGGTCGCTGATCAGATGGACGATCAAACACTAATCATTCCCTCAGGGCCAGTAGCGAGTAAAGCTGTCATTAATTTTCGCAGAATTACATCAAATCGGAGACATTCTTTATGCGGCCCGCGGCCCAGAGACAGTTATACGACAGGGACTGCTGCTCTAAGCAGATGGGGCTGCTTGGCCTTGCATACTAAATACCCTCCTCTCCCCTGGCTCTCCTGTCTCTCTCTCTCACTCTGTTTCGCATTCTCTCACCATCTCCACTTCCTTCACCTTCCTCTCTTCTTTCCATCTATGTTAATGTGTGTCTTCCTGCCTCTATTGTCTCCCACCCTGGCATCCATCACTCGGTCTCTCTTTTCCTCTTCTTTTGCCTTTTGCTCCTCCATCTCTGATTATTCCCCTCTTCTGCCTCGCTCCCCTTGACCCTCCCCTTCTTATTTGCATAGAGTTCTTCAATCATTCTCTCCACCTCTCTTCTGCAATTACCTCAACGGCAGCTTCATCCCATATCAACAAAATGGCCCTGACTCTTAAATACCCTCCCATTAAAGATCAAGCTGAAATCCCTTAATCACCTCAGTAGGGAAATGAACACTGTCTTTTGTATGGTTATGGATATGTATTTATCATCAATTCCTACAGCTAGTTATTTAACCAATTGCCATAAGTTAATTCTATTAGGTTTTTAAGCCTATTGGGGTTTAAGCACGTATAACAGCCTTTGGTGTATTTGCTCATACCTCAATTTTGCGCCCTGTACAAATACAAAGATTTCGAGTGACATATTGTGGCTTTCAAAGCCTCTTGGATGTTATTTATGTCATTATTTCTGAACAAATACAGTTCAGTTTGGCACATCATGCCTCATTTCAAACAACCATCCTGCAAGGAATGATGAAATAGACCCGGCATGTGAGATATAATCTGGTGACTGTTTAGGTAAGCTTGAGGTGACATTCACTGGAGCTACCTCCGCTTCTTCAAGGTGCCATAAAATACAAAAACTAGGCAACACAACAAGGCCTGCCCCCAGTATCCATGGCAACTGTCCCCAAGGTTGAGAGGATGAGGGGGTTTTCTGGGCACAAGGTTATGCCTGGTTGCTATTGACAAACCTATCACTCAGCTGTCAAGGAAAACACAGGCGCACATATAGGCACACACTCATACTGTAGGATGGAATTTATGTGTGTGGGTGGGCTGATGTTTCCTCAGTCCTGGTGATATTGGTGACCTTGACCTATCCACCTTAGCCAACTGCAGGTTCTCCTATTAAAACAGTTTTGTCATTTTCATTTGCGGTTGAAGCTGTGCTTAGAGAGATAATGAAACGTTTAATCATTTCCTGTACACTGTGTGCAGTCATTCTTGGCAGGTTCAATCCTGTCTTGTAGCACTCAACAGATTTTGATCATTCTCACATTTAGAAATGTATGTCGGCTTTGTTCTGTTTCAACATGCTCTGTGTTGTAAGCAGACAGAAGTCATGAACTATTCAACCTTTTAACCATCTTTCTGCTCTCCTTTCATGTGATGGCCCAGGGGGACTGAGTCTTTTATATGACGTGCTCTCATATTTCTTGTAAGACGCATAATGTGCCAACATGGTTGCCTGTGCAGGCCGAGGCAGAATAACATCAAACCACATTCCCTTATAACATCAAACCACATTCCCTTATGTAAGCTGATCCAATTTCATCTGGGTCTATGTTCCCATCCTTTTGTATCCTAAGGATTTTCTGTAGTCTGACAGTGGGTCTTCAATATCTACAAACAGAACCCGTCCTGCTCTCTACCTGTAGGCCTTGAACAGGCAAAGGGTTCTAGCCATATGTAACCCCAACTACAAAAACATCATACTGGTCATAGTATCGCAGGTCATGCTGCCCCTAATAAAAAAAGCAATGAGACCCCTGACCAGGTTAGGAATTATATGGCAAAATGGGATGGTAACACCAGCCATAATTCTCTACCGGTCCACTTCTCTGTATTGATCTTTCCCTCCCCTCCTCCTTGAAGAAAAATCGAGAAAGCGGTTGGGGTTGGATGGTCTGGGTGAGGAGGGGGAGGAGGGGGAGGAGAGCGGCTGAGGAACCATAGCCTTGCTCCAGGGACTACCACCACCATGCAGCAAGGTCAGTAACTGCACTGTCTGCCAGCCATCAATCTGCCGACCCTGCCCCTCCCCCCGGTTGCCTGCAGTCAGTCCGGCAAAGCCCTCCTCCCTCACTCAGGCCCTGTTCACTCTGTTAAACCGTCTCAGCTGCCATTTATTGGGCTGCCTCATTTACTGCCTGCATACAATTAGCAGCTCAGAGGAGAAGGCCATCTTGTGTGCATCTCCTCAGCCATCTCCACACCCACTTCCGCAGAGAGAGTGGCTGTTGACGCTCTACTCACCCGTTTTAAAATACCAGCCAGATGTAGATGTTGGCAGGACAGTACCAGTTGTCATAGGGATTGACAGTGTGGTGGTGCTTGAGCACTTAGAAAACCAACAAACAACAAACAAAGAAAAACAAAACGAAAGAGAGAAATGTTCTATTTTACTTTGAGCCTCAGCAGGAGAGCATTTGAGCGTTAAACCAACACTTATATTTGACTTCAGCCCATATATCAGGGTGATGTATAACCTGCAAATAGCACGTGAAGAAAAACTCCTGGGCACAGCCTGTGCCAAGTTCAACAGCCTCGCTCCCTCTCCAGTACATCAGAGTAGCTATTGCCCACATTCATAAATATGAAATCTAACCGAGTCACCGAGCCCAACCTCTGGACATTAAATCAGATGTGCTGTTTAGACTGTAAATGTCAACAATGGCTGTATGAGAACAAAGCTACTCTGAGCTTGAGACACAGCAGAGATGATTGACTGTACAGTTAAGTCAGAGTGCAGAAAACTTAATTAGTTTCACTAAAACTGTTCATCTAAATGACAGGGCCTCTAACCGGTAAACATCAAGACAGGCTGTCAGTTCTTAACGGTCTTGCATTTTAACACAGACTAAAGCTGATTTTCCTTGATTTATCAGAGAGCATGCAGATGTACATGAAGACTGTACTGCACTAAAAGTATTTAAAACACTTGGACAAAGGCAGTTATTATTATAGCATAATTATTTACTGGTGCCTATTGAAGGTAGCATGAAAATGTTGGTTCATCCAACACAGTAACTGACGTAACTACACGTGGGTCTTATTCCAAATGTGTTCAGTAAATCCAGCATGAATGCAACTTAAGTTTTTAGTGTACTTACATTTTAAGCTTAATATGCACAGAGCGAATCAGACCTGGAAGGCTTCTGACTCATATGTGTTCTATGATGTGACCTGTTCGAGGATAAATTCTACCAAGCTGTTTGAGTTAATGGTTTACTTGCAGTACACTGCCACCTGGTGTACATCAAAGACATTACAGATGGTTTTTGATGGCAAATCGTTCACTGGTTTAGTGCATGCAATTGCTGCTGAGGAGGCATGGGTATACAATGTATCACATGTGTCGCTAAAAACAACTACATTTAACATCAACCAAGAGGCGTCTGACAAACAGTTGAGAGCGTCATTGTAATGTTATAGCCTATGCGCCTCTGCTATGTCCCTCGCTGCTAAGTAGTCCAGAGTCAAATTACCACGAGTCAGCCACGAAAGAGATATGTGTACTGTGTGGACTTTCATTAACGTCGCAAAGCAACAGTCGATACCCGCTGTTAAGAAGTTCTCACATCAACCATAAAAGCGTGGTTGCAAGTGAAGCCTAGTCATAAAATATAGTTGGCATATATGGAACCGAAAATGCAAGACTATTAGAGAGAGAGAAAAACAAGAATAAGAACTAAAGGTCCAAAATAGACTGTACGACACTTTCGCAATTATCACAACGTTGAAAAAGAGTTGAGTTGTTTTTTCCATCAAGAAAAATACGTATATATTTTTATTGGATAGAAGGCAATGTATTATAGAAATCCACCAATAATAGTGTCAGCGATGAATTCGAGGATGGCCAAGAATGCGGAAACGAATGATCTGTATTTGACGTAACAGGAGCTGACCTTCAAGCGCTTTCTTAAATGTTGGGAAATGTAGTTCATGATACCGTTGCTTTCAAGCTGGCCTATGTTCTCAAAACATCAATTCCCAATGCTCACTGGGCTCAACTCGGAGCTCATGCTTGTGTTTTTGTTATTGTTCTCTGGCCGTGGAATAGTAGACACAAGAAACGTTCAATGTGTTACGAGATCGTTGCGATGTTTGCCTAATCGAAAAGGCATCGACATTTAAACATATATATTTTGCCTAATTTGACGGAAACTCCGCAGAAAAGTCTAGTGGGGGTGAGTGCTTCCTGACGTGTTATACGCAGTTTCAGATATACTGGAGACTGCGTGTGCTCATGCTTTAAGCCTGCTGACATGTGCTGTAGGCAGAGATACCATGCATTGATGTTGATTCCTGAGAGTCTTCAGCTGCCATTTTGGTAAACCTATTAGGTGGCTCGAGTTTGTGTGAAGAGCTTTTGTCCTAACTGCTTATTGTGTTTTAAATCAGAGGATTGTCAGCACCGTAAAATAAATAGCTAGCTAGCTAGCTTTGTTTGTGCGTTCTCTGTTCTAACGTCATGTTTGGTAAATAGACCTGTCACCTCTTAAGGGTTATGCTTTTTTGTCAAAGTGAAGCAGGGGATACTGTCTGTCCTGTAGCCCTAACGAGCTGAATTGTTACAAGCAAATTAATTCATGTCTTGGTCATTAACGTTTACAGACACACGTGCAAGGCCCCATATTCAATTCTTCACCTTTTTGTAACGCAATATGTCCGTCTCCTCAACCTGGTACAGCACATGTATTGTATTACAAGGCCCCACACACCTGTTCCCTCAGACACTGCTGGGGAGCATTGTTCTAAACTGTGTAGACCCAGCCTGAAATGCGCAAGCTACATGATCTCTGCAAAACTAACATAGTTAAAAATATATTTTACACTTGTTATAAATATCTTGCTATCTTTTTACAAGTGCATGGAAAAACTGCTGGTCCTCTCTAACATGTGGGCTATGGCATGCAGTGACAGTTGCAGTATTTATGTTACAGGACAGCAACATGAAATCCAATAGTATAGTTTATTGTGTATGTGTTATCAGATTATTGTGGTAACTATAGTAGGATAGATAGTAAATAAACCTGAGGACTTGAGTCATATTGACAAATTACAGACATCTCAGCCCTCATATGTTTCACAACCTCATTTCATACTCCCACTCACACTCAACTCTCACCCA
The DNA here is from genome assembly GCF_900700415.2 of Clupea harengus. Lineage (NCBI taxonomy): Eukaryota > Metazoa > Chordata > Actinopteri > Clupeiformes > Clupeidae > Clupea > Clupea harengus. The sequence goes on along the minus strand of NC_045155.1, from coordinate 3,721,177 downwards.
CACTTCAGTTTTTTTATCATTACTAATATTTAACCTGATATCTGAGACCGAACCTTTTTAACATGCAGTAGGTTTAAGGTGTTTACCATGCTTTTCACTGGCTGTGAAAGGGTGATGGCTGTCAGATGAATGTGTGGTTGTGACCTTTGTAGGGTGCTGGCCTGAAGGCCTTACATGCTGTCTCGATATATTTAGATGTTTTTGAAGGATTTACTTACAGCCAAACAGAAAAGAAAAAAAACTTTTCTATATATCTCAACAGGTGTAGTGTAACCATGAGCATAGTGCAATGCACAACCTTCTGAGATTTGTGCTATATCAAAGAGTTCTTTTTCATAATTTCAACATTCTTCACTGGGCAATTTATGCAGGTGCAGAGGATATCAACTTAATTTGTTGTCATGGAAACCGCCTGGAAAGTGGAGTTCCGGAATGTCGGCAGCGGCTACTTCCCAGAGAGCCGGATTGAATGCCATTACACCATCAGTTCCCAGCACATCTGGGCCAGCAATGACTGGATTGGACTCTTTAAGGTACATGTATGCACCCTTTGAATTGCTTAATATAAAGAAAGAGTGAAATTGGGTGTATTCGGTCAACTGTGTGCTGTCATCCAACAGCAATGATAAATTAGGGACACTGTGAAGAGTATATTTTCTTGTGCATGGTCTTAAAAATGAATCTCTTTGTGACTTGTTACACAGGTGGGCTGGGCCTCTGTGAAGGACTACCATACCTTTGTCTGGGCATTGGCGCCAGCTGGCTACAAGGAAGGGAGTGATGTCAACTGTTGTGTGCACTTCCAAGGTTCTCTCACTTTTTTCAGACTTAAACAAATTGCACCCTTATTTACTTTGTAACTTCGTAACTTTAGTTTCAAAGGCATCTAAGCTTTTTAAATGGGCATTGATCTGGCAGGAGGTGTATTCTGCAGTTCCACAGTGTAGCTAGGAAA
>NC_045155.1:3685222-3715222 GCF_900700415.2 Clupea harengus | reverse complement strand
ATGGACCGAACCCGCATGGAGAAGCTGCTGGAGCAGGTGCAGCGTCGGGAGGAGATGCTCCAGGAGGAGAGGATGGAGCGCGAGAAGGTGGAGGTGGAGCTGGGCCGAGAGAAGGACTGTAACCGGGTGAGCTGCCCTTAAAACACACACACACACACACACACACACACACACACACACACACACACACACACACACACACACACACACACACACACACAACATGCCAAAGCATATGTGGAACATCAGCAACTGTTCCGCTCGCTTAGACTCTGCTTCTCACATACAGTATCTAGGTGAAAGTATATGTTTATGGGCAAGTGTCAATGGGGGGTCAGCCCGTGTGTGTGTGTGTGTGTGTGTGTGTGTGTGTGTGTGTGTGTGTGTGTGTGTGTGCGTGTATGCATACAAGATACACATATTTATTTTGTGTGTGTGTGTGTGTGTGTGTGTGTGTGTGTCCAGGTGCAGCTGAGCGAGACCAGGCGAGAGCTGCAAGAGCTGAAGGCCAGTCTGCGGGTGGCTCAAAAGGAGAAGGAGCAGCTGCAGATGGAGAAACAGGCAAGACCACACACACACACACACACACACACACACACACACACACACACACACACACACCCTCAACCACACACTGGTGTTACCCTTTGTGAGTTAAGCCACACTCAACTACTCTCCATTAACATTTACACCTAACTTGCCTCTCAGTGTTATCAACGCACTGGTTGTACTAGTGTGTCTAATACGTAGTCTTAATAATAATAATAATAATAATAATAATAATAATAATACATCACATTTATATAGCGCTTTTCAAAGTTCTCAAAGATGCTTAAATGGGTCTTTGTGTATGCATCCTTGCGTTTTGCTTAGGATGTGTTGGACTATGCTCGTCAGCTGGAACAGCGGCTGCAGGCGGCGTCTGACTACAACTGGGGTGAGATGGCCTTGCTCCACAGCAGCAGTGAGTAACCCTGTCTGTCTCTGTCTGTCTGCCTCCTCCTCTCTTATCTGCATGCTTGTGGTTGGAGGTAGGAATTCCATTGCCAGAGATACGCACAGTAAACATGGCTGAGTCTACAGTACCCTTTAAGATAGGACTGGTATGTCAGTGTGCAAATATATCACTTTTATTCGTGTGTGTGTGTGTGTGTGTGTGTGTGTGTGTGTGTGTGTGTGTGTGTGTGTGTGTGTGTGTGTGTGATTCACACTCCCAGTCCGCCCGGAAAGCCCCATGTCGGACTCGGAGGATGAGAAGCCGGAAGCTCTGCAGCCAGTTCGTAGCTCCAGGCCTCTGGCCCCCTACGGCCTGTGTGAGCAGCCCCAGCCGGAGCCCCTGCTGCCCGCCACCCCTCCCCCCTCCCCCAGGACCCTCTCCAGAGAGGTGGCCGTGGTGATCAGCCAGCCGGCACCCCTCTCCTCCCCACGCCCACCGGCCAGCGACACACTCGCACACAGCTCTGAGTCGGTAAGGAACAGGCCGGGTCAGCATGCTTCCACTAAGAGCAATGGGAAAAGAAATGGAACAGTCATTGTAGATTACGTGCAGCAGGGGTAAGCCACAGCGGGGTGTGTGTTGTGTCGGTGCGTCTGGATGCCACCCTGTGTTTTGTCTGTGTGTCTGCAGGAGGAAGACTGCGAAGCTCCGCAGTCAGGAGGCAACAGCTCTGGAGAGGAGACTGCCCTGCTGCTCTTCGACCACATTGATCCTGCTCTCAGGTACTCACACACACACACACACACACACACATACACACACACACACACATGCACATTCTGAGGAACACATAGACTGTATTTTGAAGACCTAGTTGTTTCAGATGTCAAGCTAGGCCGCTAGCTAGTTAGCACATTCCCATCAGAACCGTTTCACTAGAGCCCACTCTTCCATTAGCATACAGATGTTTTTATACATGTGCACACACTCGAACACCTTCATTCTTTCCTCCCTACATACATTAACTCCCCCCAGCCCCCCAACCACCCCCCCACACACACACACACACACGCACACAAACACACACACACCTATCAGACAGGAGCGTATTTATGGTGACAGGCAGGGGATGTTGTGGAGATGGAAGTTTTCAGTAGCGCATCATAAAACGACCGACACAAGGGATGTTGAAGGGAGAGCGAGGCAGAGGCGAGGATGGATAGAGGGAGGGAGGGAGGGAGGGATGGAGAGAGGGAGTGCTACAGAAACAGGACGGGAGGACAGACGCATTGACAGCAAGCCATAGCAGTGATTTACGCGTAGGGCGCTATGACAGTCACCGGCCAATTTTCAGCCTCATTAAAAGCCTCTCTGCCATTTCACTCTCTCTTCCTCCCTTCCTCCTTCTCCCCCTCTCTGTCTGTCTTTCTCTCACCTCGCCAACTCCACACCTCCTGACTTTACTTCAGCTTCTCACGGCTTTTGTTCACACTCTCAGGCATACGGACACGTTTAGGCACACACACACACACACACACACACACTCACACACACACACACACACACACACACACACACACACACACACCCACACACACCCACACACACACACACACACACACACACACACACACACACACACACACACACACACACACACACACACACACAGACTTTATGTCTGTACCACTAGTTAGGAAAGTGAGCCTGCACCCACATGCAGTTCACGCACGCCACTCTTAAACCTCCCACATACACGTGCATAGACACTCACACACACACACACACACACACACACACACACACACACACACACACACACACACACACACACACATTGACTCTGCTCTCTTCTTGTCTCCCTCAGTGACTTGACGGATGCCACCATGTGGTGAAGTGCTTGAGACCCGTCTTCAGGGGACGAGGCAGTACCCCCAGGGTTCATTACGTTACGCTTTCTTCACTCGGCTCGCCTGTTACAACACACACTGTCAATTCAGCTACAAGTCATAAAATATGCAATTTGATTTCCGATGCTATATGCACTTCCATTATGCAATGGCCACCAAACCTCTGACGCAGCGCCGTAGGTTAACATACTAGAGTGAAGCACGATTCAGCAACAACACATATCCATAGCATTCTTGGCCTCTCCTAGATAAGGAAAGGACATTTTTAGAAAGAACTGACTACAAAACTTTTATATTTCTCACTTTAAGAGTGGTATCTTACATGTGTGTGTGTGTGTGTGGGGTGGGGGTGGGGTTGTGTGTATCTGTGTGTGAGTGCCCAGTTTTAATTGAACGGCTTAGTAATTTCTGCCGCCAGAGTAGTTTGTCATTTTGTGTCGTTTAAAAAGAAAAATACAGCTTTATATTATCTATCTGCAATAAGTTGAAGTACAGGGTTCTAGGGTTGTCTCCTTGCGTTTGAAACCCAAGACTCTGTTGTCCTCCCGCTGCTGGTGTGGACAGGAAGTGGACAAGGGAAGTCGGCACAGACAGAGATGAAGTCGGATGCAGTTAAATGTGGAGAGAAGGGAAGCAAGAACTGACACTAGAACAGAGCTTGTTTTGAGGCACAGGTAGGGGAGATGCACTTTAAGCTCCTGAAGTCATTTTAAACGTTTTTTTTCTCTTTTCTTTCGCCCCTGTATCTATTTGTGCCCTAAACGGGTTTGTGGCCGTAGACTGTAGTGATGTTTAGGGGAGGTCATGTAGACTAACTGTTCCCACGACACGCTGAAGTAACATTATGAGCAATGTACTGTAAGATACAGTATCGTAAGGTATATCTTGAATGCGTTTCACCATATGTCGGAAACCCAAATCATGGATGCTAACTGATAATCTTAAATGCATTTAAAAATGTTGAGAGAAAAAGGTGAAAATGGGCCTGGAAAAGTGTCATATGCCAGTGGTCTAGATTTGAGGTGGATTTTTAACAAACATCTTTCCACAGTAGAGTTCTTTTAAATGTGTGCCTAAAAAATATTTTAAGGAATTTCATGTCTTTTTTTTTTTTCATTTGAGGACACTAAGTTTTGTGTGGTTTGGTTGTCACGGTCTACCTTTTGGGTTGCACAGAGGGACATAGCTTTTTTTTCAGCAACTGTTCATTTATTTAAGCTATCCATTAATCATTTTTATTAACTGTTACGTTTTAAGGTAGTTTGGCAAAAACTCTTCACATAACCATATATAACTTGCTGTGTGTATCATGGACACAGGCATGGGAAAAGTTGGTGTCAAAATTTTGGTCTCTCTATGTGGTTTGTGTTTGGGAAGCCTGTTAGTCTTCAGTATGCCAGAGGCCCTTCAGTTTTGCCTAGATGATTTGATATTTGCTGAACTTTGCACCGGTTCTACAGCTAGAGAACATTTTTAATGGCTTATGAGATACCAGATATGGCTTTGCATTTTATAGAACTTGCTCTATTATTGTTGATCAATGACTTTTATCTAAGATTCAGCTCTTTTACTTTAGTTAATATAACTTGCTTGATTTACTTTTATTACTGTATTAAGGGTATAGCCCGACTTAGCAATTTTGCTTTTTACATGTTTGCTTCCCTAGTGAAAAGTGTTTTGATTACTCAGTTGGTATACGAAACCATTGGTGCTGTCACGATCAATCATAAACATAGCAAAGCCAATACATTTCAAGAAAGGCTTTCCATATATTAGTGTCTGTAACAGTTAATCCCAGCTTCAAAAAACGGTAAAATCAGTATCACTCTATTATCCTAGTCTTTGACTAGGTTTTGGCAATACCATTAGAGTTGGACTCAATTTCCACTTACTCCCGTCTTTCAGTAATTCAGTCATAATAGACAAAAGTCATGAATCTAGTATGAATTGGCTTCTGTGAAGTGTCTCTGGGTGACATCATTCTCCAACTCGTGACAGGGAGTAGCTGTAATTTCATTTCGCTTCATTTCCAATGAAGCTCCATTCATGTCATGTTGAGTGGAAAGAACGTGTATCTTTTTTTTTTGGTTCCAGATAACAGCTTTTATCATGTATGGCTTCGGCACAAAGACATTTGTCCTGTACTTCTAAGAGTCACTGTACTGCGAAACTTCAAAGTACTGTACTCCAGTGAGGGCAATCTTTGTCCACGGCAATGAAGCCCTGTCTTTTGTTTTTTTCTGTTTTTTGTGTCTGTGTGTTATTTTACTCTTAATTATGGTGGTGTTTATCCAATATTCTCCTATCTAAAATGTATTTTCTAGACTCTTCAATACTGTAAAGGGTGTGGGTGGGTTTCAGTAATAAAATAAATATTATGTGTCGAGGCCTTTCTTCTCTGTTATTTCAAAGTGACGTAACGACAGATTAAACCCAAAATACCAGGATTGGGTAGGACTGGATCAGCTACATATGTGATCAGTAGATCAGTATTCAGGGTAGCAGTCAGCTGCCATGAGGAAGTGGTCATGTATTCAAATATGGTGGAAGTTCTTGGATTTTCAATTCATATTTTGGAGGAGGAGAGTCCCTTCCCACTTGTGGACCTTTTATTTTGTCATTTGGGGTCCTCACCTATATCCCCCACCCCATGTCCCTGTCCAAACACAGCCCGTGGTGGTTATGCAGTAGGCAGGGCATAAGGACTGCAGCACGCCCAGGATTCGTTAAACCTCCATATCCTCCTGCCTTCCTGGGGCTTGACCCCCTATGAAGAAACACAAGTCTCACTGACCTATCACCAGCTGATGTTTTCTCCCTCTTTATTTTTGCTGACCTTCACTCCTTCCCTCCATCTCCCCTACTTCCCCTCCAGCTCTCCTTCCTCCCTCTGCATTCTTCTTCCTTTCTCCTTCTCCGTGGGGCGTGGGGGGTGATGGGAGCTAATTATAAAATCAATGATGCTGGGCTGCCTGGTTTATGGTCCGCTCTAAAACCTTAACGGGGAAATCACTGTAGGATTGATGACTCCCTCTCCCTTTATCTCTTTTAATTAGAAATGTAAAAGATATGAAGACCCACAGGCCCAGGCCACATTTCCCAGACTTTATGACTCCCCGCCTGGCCCTCTTGCCTAAAAAACACCCGCTTGCTTGCCTTTCTTTGGGGTGGTCTTCAGAAAAGAAGCGCTTCATCGCCCCATGTTTTCCTCTCTGGTTTTGTTCTAGGCTAGGAAGGGTATTGCTGCATACACCCCCCCCCCCCCCCATACGAGCAATAATACACACAGCTCTAGTAGCCCCTCTGACAGAAGGGAAGGTGTAAATATTTACGACTGTCTCTCTTTTCCTCCAATGTCTCTCACCTTCCCCCAACCTTCCCCACTTCTCTTCTCGTCTCCTCAAGAAGCCCCTCCTCTCGTCCACCATGTTGGGCCGTTTTTAGGGATTTGACAATCCTTTGCCTGGTGGGTATGCGTATGGAGACCATATAAACTGATGAAGTGCAATCCTGTGTTTCATGTGAGGATAATTGGCCTGCTTGAAGTCATCGTGTCCCCAAACGTTCTCCACCTCCCCTGTGGAAAGCCTCTGAGCTCCGCGGAGATTGCCTCCTTCTGTTTTACTCCAATGTCGTTATACCAACCCCCCCATACTGGCCTGGGTGTTCTTCTCAAGGTTTTCCTTCTTACCCTCCGTGCATCTCTCGTGGTTATTTTAGTATCACTGCCCGGGGTCTTATTCTCGATCCAGCTGGTCAGCTAATAGGCCCTTCCTGGCAATGAAAGAAATTGATGAACAGACTAAACGAAAGCCATTAAGATAAACACTCGAGGCCATGTTCACTGGAATGTTGGTATTTGCGTGTATATTTTAATGTGGCTGAGTGCCTGAAGGAGACGGCTTCCATGGCTTGTTTGCAAAGGAATTCGAAAGGTCTGTGTACGGATATGTGAAGTACACAGATAAGTAGCTCATTTGTATACATTATTGTAGTATTTGTACCGGCAGTTTCTATTCAGATTATAGTCATTTAACTCTTTCCGCCATGACACTGTTTTGAGTGCATCTTGTAGTCATTACACTTTTGTATTCTATTCACCTCTATTTTCAGCTGGCTTATGTCAGTGCATGTATATATATTGACTGTCTTTGCAAAACTCAGAAGTGGAAACACTGAATTAATTATGAACTGAATTCATGAACAAACATGAACTGAAAGCTGTGTGTTGAGCTCCTGTCTTGTCTCTTTAAAATGCATCCCCGCCCCCTCTTGCATTCCCATGGTAATGTCTTGTTGTGCCTGAATATACGAGGCCATTTCCTTTCTTCCTTGTCAGCCCTGTATAATGTAGTGTCCTTATTTTAGTCCCAGACCTAGTTTATCTCCATTTAATTAACATTAAATGCGGCAATCATTTCATTAATAGTGCCCCATCTCTGTTTATCACGCACCTCTCTTCCCATTTGTGCATTTAAAACCTAACAGTGCATCATTACATTCCAAGGGCAGGGAAAGATTGAGGGTGCCTCTTGTATGAGCCAATAAATTAGACGAAAGTATACTTCCTCAACATATTTATTCAAGATCAAATGTTGTGAGACTTTGTGGAGTCTGTATGTAACACTGTAACGTGTTTTGGCCTTAAAGTTAGAATTGTTGTTTTCATCCCATGTGATAGGCTGGTAGTTATTCTTGAACAGCCACAACAGTCAGTGTATTGTCATCGCCCAAGATTGTCCTCAAGAGCCCTTTTTGACTGAGGGTAAGGACATGACCCAACTCTGCTATGCCACCTGTCTGGAATTATCACATACTGCTATAAAGTATTTTTTTTTTTTTTATCTTAAATTGGCTTTCAGTTTGCAAACAGCAGAGGTATTCACATACCCACCATGAAATGGCGAATTACTTTCCGCCAAATGAGATACCTCAAAGGAAAATTAGGAATGAAGATTCAGATAAGGAATTACCAGAGGTCATGTGTTTTGGGCAAAGGACGATGGAAAAACTCCCAGCACTAGAGAATATGCAGGAGTGAGAACACAATATAAGTGTGTAAGTAAATCATTAAAGGCTGATTTAAAAGGCAGGTTTAAAATAAAACATAAATGGCCATTTATCAAATATTAAAAATGTTCCTATCAGAACATCAGAGTGTCTTAGCAGGGGGGATGTATTTATAGCTCATGATTGCCCTCTGCTGGCTGATTTTTGGAGAAGCAGCCACTCCCACCTATGACTATGAAGAACCTTTCTGGGTTCCTGTGGGGAATTTCATTAAGACTCCCTGAGGTTTGTCAGATTACAGATGAAACCTGCTACAGGATTCTCTGTAGTTCTAAAGGAGGGTTGCCCTTCCCTGCAGTACATCAAAGCCCAACAAAATCAAAGCCAACTGCACTAACTGCAGTGCGGAATGGCAAATAGGCAAATATCTGGCCAGCATGTTTCAGATGGAGAAATGTTTCACTGATAGGATTTCATTAAAAAGTGTGTCAAACTGATTCGTTTTTACATTCATATTGAACGATACTGTCAGAGGCACAGAAGGTCTCTCTTTGCTGCAATATTTTGTTTGAGGAGACAGATTTTTTTCCGAAAAAGGGGAGGACTCTTCGCCCACCAGCCAAGCAGCTTTTTTGGTTTGAGGTTTGTGCATTCTGTTTCTTTTAGGACAGGAGGTCTTTGTAAACTGCTTTACGGAGTATACCTTAGTGAATTTTACAATACACTTGGGAGTTTGTTAAATCCAGGATTGGGTCAGCTGTCAGCAAAAAACACCACAGATATCAAAGAACAGTTGACAGATGAAGCGTATAGTTCCTGGGCTCCTACACTCACCGCCGGTATAATTATATTGCACTTTCGGTAGTTCACAGGACTGAGGTTTTAAACCATACATCGATATCAGCTGCTTGTGGAGCATTCATTGAAATTCCTCTCTGTAAATCCAGCACTCCCATAACTGGGCCGTTCTATTTAAAAAAATAATAATAGTTAGAGCTATAGCTGAATCCCAAGATGTTTATTACCTTGTTTTTGTCAAAGCTCAACATACAAAAAAAAAAACAATCTCACAAAAATGTAATTTATTGTGCCTTTTACTGTTTTATATGGCTTTTCTTTTTACATGACAGAGTTGGTTGGCATGAACAGAGGAACAGAACGTCGACCTCAGCCATGTTCAAATAACAGAGAGAACAAACAAAGAGAAAAATAGAACAACGTAATCTCAACATTCGTTTTGCATGATGGCAACGTCTTGCCAGAGGAGAGACTGCAGTGGCTGCTGATGAGGTGAACGTTCCTCGCTCACACTTCACAGAGCATCGCCACACCCACCCACACACACACACACACACAAACTCACAAACACACACACGCCCAGGGATGTTCACGGACAATTGGAGGAAAAAAGGATACAGCTTGTACTTGTTCTCACACATACACAAACACAAGTCTGCCGCCTCACACAAAAAACCAACACAAACCTGGAATTCCTGATTATCTTTGTATTGCTTCCATGTTGGGCCAAACGTTTGACTTGAAGTCAATGTGGCCATCTGCAAGTTGTTTATTTTCATTCCTTTTGGTAAAGATTGATTACGATGCACAAGTAAGGACATCACATTTTTGCATCACTAAAGAGAAGTACTTTGAATGGTTGTGTGATGCCTTTGTTATTTTTTGAGTGTTGGCAGATGAGTACTTTTTCAAGCCTCTACACTAACGTTGAATTGAATTGAAATCACACGCGAAAATATTGCCTGTTTCCAGCTTGTGTCTTGACAGCTAGAGTTTGGTCCTTAAAGATACCCTGAGTCTGAATAATTATCTGTCTGAACAGTTTAGATGATACTGATGATGATGATGATGATGATGATAATGATTATGATGGTGATGAAGATGGTACTGCTGATGAAGATGTGTGTGTGTGTTTGTGTGTGTGTGAACTACCACGCATGTGCATATGCTATACTGAAGCGCTGGCCAGTACAGCGTCTCCAAAAAAGGTTTTCTAGAGCACTGGATGACATTTCTAAACTGAGTCCTGAATGTGCAGTCCTGGAGATTAGTGTCCTGGCCTGCAGCAAACCCCACGTCTCCTCACTCCATTAAGCACAGTCTGGGCCCTGGGTCACAACAGGATTTGTAAAAGTGCTACATGTATGGCAAAATGAACAGTTCTGCCTGAGACCCCTCTTATTGGAGTCTGTTCAAATGTGTGCTTTGGAGGCCTGTGGACATATTACAGCTGATGTGTGAATGAATCAAGGCATTTGATAGAGGAGACATATCTGTGGTATCTGAGTCCAGGGGTCCCTGATTACATACACGTTCTGATCAGAGTATGATCCGCTAACTTTGGCACACACACACAAAAAAAAAATAGAGCACCATCATCACATCTCCAAAGGTGGAAATGAGTGTCAAATAATGCCAATCGCCTGGTCTGATGGTGTTGAAGTCCGTGCCCAATGCATGGTAGGCTGAGGTGATTATCATTGACATCTACATTGAGCCCAAAGTGCCCAAGAGCCCAGCCAAGAAGCTGAGCACGAGACTCTGTAGAGGTCTGCCAGTTGAAATTAGTCAATTATCTGTCTTTTGTCTTTCTGTCGGAACGCTATTCAAACACAACTTTAACAGAAAGAAAAGAAATATTACACGAAAGCAAAAAAAAAAATGAAACATACTGTATATAGATATGTATGGGCCTAGTCATAAAATATAATGACAAGAGAGTCAGAAAAATGTCAATGACAAAAAATAGTACATAGCATATTCGGTTTGATATTGACCTGTAGTTGTCTTGGGAAGTGTTTAGGTAACCATCAATGTTCACTGTTTCATGTTGACGTGTCTTTGTTTTGGCCTCTCCATTATTTAGATACAAATATGATTTAAAAAGAAAAAAAATATAGAAAAGAGACAACTGCTTTGTCTGAAAAGTCCATTGTTTTGTCTCGTGTTTTCCCTCTTGACCTTACGGGAGAGTTCATAAGGTGGACCGTTTCTCTGCCAGAACTCATTTGTATTGTCTCACTGCAAAGTCACTCATCGCTGACCATTTTGGCCTGAGTTAAAAAGAGTCTATACAAGAAAGGCTACTGCTTCCCCAGACAGGGCACATCAAAATGTATGTGTGTGTGTGTGTGTGTGTGTGTGTGTGTGTGTGTGTGTGTGTGTGTGTGTGTGTGTGTGTGTGGGTGGGTGTGTGGGTGTGTGTGTGTAGGGACTGGGATGTTTACAGAAAGGTGTATGAGTGTGTGTGTGTGTGTGTGTGTATATATGTTTGAGGGGAGTGGGGCAGAAGAGGGGGTCAGCTCATTGGGCTCGGCCCATGTGGCTCTTCCTGGGGGGTTCTAGGCTGGCATCCAGCCCCCCCCAGGCCTCTCCCTCGCTGTCCGTGGCCCTGTCATCTTCCCCCACATCGTCATCGTCGTCGTCCTCCTCCTCCGGCGAGGGCTCACTGCCGTTCTCGGTGGCCCAGCTGTCGTCCTCGTCCTCCTGCTCCTGCTTCAGGTTAGGCGGGCCACATGAGGGTGGCGTTGGCATGGGTGGGGGCGGCTCGTCCTTGCTCGCGCTGCACTCCTCCGTCTGGTCTTCGAACACCTCTGGGTTCTCCAGCATCTCCCTGATGAGGGGTGGCATGGGCCCGGGGATCTCCATCTTCAGTGACATGGCTCTGTCCGCCCCTGTAAGCAAATCACAATGGGGAGACAGTGGTACAGTAGGTAGAGAAGTCGTTTAGTAATCAGAAGGTTGCTAGTTCGATTCCCTGTCGAAGCGTCCTTGAGCAAGACACTGAACCCCTAATTGCTCCTGATGTGCAGTGTGCCATCAGTGTAAATGTAAAATGTGTATACATGTGTAAGTCGCTTTGGATAAAAGCGTCTGCTAAATGACTAAATGTAAATGTAAATGTAAATGCAATGTAGACAGTTTGGCATTTGTACCGTGACTGTGGACAGAAGAACCTTACATCTAAAGAAGTGCCGAAAAATTACAGCCTTCTACTTATAGAACCATGCTATTTTTGCAACACACTTGTGGTGCAGTTTGATCGCATTTTCTAAAACAGCCTTGTCTTTTAAGGGAAGGAGCTTCCACAAATATGTTTTTTGCAGATGCTCTGCTACCCTGTGGGCCCTGTGAAGAGGAGCACTTCCCGTCCTAACTGGCACTTCGACTAGTGCGTAACTTGCAATTACAGCAATTACAGCAGTTACACTTCTGCGCTCTTTCTTTCTTTTTATTTCATTTTGTTATATTTCTAATGTAAAGTAGTATTTATTTATTGTTACACCAGGTTCTATTGCTCGTAGCTTGAATATTCTCTCCCTTGTACGTCGCTTTGGACAAAAGCGTCTGCTAAATGACTAAATGTAAATGTAAATGTAAATGTAAGAGGCTGGTGTGGTGAGCTGACCTTTGGTGCTGATTCCACGCAAGTCGGTGACTTTCATGAGCATGCGAGGGAACATGTGGGGCTTGTTGGGACGCCGGCGCCGGGCGTAGATCTTCAGAGCCTCCAGCAGAGGCTCCTGCAGCCGGTCCACTTTCTCCGGCTCCTCCAGATCCATGCGGTCTAGGAGAGGAAGGAAAAGAGAGTGAAAAAGGAGGCGAGATAAGAGAGAGAGACGTTACTGTGAAAGAGCATTTCTTTCAATTTCCCCGCAACTCAGTACTTCCTATCCTCCCACACTGGATTATTTTTCAAGTCAGCATTAGTATTGATTCAGATTTGTCGTATGCTTTTCCACCTAGAGGCTTTCCTTTTACTTTTCTGCCATGGAAAGCAATCATCTAGTCATGGAGGTGAGCTTGTTATGAAACGGTGCTAGAGCCCAGCAGAGGGCAGCAGCGAGTGCTGCATTTCAGCGCTGCAGTACCTCCACAAATCAGGCAGATGGCGCTCAGGAGGCCTGTCTCTGTGTCGTCCATCTCCAGCGGCATCAGCTGGAGAGCAAAAGCGAACACCATGTCTGTGAGAGGACCGAAACCGGCGTTGTGCATCTGTGTGCGGTTGAGTGTCAGTCCATCTGAGAAAGTCATAGTGTCCTGCTCCGGGGTGTAGCGAGTGCAGATGCGTAGCATCTGTGAGAGATAAAGAAGAATATACTGAATATACAACAAAGCTATGGTCAAGGTCAATGTTGTTGTCTATGGAGGTATGGGGGAATAGGGATGGGAGGGGCAGATCTGAGATGCTGTACCAAGATGTCAAGGCAGGCTGATTTGAGGAGGGTGATCTGGTCAGCAATGGTGAGGGTGGTGAAGCCTGGCAGGCGTTTGGCGAACTCGACGATCTTGATGATGCATTTGGTGGAGAGCTCGCTGAATTTGTCCCACAGCCCCAGATCCAGCTGTACCCTGTGGTCTGAGCTAGAGTTCTGGAAAAGGAGAGAAACGGAGAGAAAAAGCAAGAAAGAAAGAACGGAAATGAGTTCGGAAAGCATAAATAGCATTGCATTGTCATGGTTTTTCAGTTGATTTCTGTGGTGACTGACCAATGCACCCTACAGCACAATCCTCTACACATAGTACTACAAGCATGTAAACCAAACAGTATTTATGATGTGGACTTTTGAAGGGAAAAACACTCACAGCAGTTCATTGTCTGGTGATTCAATACCAAAAGAGATTGAAAAACAGTGGTTTCCGTCCTGTCATAAGTGATTTATCCACTTAAATATAGTTTTTCTTCTACATAGACCATTTCGTCGTCTGGTCTTATTGTTGTTTACCAGTCATGTTTCACCTCGAGTCATGCTCTAGTGGTATGAAGATTACTCTAGACTACATGTGCAGACCGACCGACAGACCGACAGACAGACAGACAGACAGACAGACAGACAGCAACAGGACGACTCACGGTGGTGTATTTTCCTAGTTGGGTCAGGGAAGGGAAGGTCTCTCTGTGGGCTTTGCTGACTTTGTTGACCAGCTCCTCCAGCTCTCCGCTCAGCTCGTAGCTCTCTGGCAGCACGGCCTCCTCCTTCACGTCCTTTTTCTTTTTGTTCCGATCGTTGCGCACAGCTAAAAAGACAGAGGGAGCATGGGAAATGGAGTAAACATCATTAAAGCAGCAATAAGGAGTTCTGTTCCAAAACTAGCAAGCTAACTACCTAAAAGGCATGCAAAAACCTTGCAAACACCACCAGCAGCCCAGTTGACACTGATAGAAGCTTGCCAACACACTGACTGGTGTCTTTTGGCAGTATAGCTGGCAGTGTCATGCTGTGAAAGCTTTTCTTCCATTTTTTGCGGGATATTCCAGCCCGTTACACAGAACTACATACGGCATATCCTGGATGGCTAGTGGGAAAGACACCGGTGTTTATCTGTCCTTAACATGACTCTATGCTATCAAAATGAATTTGAGGATGGTACCAAAACTAGTTGCCTATAAAACCATACCTTAAAAAGTGTCAAATTGTTGCATAGTGTTACTTTAAAAAAGGCTGGCTGACACTCATATTCATCAGCAGCCCCTTACATTCCTTCTCCATTTAGGCATGTCATTCAGATCTAGTTTGTCTCCAGATCTAGGGCTTGACAACCGCAGACGCAATAGATGCAGGAAGCAATCCAACACTGGATGGAATAGGTTTACACTGGCCATTCAAGTGTGAGTGTTATCCGTTACAGACTTCACCCAACTATGCTCTCATCAATCAGGTCTTCCTCAGGGCACCTTATCCATTTAGCTGACCTGCTCAAAACTGTATATCACTGAACTGTCAGTTTCTCTCTCTCCCTCCCTCCCTCTCTGCCTCTCCCTCTCTCTCTCTCTCTCTCTCTCTCGCCCTGTCACTCCTCCCTTATTTTCCTTCCTTTCAGGATATCCAGTAATAGCTAAGGCACAATGCGATCCCAGTCCTTACACACATCCTACATGCATTCTGACACACGTGTCCCCAAGGACCAGTGGGGGCAAACATGCCACCCTGGCCAGTGACGACACCCTTTATGACCCTGGGCAAAAGAACAGTCATAACCGGCTCCCAGTAGATTCAACCCAAGCAGCCCCATTGTTTTAATCTCACGCCAAACATCAGTTAAAGCCAAGTTAATGGGCAGGTCACGGTGAAAACCTTGGGTAATTTCCCAGTAATATTTCTCGGCAGCGGTGCCATTGGCACAGAATGCCAATAAACATTACTCACACTTTAAAAAGTGATTTCATAACATGAAAGAGTCACAGGGTGACTCAAGGATCCTCAAACCTAGCTAAATTACGGGAAAAAGGCTGTGTGTGTGTGTTTAAGGGTTTGTGGTATAGGATACATCTCTTTTCAGGTAGAAAGGCATCTTTTGTGTGTTGTGTGCATTCATGTTGCATGTCAGGTTATTCCTGGTGCCTATCTCTGCTCTATCTCTCGAGGGCTGTGTGCAAGTTGATCCACGTCACACAATCCACTGGTTTAGCCATGGTTAGCCTTCATAGCTCACCTTCCTTAGACATGCCAACCTCGAAACACTTCTGCAAGCGGCAGTACTGGCAACGGTTGCGTGTGACCTTGTTGATCTGGCAGTTCTTGTCACGGTGACAGGTGTACACCATGTTCTTCTGAATACTGCGGCGGAAGAAGCCCTGCAGCCAGGACAGAGGGAATGAGAGAGAGAGTGGGAGAGGGAGGGAGAGATAGAGAGAGAGAGAGAGAGAGTGGGAGAGGGAGGGAGGGAGAGACAGACACTCAATTAGTAGGGGCTTCACCACTGTAGTCACGTACCTCCGTGTCTCTCATTTGACCCTGTTTTCATCTCTCTCTCTCTCTCTCTCTCTCGATCTAGTACAACAGATTTGAAACACATTTACACTTTTGGCAGAGTTGTGATTGTGAAATCTTGTTGGGAGTCATGGTACGGTCTGTCGTTCTCTCATTGTTACAACCTGTTATAGTTATGAACATTTGCAAGCATGTGTCATTTTCAATCATCTAAATGCTTTGTAATCGGTTCAATTTGAAGTGATGTAACTCGGTATCTCTGCTAAATGACCTCCTACTCCATTAGCATTTCCCATAACCCAGCTGAGGAATGAAACACAACTGAAACACATTAAGTGGCTGTAATTTTTTGGCAGATCTGGGTTGTTATTGGAAAATACGTTCTCCAGAGCCCTAACCACAGATATATATATATATTTTTTTTATGCTTTTACAAAACTAATAATACTGATTTGTACTCAAAAGTACACACTAACAATCACCATCATTCCAAGGGTTTATCTATATTTAGTGTAAGGATACATTCTATGCTCTAACTGTAAGCAGGTAATATACCAAATTATAACCTCTTGCCCCAAAAGGTGAGAAGATCAATTCAGTTTGATTTGAATCTAAGAGGCATAGGGGCCGTTTAAGCGCAATAGACTCAGTCACAGGACATGGAAACCCTGCAGAACTGAAGGTCGTGTCATGCACTTGATCTTTCCCTCAGACCCTAGCAGTTTTCTTAGGGATTATGCAAATTGAGACTAAGAATTCCTCAGAACATTTGCCTTGTGTGGCATTAGCTCAGCCGCCCCCATATGACTAACCTTGCAGCCCTCGCAGGAGCTGACACCATAGTGGTAGCCGGAGGACTTGTCCCCGCAGACGAAGCATGGCTTGTAAATGCGAGGCGGAGGAGGTGGAGAGGGCGAGCTGGGCACCATCTCCTCTGAACTAGTGCTCTGGGTCTCCACCGCTGCAAAAGAAAGAACAGATAGAAGTAGTCGTTATATCTCAGCCACCCACATCAACATCCACGCACATTATTAGTGCCTTATTTCACTCTCACCAGTGACATATTATTACATAGAGAGACGATGTGTCCCAATTTTGGAGATGGCAGAGGTTTGTTAACTCATGTGATGCATGTGACTCCCCTTGGGTGTTTTCATATTTCTGCCCCGTCAACAGGAAGTGACCCGTGGGGGGGGGTTTGAATTTTTTTTATTTGTATTGTTGTTGAATGTTTACCCTTCAGGGACGGGCGGGTAGAATTGGAGACACGTGATTATCACTGAAATCATCTCCCTCCGCTCCTTACCCCTCCCTGCCCAGTCACCTCCTGCCTTTGCAGAGGGGATTAGGCTGCTGACGGCCCAGTAGGGGTGATTGACACAAAGCAAAAGCAAAACAAGCAAACAGTTTAACACTTTGGAGATAAGCTGTGGGCCTGTCAGATGCTGGGATAAGGGAGGTGGCTGTGGGGCGGGATTCCGGCCCGGCTTCCTCATACCACACATTGGGTCGAGTCGGACTGGCTCCTGCTCTCTGCAGTGCCTGAAGGGGTGCATACCACTCCTCCACTTGTGTCAACACACACAACACACACACGCACACACACACACACACACACACACACACACACAAACACACACACACACACGCACGCACACACACAAACTCAAGCAGACACAAGGACACATGATGACGCACATGGGACATTTACCTTTACCTGAAGTCACACGACAGTCATGCAACGTGACATTCTTTTCCCTTTGCAATTTTCTCCCCAGATCTCATTCCAGACTTCAGCTTAACCTTGGTATAGACATTCATTGATATAAAACACAGATGTCTCCAAAGACAGGCACAAGCCTTTTTTACTCTGTGGGTCCCCCCCCCCCCACCCCCCAACCCCAGCACAGCACTTCTTTCAACTTTCACCCCCCGGTCATTCTCTAAACTTCAACCCCTTTTGGCTCTCCAGCCCCTTGCCACCCCCTGACACACAAACCCTATTTTCTCTTGTTTTCTGGCCCTAAATTCCTCAGTGCAGGCCTGCCAGATTTTAATGGTGGCCCAGGCTCGTAAGCTGGCCTATAAAGCCGGTCGCATGGCTGGGCTAGGGGCCCCAGCTTGGCTGGCTTGCACTTTATTGGGACCCAGTCACCTTGGGCAGCTATTCACACCACCAGCTGTAGCTCCAGCCAGTAAAAAAAGGACCAAATCATAAAAAAAGGGAAAAAGAGGGGGGAAAAAAACAGGGAGGCTCTAAAATTCTAACTTTTACAGCCTCACCCCCCCCCCCCCCCCCCCTTCTGCTGGAGTTTCAATGGAAAGCACAGAGCTAGCCTAAACTTAACCTACAACCCACCCCTTTCCCTCCTGCCCCCCTCACACCAAGGGGCTTAGAAAAAGCACCAGCTTTGCTCTTTTACAAGAGTGGGGAGACTTCAAAAAGAAAGAGGGAAAAAAGGGGGCATAAAAGGAGGAATTTGATTTATAAAAAAAAAATAAAAAAAAACAGAGAAAGGGGACAGATCTGGGGAGGGAGCAGCAAAGAGAACAACGTTGCTCTGCTGGGTAGCGCTTGTCCTTGACCATGGTCTAACCACCTCCAGCACTACTAGTGGAAATCAGACCTATTCCCAGCTCTGTTCTTTCAAGCATAACTCATTTCACTTGACAGTTAAGGAGACCTCATTTGCTTGGGTTCTGAAGATGCCACCCAGAGTAAATCACCATTCCTTAGGGCCCCCCAATTTTGTACTAGATCAAATGAAATGGTGAATCCTAAAAAGTAAAAATTCCTACCAAACAACTATGTTGTGAAAACAACACTCCGCGCTACTACCTCTTCACCAGAATGTTACAAACTCAGGTTGGCCAATGAAAAGAAGGAAGGTCTGAACCTAAAGTGAACCATTTTGTTTATCCAGCCGTGCCAGCATAGGCCGCTCTGAGAGAGGTGTTGAGAGGCCCTTTGAAAAGGCAAAACAATTTTATGTGGCGTCAAGAGATGGCTGCTGACCGACTGACGCTGTCTGAGCGGCCAGGAGGCGACAAATGAAAGGGTGGAGGAAAAAAAAAGAAAAGAAAACCGGGACAGCAGGACAGAGATCCGTCAAACTCTATCAACAACGTGAGACGGGTTCCTGCCCTAAAACATGACTCCTGCTCCTGCCTTGATCCAAACACACAATTACGCATGGGCACACACACACACGCGCACACACACACACACACACACACACACACACACACACACACACACACACACACACACACACACACACACACACACACACACACACACACACACACACACACACACAAATGCACACATACATCTAGCTGATTCACACACCCTTTCCAAATATCCATCGACACTTTACTCAAACCTACACAATGGGATGGGCTCTTCAATCAACCTCTCTCCTCCCAGTGAGCACACATGCACTCACTCACACACACACACACACACACACACACACACACGCACACACACACGCACACACACACACACACACACACACACACACACACACAGACACACACACACACACACACACACAGACACACACACACACACACACACACACACACACGCACACACACACACACACACACACACACACACACGCATCCCCCATCTTCTGAGTGCTCAGCTCACTCAGCTCATTTCTGTTTGGGAAACAAAGGGAGGTGAAATGAGAAGCCTCCTTATCAGCACTGAAGCTCCGCACCCCATTTGCATGACAATCCAGCCACAGAGAGAGCTGCCGGCTACTCAGCCAGAGGCAGAAGACAGAGTGAGGGTTTACTAGGCCAATGCATCTCTCTGTCTGTTGATAGTGTGTATATCTAAGTCCTTTATAGTGTGTATATCTGGTCCTTGAGTGGGAAAGGCAAGGGGATGGGTTTTTTTTTTGGGGGGGGGGGCAGGTCTATTGTAGAATTATCAGCATTCTTTGTTTATTTCCTGCTATCCTATCCTTTTACTACAGCCAGTTCCTTTCTGACTGATTTTGTTACACAAGCGCTGCTCCCTAATCCCACTGTCATCTATGGCAGGGGCACTTTTAGTGTTGGAGCGCCCAGTGGAGCCACAGCTGCTGCAAACAGGTATTATTCACCCCCCAGTGTTAGCATATACCTCACACAGGCGCAATAAAGGGCAATAACCATGAATAGTGATTTGAAATATCGTCATGTGAATGATTCGCACTGAGATTCATAGCTGTTAGCTGAGAGCACACTAGCACAACCAACTGCATAGTTGAAGTGAGTCATAATGCTGAGTGAATCTGTCTGCACTGTTGTTGAGCAAGCCAAATGTGAGATCGTACGTTTGGTATTGCAACACTCCTTTTTCATGGCCGAGTAGCATATGACACATTGGCTATGGAACAAATATTCTTTCACAATAGAACTGCAGATTTTGTGTACGTGACAGTGGGTGTGATTGAATCTTCAGCGTAGTGCTGTTCCCAGATCTAGTCTTGGCATGTGAGCCTGTGCGTGTGTGTGTGTGCGTGTGTGTGTGTGTGTGTGTGTGTGTGTGTGAGCCTGTGTGTGTGTGTGTGCGCGCACACTTCTCTATGTGTGTATGTGAACTGTGGCTGCTCAGTAGTTCTGTGTGGGCAGACTTCCAGGCACTGTCTCTAGTCTGTCTCCAGAGTTGCCTATTTGATTTGCAAATATAGCTCTCCCCTAGTCTGTGAAACTCCAAAGCGCTTCGGCATGTTCGGGGCCCCTGTGTGTGTGTGTGTGTGTGCGCTCGCAGGTGCTGGGTTGCTGCCTGTGTGCCCCACTCAGGACCCCTCATCCCAGCAGTCTGAGGCCTTTTGTCTTCTGGTTAATGTCACTTTGAGAGGGAGATGGATGGCGAGGGGCACCACAGGAACAGCGTGGTCCTCTGCTGAGCGCTTGGATAGGAACCCAGACTGGCAGAAGGGGGCACAGATTGGGCCGGTTGCTGGAACAGCAGGATTGATAATGACGGAGCGACACTGGCACTCCCACCTCGCCCCGTCTCTCATGCGGAGCAGACATCCCACCTCAACCCCCATCAGACGCAGCGCCCGCTGCGCCCGCTGTGCCCGCTGCGCCCGTTGCGCTGACACGCCCAGCCCTTCCCCCAGACTCTGGTGCCAGTTTCCTGCCTGATGGAGGAAGGTGGGGGGGTTGGGTGGCATCAGTGAGTGTCTTTCGCTGCCCACGTCTTCCTGCCTTACTCCGGATACTCCCAGCACCAAGTGTCATCATACCAGTCTATACAACATACAAAACATTTCCTTCCTCTTTTCTCAACACTCTCTCTTTCTGGGGGAATCTTGTCATCTTGTAGTTTTGGTTATGATCACGCGCATGAAATTGGTTTTCTGTAAAGCAGGTAATGTGCAATAGGGAGTTTTATGTTGTGTAAAACTGTTCTCATGAAGAGCTTTCATACCAGCCCTCTGGCACGAAGGGCTAGCTTAACATTAGCCGTACACCCAGTCATATTAACCCGACTACTCAGACTTGAAATAGACAAAACAAAACAGACTCTAAAGAAAACAGGGAAAAATCAGTAGTAGAGGGGGTGTCTGGTGGTTGAGGGGGAGAAGCCTTTCATGGAAGGTGTTGAGCAGTAGCACTTCCTGTCAACAGCTGTCTACTGGCTCATTACCTGAGAACCCCCCCCACCACCCCCACCCTTCCTCTCCTCTCTCTCCCCCCCCCCCCCATTGCCTGCCCTCGAGGCTGGGCTCAGAGGAGGAGCTCCCCCCTCTCCCCTTCCTGTCCCTGTAAGGCCCAGCGCTGAAGAGAAGCTTGTGATAAAGCTGGGCTGCCAGCCAGGAGATGGCCCAGAGGAGCGGCAGCAGCGAGAGGCAGAACAACACGCACACACACACACCCGCCTCACACACACAGGCATGCATACCCATGCTGGACAAGAGCAGGGGGGAATGGGAATCGTTGGCCTCCAGGAATTTACACATCCGTGTCACAAGCAGCACAAGCACATGAACAGACACACACACATAAGCACACTAACCTGGGGGATTTGCTACCTGCCCTGTCCACTGAGGAGCCCATCAATGCCATTCAGGCTAGAGAGGGTGGGTGGGTGGGTGGGTGGGTGGCGGCCTGAGGCTGTCCTACACAAGACTGGAATTACCCCTAAAAGCCAGATGCCTCTTTCAAAACAACAACACCTCATAAAAAAAAACCTTTAGATTGGATTTTCTGTGATGGACCCATGCCAGCATTTGGTCATGAGATGCTGCCCTCCCTCCTCTCCACACAACACTTCCACAGTCAACAACACAGAGCTTCAAATGGTCCAGTTCCCCCTGAGCGACACTGGTGCCAAAAACAGACCTTCAAAGGGGGGCCTTCAAAGGGAAGAAACCCGTCAAGAAAGGGTCTCACCGCCATTCGTCCATCTTATGCCATGAGTGTGTAAGGGATCCGTCCCTCCGAGTGAGTCCTTCATGGTCACTAATGAGGTTTCAGATTAGGTTGGCAGATCATAAGCCGGGCAGTGAAGAGAGCGGTGGATACAGACATGACAGCTCCCCGGGCAGCGAGGAGCCAATCGGACAGAAACAATATGGCGCCCCGCCTCTGCCAAGAGCCACCAGCCGGCAATTCATCTGTGCACAGGGAGAGACCCGGAGTGGTCCTGTCTGCTCCTGTGACCAGAGCCTACCTGCACAGTGGCAAAGGGAAGCAGGAGCCATGGAGGGACCCTCATCATGTGTCTAAGGGAGAGGCGGTCTAACAACCCAAGCTGAAGGAGACAGGCTGGTCCGACGCTCCTCTGCAATTTCCCCCAGGTCTGTCCGTTGCCCCTCGGACTGAACTTCCTTTCGCCATCTGTCCTGCGGAGCTCACCTGTCCCCCCCCTCCCCAGTTCACTAGCACCCCTGTGTCTGTTCTTCATCTGTCTAACGGCACCTTGGGCAGGTCTGTCCTGGGAAGGGAAGGTGAAGGGCCTCCAAGATTTTGCTGATTATTGCTTCCTACTCACTACAATCGAAACTTCAAAAGGAGAAGTAGGCAGATTTGGCTGCACGGTGGGAAGAAAATGGCCTAAAGAAACAGCAAAAGAGAAAAGGGAAAAAAGGAAAAAGAGAGTGAACCTCTCCTAGTATCACTTTGGTTTTTTCCTCTGCTCCTTTTTTGGGAGGCTGAACATTAGGAAGTAAAATCAAATCTGCCAAAAATGCCTCAGAGGAGACAACATTTCTAAATGGCATGGTGAAAGAATGATCCTCACTGAGAAACCATGGCTTCATACTGTTCTGTGTGTCTCCCTTGTCTTTGTGCTCACACGCAGGGTCTGGGCTGTATCTTATTAAGAGCTGAAAGCCTCTCCTCATAACCGGGCAGCCACCTTAAAGGGGTGGATTCCAGCTTCCCGAGAGCTCCAAACCACAACTATGACCAGAGCAAAGCCTTTTTTCTGCCCAAGACAACAGCCTCCTCAGAAACACATGCTCTCAGACAGACCGACCCAGAATGCTGAGGCAAGGGGGAAAAACAAGCTTTTAATTCAGCTCGGGTTTCTTTTGGTACACTCGAACAGATTGTACCAGTCGACAAGACAGAGAGGAAAAGAGAGAGAGCGAAAAAGGGGGTGGAAGAGTGGAGCCAGCTAGACTGTGGCTTCCTGTTGTCTGTGAGATTGCGGTCGAGTGGTATCTCAGGGGTTCTGTGTAACATAGTGTGGCTTTAACTTTCACGGTTGTCATTTTGACATACGCAGGGGTGTGTACACGATGGGTGAAAGACTAATGGTGAGAAATATCCATCCATGAATGGGGGGGGAAACACAGAAAGATGGCGTGTATTTGATGTGTGGGTGGGAGTTTTCGTTCTCTCTTTCTTTCTTTCTTTCTTTCTTTCTTCCTTTCCTGCCGTGCCTTTTTTGGTTTGGCATGCCAACTTCCCCAAAAAATGATTACCCAACTGTTTAAGGGTGTGGGGCTGCTCAACCTTCAAAGAAAATGGAAGTCAGACAATGACTCTACCAGTTGGCAGATATCCTGTTGATCTCCCCAGGGGGTCACACTGACTGACCGAGTTTGGGTGCCTTCCACCTAAAGTCACCTTCAGATCCACTCGCAATCCTGTGTGTGTATGAGTTTACCACAATAGCATTCTTATTTTGAGCCAACACAGCTTTTGTAAATGGAGCGTACATTACGGGAGCCAAGGCCCTGCAACTCTCAGACAGTCTTTGTAGCAGTTCCCAGATCAGCCTGCTGTGATCTTTCACTCTGAGGACAATTAATCTGCAGCAGAGCATAGTTTACTAGCGCTACTCCAGACAACTGCCATTTGTAGTTTTTCATCAATAGACTGCTGATGAAGGTGGCAGGTATGACATAACAGGGGTTGTTTAAAAAATACTGACATATAGCACTAGTAATGTTGTGATTAGTCATTTAATCATGACTGTTGCAGGCAAATGAACCAAAGAAGCTAAATGAATGTTCACTTTAAATATGAATGTACTATATTGACCTGTCACCATACTTGAAAGCACTTAAATGTGGCTACTTTCATTTTGCTCAGATACAAATGCACCCAGCACCTCCTGACGCATCAGCAAACTCATATCAGTAACTCACTTTTCTAACTGACTGCTGAAGGGGACTGCGTAAACATGGGCCATTCATGGAAGGGATAGGAGAAAAAAAGTGTGTGCGTACGTGTGTGTGTGTATGTGCGTGTGTGTGTGTTTGTTGGGGGGCTCGTGTAAGATTTCATCTCAGCGTTACTCATAACACTGAGACCTAGCAACGCTGGAGCCCTGCTGTCAGTCAACAACACTGTGGTAACAGAACCGCAGCGTCCCCCCCCCCCCCCCCCCCTCACCCACTTGCCCCCCTCCACTGAACTCACACATGTGCTCTGACTGACTCTTCCCAAGTCCAGTATGCCGTATTTAACCTGCTGAATAACAACATAGCGCCTGACTGTGGAACACATTCAGCCACAATCTGGCACATTTTTTTTTTTTTTTTATCGATAGCTGCAACACCACTGAGCCAAAGAGTGCCAGTGCCCTTCCATGCAACACATGTCTGTACTTGTTTTCCTCAGTGTGTTTGTCCTCTTGTTATGTCAACACTGAGGCACAACAAGCTCCCTCTCTCCCAAAAATCATAGTGGGGTGAGAGGAGTATATTGCGTAAATGCAGCCTTCATTACTTGGCTGCAGCCCTTGACAGTGCTGTGCTGCTGTGTGGGGCTAGCTGGGCCTCTAACTGAGGAGTGAATTAAAGGTTCGAGGTCGTCTCTCCCCGGGAGCTTAGCGGGAGCTGAGGTGCGAGGGTCGTCCAGGAGCACACTCGCTTGCTGCTGACAGGCCCATCGCTCTTATTTACAGTTGCCCCGGCACCCACAGACTATAAACACACATTGCAGCACGGAGCAGGATTCCAGTGCAACCCTGTGGAATCTCAGTGGCCGTGACCAGAATCCTGCTCCGGGGACTGACACGGCAGGTTGTTCAGGTCTGGAGAGGTGGCTGCCCTGTCAGCCAGCCCAGACCTATTACCAATCACACCCACTACATCTACCAGAGAAACAGACCATTACACACAAAGATATATATATATATACCTGTAAGAACGCGCCGATCTGCATATGTAAAGGAATGCCCTATGAATTAAAGCAATGCAAACACAAGCAAAGGTTCATTAGCCTGATCTTCAGTCCTCAGTTCAGAAAGACAGTCGAAACACAGGAGGCCAGTGAGTGATATATGGTTGATGAATTTCTTTTATTGCAACCAATTGAAGTCATTCATCTAAATGTCCACTATTCTCTTAAAATCTATCCGATCTTTACTTGCTGATAAGACTATGAAAAGGTTCAAATTTAAACCAATAGAGATAAAAAAAGTGTTTAATCACACGTTTCATTTTCACTGAAGATCACGGAGCAGATAGCAGATAATGGATACTTCTGCTGACTTTAACAATGCTCTGTCCTCTGCACTAATGAAGACACGCACACACACACACACACACACACACACACACACACACACACACACCCACACCCATACACATGCATACATCATCCATCTTCAAAATCAGCCTTCTATCTCTTTACAGCCCTGTCCCCTCAGGCATTCTAATCTTTTAATTGAATCTTTTGTAATTATAATGGGCATAATTGAAGACTTCCATTAAAACAAAAAATGATGACAGCAGTCACAGGAAGCTCTCATTTCCTTGTCTTTCACTCAAGGGCGTCTCACTGCTCCATTTCAGGGCTCTTATCAAATTCAGATGTGGACGTCTCATTTAGGAGGAAAACAATGAGGTGTGTGTGTGCGCGTGTGTCTAAGGGCCGCGACTGGGGACAGAGAGAGAATATAGGATTCTAGTATGACTCCATGGCAAACATGACTCCACAACAGCGAAGGCGGGCACGGCACACACACACTTCCTGCCTTCTTTTCTCAATAAAAAAACCCACTGTGGTGTGCGTAGGTATCCTGTCACAACTACTAGTAGTTTTTTTCTTACGAAACGCACTTCTCATTGTCTGACGTCAGCAGTGATACTGTGTAATTCTCATTCGTCAATGTGAGCGTACAGATACGTCGAGAGGAATATGTGTTGATGCTCATCTCGTCAACTGATGGATTACTACGTCATTTGCTGCGTTGCTTTTTTTATCTTTCAGATGGATATAAGGGTCAGCAGTATGCATAAACATCCTCAAGGGCTACTGTTTTAGCCCTCAATTTATGTGCCCTCAATTTAAATCCCACAAAGTAATCTCCCTCACGATCATACCTAAACACACGCACTCATATTCACACTTTCTAGTTCTGTCATTGCTCATCCTTATCGCCACTGTTTTACAAACTGGCAGCGAATCTTTGACAACAAGTCACAAACAACGCCCACCTAAAACACATCAACAGGAAGCCTGGCCACAATATAGTATCGTATCCGTTTCACCCAAGAACGCAAAGAAAGTGTATAACTGCCATGCATGCGAAACCTCAGAAACAAAGCCCACAAGGTAGATAATACATTAAAAATGAATTTCACATATGGTCATTTCACGAGGTATACACTTGCAACTAACCTTAATCGCTCCCTCTAAGTCAATTTTGCCCACTCAATTTCCAAAGTGAAAGACTTTCTCTTTGATCACTGACAACAACTGCTACAATTTTTTTTTTTAGAGTTGAACAGAAGAAATCACAGACGTCTCTTGTGTTCTGAGCGAATCTTATTCCATAGCTGGTTTTCTACTGACAGCTTTGCCTGTCATATTTCATATTCCTTTTCCATGAATACATTTGGTTCCTGAATAGGACAACGGGGGGGCAACTGGTTGGGAACAGAGATAAAGAATGAGAGATGGGAAGGCAGGACAGAGACAGAGAGAGAAAGAGTGAGAGACAGAAAGAGAGAGAGAAACAGAGACAGAGAGAGAAAGAGTGTGTGTTTGTGTGTGAGTGTGTGTGTGTGTGTGAGAGAGAGAGAGAGAGAGAGAGAAAGAAGGAGAGAAAGAGAGAGATAGAGACAGAAGAGAGAGAAAGAGCATGTGTGTGTGTGTGTGTGTGAGAGAGAGAGAGAGAGAGAGAGAGAGAGAAAGAAGGAGAGAAAGAGAGAGAGATAGAGACAGAAGAGAGAGAAAGAGCATGTGTGTGTGTGTGTGTGAGAGAGAGAGAGAGAGAGAGAGAGAGAGAGAAAGAAGGAGAGAAAGAGAGAGAGATAGAGACAGAAGAGAGAGAAAGAGCATGTGTGTGTGTGTGTGTGTGTGCGTGTGTGAGAGAGAGAGAGAAAGAGAGAGAGAGAGAAAGAGAGAAGTGGTGTGGGACAGGGCTGGGCCTTGTTTACAGAGGTTACTGGGCTCAGAGGGGCTGAAAGGCAACACCACTGCAGCCATGGCTGCCTGCCCTCAGGGCAACCCAGCACTACACTACATTTCTCTCTCTCTCTCTCTCTCTCTCTTTCTTTCTTTCTTTCTTTCTTTCTTTCTCTCACTCACTCTCTTTTTCTCTCAACGAAAGATTGCAGAAACAGCGAAAAAGCGGATTTTGTTTGAACTTTTCGTAAATATGGGGTTTTTGGGCTCGTCTTCCTCCGAGTCCGAGGCACCGTGGAGGGGAACTGGCCTGATTGATTAAATAAACAGATCTCATCTCGTTATCATCAGGACCCAGGACCCAAAAAACGTGAGCAGGCCTGCCTGGGGGCTCCCCCCGCCGGCCCGGCCTGACAGGACATCTGTCTTCATTACAGGCGGCCCAGTGTGCGTGACAGCCACTGAAACACTGGTGTCTCCACGATTAATGAAGACAGATGACCACCGCCCCCCACCCACCTCCTCTTCTTCTCGGCCAGAGACACACAGAAAGAGAGAGAGAGACAGAGAGAGAGAGAGAGAGAGAGAGAGAGAGAGAGACAGAGAGAGAGAAGCACACAGAGAAAGAAAAAGGGGAACAACAAAAAAGGAGAACGGTGAACAGATGAAAAATGATAGGGAACAAAAATGCCTCATCTCAGTTTCAAATAACAGCGTAAGGTCGCGATGTATGGAAAAAAGAAAAAAAAACTCAAAAGTGCACACGGTGCTCATTGCATGAGGCGAGTGTGTACAGACTATTTTTTTTTTCCAAAATATTAGCTCCCTCCTTCTTTGCTCCTTGTACACATACACACACACACACACACACACACTTTCTCTTTCTCTCCCTGCCCCCCCCTCACACACACACACACACACACACACACACACACACAGGCATGCCCCCCTGGTAGCCTATGGAAATAGAGCCCAGTTTTGTCTTCTGTGAGACAAGGCTGTTGTTAGAGCCAGAAGACTGTCTGAAGTCTGGAACAGAGGGTGGGCGCAAAACAGAGAGAAAGAAAGAGAGAGAGAAAGAAAGCTGGCCTGGCCACTCTGGGGCATGGTTAATGTTTTCTATGTGAACATGCACGTACAGTCTTGTTTAACTCCACTGACCGGACTTATTTCGGACCCATTATTTATCTTTATCTGACGGCCTTTTGTCTTGACTATTTTGTCATGCTTTTATGGTGTTATTGTTGTGTTAGTCTCTTCTTCTGCACAGTTAAAAAGCAAATCATTTCATGGTTCAAGCACAAGCTCCGCATGAGAGCACCACCAGAGCTGTCAACTGCAATTGCAAGAAGGGCGAAGAAGAAGAAGACAAATGCAATCTGCATGACTGAAATTATCACCAAGTGTCAGGTTTCTCTCTCTCCCTCTCTCCCTCCCTCCCTCCCTCCCTCCCTCCCTTTCTCTCTCTTTCTCTACTCACCCACACTCTTTCATCATAACATTTTAAACTTTTCCTTCTGTTTTCACTCACAGCACCACACAAGGTCAAAGCGGGGTTGCCCATATCGCCAGGTGAAACCAGAGCCTCCTGCTCAATCAGCTTAAGCCATCAAACCAAACACATAGGCAGGCAGCATGGCAGTGCCATGGAAACACACCACAGCGGAGGGGCTTGGGGGATCAAAGCCAACTCGGACTTTCATAGCGAGACTGAGGGAAAGTGTGAGCCAACGAGAAAGAGATAAACAGTCATTCTGCCGGTCAGTTCTGACTCCTGCTGCCTGATTAACAAACATCTCCCCCTGAATTCCTACACACAATCTACAATCAATGCACACACACACACGCCGCCAACCAACACCAGACGTAAAGGAAAAAGCTCAGATGAATAAATGATAAAGCCATTAATATGTAAGAGCATGCATACACACATCATTTCACTCAGTAAGACACACGCAGTGAGCGAGTGAGCTGGTTACTAGAGCACACTATCAGGGGGGGGGTTTCTGCCTGGTTTCAGAGCCTTCTCCCACAGTATCTGAACCAACTTCCCGGACGCTTCCCAATGCTAACCCCACCACACGTGCTTACAGCCCCACAGTGATAAATAACTCCAGAGCAGAGCAGCCATTATGGGATTCAGTCTGTCTCGTTCCCAGTGCGAGAGGCGAGAGGGACTGGTGGTAAACAAGCCGGGGGGGTGCTACGTCCGCGTGAGCGCCTGAGCCTGCCAACTGCATGAGCGTGACAGAAGGGCGAGAGCAACAGAGACACAGAGAGAGAGAGAGAGAGAGAGAGAGAGAGAGGGAGAGAAAGAGAGAGAAAGAGAGAGAGAGAGAGAGAGAGAGAGGGAGAGAGAGAGAGGGAGAGACAGAGAGAGGTAGAGGGATAGTAGAGGAGGTCTTCCACTTACATTGAATGCTGGCCGTGCCGCTCCAGGCGAAGGGGTCGAGCCCCGCGAAGAAGGGGCTCGCTTTGCGCAGCATGCACGCACCCCGAGCAGTGACGTCATAGAGCTGGCGGGGACCCATGCCCAGAGCTTCCATACAGTCAAACATGGTTGCAGCTCCTCTCTCTCTCTCTATCTATC
>NC_045155.1:3562722-3667722 GCF_900700415.2 Clupea harengus | reverse complement strand
CACACACACATTATATCTAGATCTTGATACATGGACACGCTGCTTCTGCACTCTAAAGCATTGTACCACTAGCGACTGTAAAAGAAAAAATCCCTATGGGCACACATTCACACACATACACACACTCCGAATCCCTCTCCAGCCTGAGCTTCTCTGGCACCTCCCTCAGACCCAGGGGGCACCCAGCAGACAGGCAGCCGCAGGGCCAGCTTTGGGTGGGATTACCGTCAGAGCTACAGGCTGGGACTTTCCAATTTGCTCCACCATACTTTCTGCTTGCCTTTGGTTTTGCTCTTATGTGATAGAGAACAAACATTTTCAACACTTCATTAGTAATGCATGCTGAGACCCATTAGCTACACTGAGGTAAATGTGCTTGGCATTTGGCTACCTATCCACACTGGTATGATCAGTCTGTGATTGATGTAGCCTGGGGCTTGGGGTGACATACTTTGCCACAGAGCCAGGGAGAGAAAAGTCGTGTTTGGAGTGAAAGATCTTGTGATTTAGCCTTTCTGTGGAAAAAGAGGGACTGTTTCCCACAGGCCGTGTGTCCTCTTAAAAGAGGAACTATCAAGTTCGCCCAAACAATTGCTACTTAAATGTTGTTGAAACCTGACCCAGTGATGGCGCCTAGTAGACAAAGCCGAGAAATCAAGCGTATCGCAACCATACCTGACGTTTGATAACCCATCGCGACACGACAGAACTTTGACGGCGTGGTGTTCGTATTACATTTAACATTCCTCGAATGCAACCACCGGACGTGTAACGCCGGTTGTCTTGAAGATCGACAGTGGCTTCTATGAGCTTCCTGTTCCATTTGGTCAGAACGGTGTCCACCCTTACCCCTCCCGTCACATTCATAATGTTTTGTTTTTAACACCATAGGAGCAGAGTTTCCAATAGATAGCCTATTTCCTTTTTCTTACAATAGTCTACCTCAAGGACATAAAGTACAATTCTGACATCTTATTGTACGTAACTGAATGTTTTGTATGTAACTGAATGAGAAGTTAATCACACAATGTAACTGAGTTGGATGTAAATCACGTAGCACAACGTGAATACAGGCTAAAGGACAACGCAAACAATTAACTTAGAAGACTTGCACTAACAAATTTCCCTATTTATGACCACACCCACTTCTAAGTGACTTGAACCAAGACATTTTTTTTTTTTTTTTAAGAACACAAGTTGGGATATGGCCATATCGGTGCAGTGCAAAATCAGTCATATAAGGCAAAAACAACAGAGTAGGCTACAGCAACACTATATCAACATGTCTGACATTCTGTACTGCAACAGCCAATGCCAGTGTAGCATTAGCTGTCTACCACATAGACAAAAATCGGACCACACACATGCTGAGAATATACAGGGTAGAATTATAAGATCAATTTACTAAAAATGTAAACGTTAAAAGGTTATTCAAATGTAATTACGATATCAGTACATTGTTGTTAAATTATTAATAGATTGAAAATGTTCAGTTTATTGTTGTTATTTAATACACAGTTTCAACTTAAGCAAACATATTGCCTCAATCAAATTCTTATTCTGATAAAAAAGCATGTGTATATGCTACACAGCTGGCCTGCCGTGAGGCTGATTGTGAACACTATTCACTGACTCCTCCATGTAAAGCTAGTGGCACTTCCTAGGTGTTTGATCACCTATGGAAATCTGTGGGGCTACTAAGGTGTCGTGTGTTTTGTGAAATGTCGTCGTATTCTGTGAAATGTTGTTGTGTTTTGTGAAATGCCATTGTGTTTTGACACTCTGGGCCAGACATCAGATTTAAACATTTACTATATATACAGCGCAGCTTTGTATAGATGAGCTCTAAAATGTCCCATTATGTGTTTCTATGAAACTATGAAAAACACATGTCGTTTAGGCATGTTTTTCCTCCAAAATGTATCGTTATAACAATTGCTTGGTCCAGATGTTTTGCCAGAGAG
Organism: Clupea harengus; assembly: GCF_900700415.2. Classification (NCBI taxonomy): domain Eukaryota; kingdom Metazoa; phylum Chordata; class Actinopteri; order Clupeiformes; family Clupeidae; genus Clupea; species Clupea harengus. The sequence goes on along the minus strand of NC_045155.1, from coordinate 3,665,758 downwards.
GGGATTGGAATAAGACAATGATGAAATCATAACAGCATAACAAGCCAGAGCCTTTCATAAAACTAGTGAGTGTGTGCATATGTGCATATGGGAGTCGTGCTTTCACGACGTTTGGCTGTAGCTGCAGCCTTGGGGCAAATCGGAGTTCAAGTGGTCATGGTGAGGGTCAGAGCAGCCCACTGCCAGTAGGGGCCAGGCACAAAGGCCAACCTCATTAACACACATTCTCCTCGCTCACTCCTTCAAGCTACGTACTACCACTAGAGATCTTTTTTTCCTTTCTTGATATCACTCCTTTTTACGCTTTACGTCTTTTCAAATTTTCTGCCTTGTTGCCAGTGTTGACGTCTTTCCACTCTTTCTCTCAGGCGTCTCTTACTTTCCTTTCTTCAACAACAAAAAAAAAACACATACAGAGACTTTTGTCTGCCATCCAGAGAGCTATACTGTAATTGTGGATCTATGGTTTTGCGAGCTGTCAGTGCCTTACACAATAGCAATGAAATATAGTGCTGCTAGATGAAATGATGACATAAACAACTCCTCTCATTGTCATTAGAGGCTTACTTCTAAGGGATGTGTCATAAGAACCCTGTATTTATGGAGAACAATTACTGAATTGCGTATCTAAATTCCACTGTCAATGCAGGCTGACACATTCCCCCTATTAACTCTGACTGATGAGAACACCTCTACATCAACGTATTGCCTAAGCTCTTCAGACCAGTTTGACACCAAAGCCCCAAACTGCAAACAGATACGTTAATCACGCAGAACCCATCTCTCACCCCTCACCACCAGCCAACTTTAATGACTGCCTTCCAACGTTTCATTTGTCACTGACGTGGAACTTGTTTGTCGCTTGTGCACAGCCCTGTCCTCAGGCCAACCACTTCACTTTAATAGAATAGGAGGTTAAGGGCCGAACTGGCCTCGGTTTGTAGGAGCGACTCTATATTTGGATCCAAGGGAGGTGTGTTCACTACATGCATAGACATAACAAAGGAGAAGGAGGGGGGGGGAGAGGTGGAAAGCATAAGGGTGTGTTGGCCTGGCTGTCACTGCTGAGCTTGAAGGGGCTATGAGGTGGGGTCCCTGACATCTTCTTCCCATGATGCTCGAGAGGAAAATTGAGAGCCAACCAGGCCTGAGGGGAAAGACTGGTTGGTGGGGGCCATTAGGTCAAGGGGAGAATGGAGAGAGAAAAGAATGAGAGAGATAGAGTTAGAAATGAATGAAAAAATACGAGCACACTGCAAGACTGGGAGTAATTTTGCCCCTTCACAGTAGTTGAGATCCAGTGAAGGACTCGGAGACAGAGGCCCATGGTCACTCAGGCATTTGGCTCGTCCAACAGAGTGATTAGTGTCAAAACAGGACATAAAAATAAATGATTGTGAGTGGGCCTATTTGTTGGGAGAGAGTTTGTTTTAGGGGGGGAAACTGCACACAGCAGCAAAACGGTCTGTGAGGCCCGAGAGGCACTGGGTTAGCATTCACACTTACTGTTAGTATACACACTGGGTTAGCATTCACACTTACTGTTAGTGTAAACACTGGTGCACAGTGCTGTAGACATTCATTCATACTTAGGTATTTGGGACCACATGCATGAGGAACTATAGTCAAAGACTCTCTCTCTCTCTCTCTCTCTGGCTCTTTCTTTCTCTCTCTCTCTTTTCATATCCATCAATCTCTCTCTCTCTCTCTGTCAATCTTTCTCTCTCTCTCTCTCTCTCTCTCTGTCTCTCTCTCTCTCTCTCTCTCTCTCTCTCTCTCTCTCGTTCTTTCTCTCTCTCTTTCTCTCTCACGCTCCTATGCCAGAACAAAAGTCTGTGTACACACTTCATCAGGGCCACATATCCCAGCACACCTGCAAAAATATACAAGGGAAATAGTGATCTGATGGTTTCCTTCATAATTATACAGTACAGACAGGGAGAAAGCCCCCTTCCTTCACTTCCTCTCCAACCACCTGTCCAGCCACTCCCTGGCACTTGTACTCAATTGCCCCAAAATTCCTGAGAGAGACAGGGATCAGCTCCTGGATTTATGCCTCAAAGAAGAAACACAAAACAAAGGGAGAGAGTGAGCGTAGTGTTGAGGATGGACAAAGGACAGGAGAAGTCATCTCTGCCGAGCGAAGGCTATTTTGTTCTCTTTGTTTTGTACAGCCGAGTGACAGGGTAACTGCTCTGTGAGACATATTGAGTTATAGCGCAGTGATACCACTACATAAGACAGGGTCTAGAAGAAGGATTAGCTGTAGGCGTGCTCAAGTGCCAATGCACCCTGTATACATGTTTAGAAGTATCATACTCACTTCATATTTTTACAGTTTAAAAGGATTATGTAACATATATGTTTCTCAATATTTCATTGTATGAGGAAACCCTGTGGCCCAATTCAGCAGTTCAGTGTTAATCAACTTCAGGTGAAGAACTAAACAACAAACTTGTTTTATTTTAAAGCTAATACCAATATATCATTCCACAAAGTTACAACGTCACTATAATTTGATTATCAGTTGGAGAAAGAACATCTTGACGCAACTTATGGGGTTTATTCAGTGCCTTTCATTTCTAGTATTTTATGCCAATTAAAGACTTGTATAGAATCTGTTATCAATAATATGTAATTATGGCGCCATCTCATTTTAATTTATTTACAAGTTATAATTTACTTTATTTAATTACACATATTTCTATAGCCAGAATATATGTGAAACTCGCTCTCTCTCCCCCCCCCCCCCCCCCCCCCCCACACACACACACACACACACAAATTTCATTCAGATGTCAGGATATGCTGTAAATCTTACTACAACTCTCGAAAACCCTGACTTCTGTTATAAAGGATCCCAACGCAAATCACTTGTCTTGACTGCAGACCAGTGACTTGGCAGAGCAACTGGGTTTGTGGACATGGATGGCCTGTTTTGTCTCTGTGTGAGCCTCATTTTAGTTTCTTAAGCCAAGTCAATGCATGTGCTGGCGATGTCTGAAAAGACCACAACGGACACACTCCAGCTTTACAAGAAATCTGTTCAAAGTATATCATTTTTTTTTTCTCATATGAGCCAAAACAACAAAGCACTGGATGAATAGATGGAAAATGAATATCTTCCTGGTCTCCCGTACCAGGATTGTGTAAAATGGTCATATTTTCTGGCTTGTTATTTGTAATATTGACGTCTGCTCGCTTAATATACTCTCTCCGGCTCGTCCTCAGCCACAGATTGCTGGCGGATGTGTCAATTGCAGCATTCTGTCAACCGTTTGAAAATAAATATGGAATTGATTTGTGAAAAGAGTCGCAGCAGCAATATGTCTCAGCTCATCGATAGCACTGGATGTTAACAAACTCATACAGATGGTAGAAGCTGGAAATCGCACCGGGGTACACCCTTCGAACCCAACACCCGTAATGGTACTGGTACTCTAAAAACTCATTGGACATTTAAGCCACCTTGATTATTTATATTCCAATAATAGATGTATTTTCACATGTCACAATAGTACACATAAGCATGCCTACTAACACCCCCGCTCTACTAAACAAAGAAAACCTGGCTCGAGTGGTGTGCTCTCAGATTTCAGACTGCCATTGAGGAAGTGTACAAACTAAACTACCAAGTGTGTGAATACAAATGGCCTCTTTGTGTCCATGTTTTATATCCTGTAATCTGACACATTTCTAGTTGAAAACACTCAACCAAACACGTCCCACACATTCGTTTACTTTTTGGTCATTACAGTACGTGGCGAACAACAGCTGGAGTGGCAGCACCTTGGTGACATCAACAAAAACTGGCAAGTGTTCGTGGTGACTGCACTTAGATCGCATCAGTGAAATGGCACACGGCTTCACCTGTGCCAACTCTCCACCTCAATGCTTTTGCTTCCCAGCACTGGGGTGTACATATAGGGAGTTATGCATCGAAACTACTCTGCTGGGTGCTACTGGATGGATTACCACCTTTTGAAAACCCATTCTTTTCTAGACATGCCTAATACTCCTCAGTGCATGCACAACAACTACCTGGCAGTAACAAGTGGAACCAGTTAGCCCAGGCTGTTGATGTTTATGTATAAAAGGCTGACTGACACGCAGCTATTAGACAATGTGATTACTCAACTGAGATTCTATGAAGACACACCTAGAGTTTGACAGAAATATGCCACACTAGTTCATGTGGTGGAGACACATGCTTTTGTCCACCTTTGGGAATACAGTATAGTACAGGGCATGTGGTACCCTCTCAAACCATGCTATATGCCAGAGAGCCTCTAGAAGTCTACTTAAGTCTTACTTATAAGAACATAGTCACACACATATCACCCGCAACACACGATGAGCACACATTCACAAAAACATATCAGTCACTCTGCCACTTAAAAAGAACTCATGTGCTAAAAACACATCAAGAAATCAAAGCAGGTAAGTGTGACACCAAAAACATCCTGTGATAGAAAAATCATTTTACTTTCCTCTAACACCCTCTCTCTCTCTTTATTTTCCTCTATCACCCTCTCTCTCTCTCTCTCTCTCCACTCTGTCTCTCCGTCTCTATTTCAGTCTCTGACTTCAATTAAAAGAGTCAGCTGTATGTGGTAACTTTCCTTCATAACAAGCAACGGCACTCTCTTTGCATCAACTTTCCACTCGTCCTCCTCAAGAGAAGAGAAGAAAAAGACAAAAAGAAGAGGAAGGAAGAGAAGAAAAGGACAGAACTAGTGGAGGCACTCTTGAAGAACTGTTCTCTTTCAAAGCCAAACTCACCCACTGCAGCTCCGCTCTACCAGATGGGGGGGGAAGACTTGCCCAAACAGACACACGAGAGGAAGGCGCAGTAGAGGGAAGGTCTGTGTGCGTTCTTCCAAACCTTCTCTCTCGCTACAGAGTCAAAGTAGCGAGCGATCTGTTTCCTCCTAACTTTCTTTCTCTCCTTCCCTCTTTCTCTTTCCCTCCCTCTTGCCACATGCACTCTCTCTCTCTCTCTTTCTCCCTCCCTCCCTCGCTCTGTCTCACACTAAGAAATAATTATGCTCTCTGATTCATAAACCCAGGCGGAGTCACGTGACTCAACACTTCAAATATACAGCACATTTTTTCACAAGCCACAAAATGCCTAGAGGGAACAAAAAGAGGCACAGAAAGCTTAAGTTTCTGTTTTTAATTCTCTCTCTGCCTTTCTCTCTCTCTGCTTCCCCCATTTTCCCCTCTTGTCTGCCTCACATTAAAATATCACATTTTCTGTCAATTGTGTTTGTGTGTGGGTGTGTGTGTGTGTGTGTGTGTGTGTGTGTGTGTGTGTGTGTGTGTGTGTGTGTGTGTGTGTGTGTGTGTGTGTGTGTGCGTGTGTGTGTGTGTGTGTGTGTGTGTGTGTGTGTGTGTGTGTGTGTGTGTGTGTGTGTGTGTGTGCGTGTGTATGCTAGTGTGTGCTATTATGGCACAGGGACACAGGCATACATTGAATCACATATTATTTACGAGGACCAGTGAGAAACTCATTACAGTTGTGCATATACAAACACAGTTTGATTAAATGCCTAGGGATAGTTCGCTTTAAAATTGTTCCTTTGGGTACATTTCCTCATTAAATATGTACACAAACTATATCCTGTGGATGAAATGGAATGGTGAGCATACATATTAAACACAGATGTATAGTTGTTACATGCTTACCATTAGGTGGGTAGGTGTTGCTTTACAAAGTGTATCTCCTGGATGATCAATGATCGAATATTAAAATCTACAATACTAAAAGGAATGTGTTATTTGTGTGATAAAAAAGGATATTGATGCTGCATAATTTTTCATAAATCTTTAAGCAAATAACAGATAACTACCAACAGAGAATCACCTGTGTTGTGGCAGAAAGAAACCAGGGTGTGTCTCTTTTTGTGTTTGTGTGGTTGAGTGTTTTATCAGTGATTTGTGATTTTGTGTTTTCGCTTGTTTGTGAGTGTGTCTCTCTGTGTGTATGTATAGGTGTGTGTGTGTGTGTGTGTGTGTGTGTGTGTGTGTGTGTGTGTGTGTGTGTGTGTGTGTGTGTGTGTGTGCGTGTGTGTTTCTCTGTGTGCCTATGTTACTCTGTGGTTCTGGGTGTGTGCCTGTTACTGTTTCTGATTTTGATGATGTGAAATAGGTTTGGTTAAGAACCACCCGAAACCTCAGAGCACCACACCTTAACAGGCTCTGAAACTGGCATCTAACATTTCGGCAGAAGTAGCTGAGGGGAGGACAGTTATGGGCATGCATCATGGCTCCATCTTCAAAACCACATTATTTAAATTTTGGATGATTAATGTGTTTCTTTTTCTTTTGTTGTTGATTAACAGTGTTGCAATAGTGGATTAGATATTCATGTAATTTTATCAATACTTTTAATTGAATGTAGTAATAGAACACAATGTATTAACCCAGTGGTCTCAGAGAAAGGGGGGGGGGGCTGAAAAAAAAACAGAACAAAAACCCTAAACAATGTGCGCAAAAATGTTTTCTTATTGTCAAAGGGGAGCCTGTCATGAAAAGTTTCTGAACCACTGCATTGACTTACTTTGAATGGGATGTTGTGGTAAAACATTGTAAAGGACCATTATGTCCATCAAAATCATTATATTTCATTGTGTGATATGTAAATCATAGTAACGTGACTGAATTGTGAAGACCACAAACAAGTTCCCCACTACACAAATAAAACTGAATGTCAGACCTTCACCTTCTGACTTACTGTAATGTATGGTCTGTTTTCACCCTGCCAAAGGCTTCTATATTAACTAATTGTCGCTAACATTGGGGAATCAACCACTCTGATAGCCTAATGATTTCAAGCTTGTTATTTAACAGATACTGCCAGCATACCTTTCCCAAAGCTTAATTGCACTCTATGCTTCCATCTACATGTCCACATAGATCCCTATCACTATTCTAACCCACACCCTATAACCCCATCATTCACAGCCACAGGCAAGGAACATTGTGCAACCATGAAACATTAATGCAATCAGGAAGTATTCTATGACATGTCATTTACACAGTTCAAGTCAAATGCCATTCTACCTGTCCTATATCAGAAAGTAGCGGTGAATTTAATGTCTGTTTTATCATTTATAAATATGGAATATCTTGAGAACAACATTCAGAAATCACACAAAGGAGGTAGAATTATGACATGTAAATGTCATCAGAGTCTGATTTGTAAAGCAGCAGTAAGGAGTTTTGGTCAAAACCTAACAATTTAACTACCAAAAAACCTTACAAACACCAGGAACAGCACAGTTTGCTCTGGCTTGTTAGCAAGCTCATTCTTATAGTTGCCAACGTGGACAACAGAACTGCATATTGCTGGATAGGCCAGTAGTTAGAACGAGAGGTGTTTTTGATCTGTCCTTGACCATATACCATGAACATGTATATGAAGATCATACCAGTACTATTTGCTAATAACAAACATGCTTCAAAAAGTGGCAAGTTGTTGAATACTGTCTCTTTAAGGTACTATAAGATTCCAGGCAAACAAAGACATAACTGCCAGTACAGGGCTGGCATCCACTAGGTGCTACTATTTTGTCAACAGGAAGTGGTTTTCAAACCAACAATTCAGTTGTGGCGAGTTTATCTTTTCAAAGCCCAATGTGCATGTACAAGGTAAAACATTGTTTTCTTACAACAGGGCTATTCAGCTCTTAAATGCAGTGATTTACATACAAAACAACACAAAAGAAACTTTAGTCATTTACAGTTAAAATTTGCAACTAAAAATAGTTTTGCCCAAATATGGAAATGGTTATATATCTTTGGACTTGATGCCTTATTGGCCAAACTTGGTTAGAATTTCTCCATTAAGACAGAGGGCCATAATTTCATTGACTGGCAATGAGCAAAGCAACAAGTAAAGTCTTTCGCGTGTGAACTAAAGCTATCGTGTGACGTGTGGGAGCATTGCGCTGACCCACAAATGTTTGTGCTTAGGATCTTGCTCATGGTATTAAATTAGCTTTAGTTCATGCGCAGTGGACTTTTCTCGTTGCCCATTGCTTTGCTTGTTGACAGTCGCCTGTCAATGAAATTAGAGCCCAGACACACTATGTGTGGATGGGGATATGAGTGTGAAAAGTGTCTGTGTCTGTGCCTGTGTGTCTGTGTCTGTGTCTGTGTCTGTGTCTGTGTGTGTGTCTGTGCCTGTGCGTCTGTGTCTGTGCCTGTGTGTCTGTGTCTGTGTGTGTGTCTGTGTCTGTGTCTGTGTCTGTGTCTGTGTCTGTGTCTGTGTCTGTGTGTATGTGTGTGTGTGTGTGTCTGTGTGTGTGTCCGTGTCTGTGTCTGTGTCTGTGTCTGTGTCCGTGTCCGTGTCCGTGTCCGTGTCCGTGTCCGTGTCTGTGCAGTGCCTAAGAGTGTGGATCTGTCTGAGACATCAGCTGACTCTGGTCCAGACCTATTCCTCATTCAGCTGCTCTCTAATGTATGTGTGTGTGTGTGTGTGTGTGTGTGTGTGTGTGTGTGTGTGTGTGTGTGTGTGTGTGTGTGTGTGTGTCTGTGTCTGTGTGTCTGTGTGTGTGTGTGTGTGTCTGTGTGTGTGTGTGTGTGTGTGTGTGTGTGTGTGCCAGTAGCAGCAGGAAGGTCAAAGGTTACCTGTGTTTGTCTTTCTGTGTCAGTGGAGTGTGCTGAGGGCTGAGATTTATGAAGTTTGTGTCTGTGCAACTGCAGAGTGCCGGATAATGAAGATAGAGCAGAGTGCTATCTCCCTGACCATTTCTCTCTCTTTTATTCTTTCTCTCTCTCTCTCTCTCTCTCTCTCCATTTCCCCTCTCTCTACCCTCTCTCCTTACCCCTCCCCTTCCCCTCTCTCTACTATGTATCATTAGAATAATTTTTTCAGTGGCAGTGACATCAGGGTTGCCTTTAAGGCCGTATATGACATCCATCACCTCTCTGTTTTGGTTAAAGGGTCCTATTCAGAAGCACTGGCTGGCTGCTCATCTGGATCTTTCCACTGGGCTCAATGTGCAGAATTATCCTTGAATAAATTAGTTCAATTTAAAAATTAGTACAGAGAAAGGAAAGAATTTTTTTTTTTTCCCCCATAAAGTAGTTATATTTATTTGCTTCAGAGGAATTAAAAGCTGGACAGGGCCTGAGTGGAAAAGGAAGAAAATCCGGAGACAGGGAGAGGGAGGGAGGGAGGGAGGGAGGGAGGGAGGGAGGGAGGAGGAGAGGGAGGGAGGGAGGGAGGGAGGGAGGGGAAGAGCAGTGGCCGCGGCAGGTTTTAATCAGGAACAAGATGCCTGTAATGAGATCACTATTTCCCTGCCTTCAGATTGATGTCATGTGAAGTTTTGTGCCGCACTGAGACATGCAGAGGATGCAGGGCAGGCACACACGTGCACACACTTTCTCTCTCTCTCACACACACACACACACACACACACACACACACACACACACACACACACACACACACACACACACACACACACACGTGCACACACTTTCTCTCTCACACACACAGAAACAAGAACACTCAGATGCAGAAGCCTGGCTTTTCCATGAAAAATACACACACACACACACACACACACGCACACACACACACACACGCACACACGCACGCACACACACACACACACACACACACACTCTCTCACACACACACACACACACACACCTACACACACACACGCACACACACACACACACACACACACACACACACACACACACACACACACACACACACACACACACACACACACACACACACACACACGCACACACACACTTTTTACAGAGTGTCAGTTTTCGGTTACAAAGTGCAATGCACATCCTGAGCTATGAAGGGGCTCATTCATTCTGCTTGGCAAAATGTACACATTTTAATTCCAGCTGCCATGAAGTAAAAACATACACAGAGGAATACAACACAGAGGTAGAGGGAGAGCAAAAGGCCCCAGTGTTGGTGCGTGCCACACTCGCAGAGCCTCACAGCCGTCTGCAATCCAACAAAAAGCCCATTTGTAGTTTAGCATCTGTCTCTGCGCCTACACCACCACATGTGTGCGCCTGCTTGCGCATACGCCCCTGTGTTTTCATGTGAATCAGAAAGAGAAAGAGAAAGAGGGAGAAAGAGAGAGAGAGGAGAGAGAGAGAGAGAGAGAGAGAGAGAGAGAGAGCATAGTCTGGAATGAGCCTGTCCACAAATTTATCAGAGTGCCAGTATACTTTTGAAAATGAACACATTGCCTGTTCCAAAACATGTGTGTCCAATGAAAGGTGAATGGCTCTCCTGTCTATACTTTCCTCAAAAATCAGCCATGATGTCACTATGAACCCTCTCTGAACCCACCTCTGTCAAAAAACATTTTGCTCGCGCTCCTTCACTCTCTCGCTCCTTCTCTCTCTCTCGCTCCTTCACTCTCTCGCTCCTTCTCTCTCTCGCTCCTTTACTCTCTTGCTCCTTCATTCTCTTGCTCCTCCACTCTCTTGCTCCTTCACTCTCTCGCTCCTTCATTCTCTTGCTCCTTCACTCTCTCGCTCCTTCTCTCTCTCTCGCTCCTTTACTCTCTTGCTCCTTCACACTCTTGCTCCTTTACTCTCTCGCTTCTTCACTCTTTCGCTCCTTCTCTCTCTCGCTCCTTCATTCTCTTGCTCCTCCACTCTCTTGCTCCTTCACTCTCTCGCTTCTTCACTCTCACGCTCCTTCTCTCTCTCTCGCTCCTTCACTCTCTCGCTCCTTCTCTCTTTCGCTCCTTCTTTCTTTCCCCCGCCTCATTTTCTTTTCCACTTCTCCCTCTTCCACGCAGCCTCCCTCTTCCCTGAATTCTTTCGGTAAAACCACATTCTTTCGCTTCTTTTCATTTGCTTCTTTTTCTCCCTCTTACCCCCACCTCTCTCTCTCTTTTTCTCTCTCTCTCTCTCCTTCTCTCTCTGGCTTTCAATCTAATTGAATCACCACAAGTACAGGCCACTGCCAAATGTGCCAGGATGTTCTGATTAAGATAGACTTTGTTTAAGCAGTGGCTTTTAAAAATTGCTTGCAGTGCTGAAGATGGTGAGGGCAGGGGAGGGGAAAAAAAGAACAAACAAGTCATGAAGAGCAAACAGCTAAAAGAAGTAGAAAAAGGAGAAAGGAAAGAACGCTAGCAGAGAGGAGATGGTGGGTGCAGCAAGAGAAAGCATCTAAATTCACATGTGGAAGTGATTCCATAATTACGGCAAATCTGTGAGCTCAAGAGGGGAAACGTTCCCTTCTCCATGCCTCGTCTTTAGCAAGAAGAATGGCCCTTCTCTGAAGGCCTGGGTAGGGTACTTTCATGAAACCCAATCGAGCTACATTGCGCACTCATCATAAAAATGTATTTACAGAGCTTTACTTTCGTTGACGTGCTGGCAGCTAGTTTTACAAGAGAACTTTGAAACAACTGTGCAGATCTTAGTCATTACACAATTGGTTTAAAGAATAGGGTTGTGCGACATTTCCCTCAAATGTAGCCTCAGCTACCTGCAAGTTGTGACACATTTGTTGCCTCTCCATGCTTTTTGCACAACCTTTACTGGATGACTCTTGTACTTAATTTCCTCTATGATCTGGCAAACCTATCTAAACAAATCGAGAGGCCTGGCCTGGTATAAACTTGTTAAGATTGCTCATCACCTACAGCAAAACTGGCATCACTTCATATAAAGTGCTCTTTCAACAAAAGAGCATGTGAGCGTGTGCGTGAATAAGTTTGGAGGGTGCGAGACATGGGAGGGATGACAGACAGTGATGGCTGTCTTACTAGCCTCAGGCAGAAGGTGTTTTTTGCAGGTGTGTCTGTTGGCAGCAACTTCTGTTCAGTTCCCAAACACTGTGCGCACTCTGTAATTATCAGCATGCTTTGCCATAACATGTTTGCCAAAGCTTGAGTCGCCCAGAGTTATAGACCCATAGCTGAACGAATCTTAAATTTAACACACCCAATTAACCCTGGCAACTGCCAAAACACTACGCCAGCATTTATGTAAGCCGTTTCATATGGAATGGCCACTAAAGGCAACGTGTTGAAGCAGAGGTTTGGTCTACTCAACAACAACAAGAATGTTGCATCCAAGGCGCCTGTAGTATTTGCTTGGCAAGGTAGTCTATAATGTAATCTAAAGCGTGTGGCAAAGTTTCGCGCTCTGTGCATTTTGTTCTGTTTAATTTGATAGATGACGTTTAGAGGAAAAACGTGAACCCGTTTTTGTTGTTTTAATTTACGTTTGGTTTAGCCTACATTTCCTTGCCTACTAGCGTAATTTAACTACAGCTCATAGTTCTGAGCCACTGCTATTAACGAGGAAAAGAGAGGTTGTTACACAATAGCGCAATATAAACACTGCTACCGGAGATTTGTATGACACTACTGTAGCCTAGGCACCCCCCAAAAGAACGTTTTGCACATCACCTCAGCAATCAGATTGTTGAACCTAAAACTTGAGACCATTTTCATCAGATGGTTTGAACCTGGAAGGTAAAGAAAAGCCATTTTTGACGTTATGCTAACCTCTAGCGACGGACTTAAGAAATGTTTTCAAACACCTTACAGCCCTTAGCGCGTTTACTCAGCTTTGTATCTAACAGGGTTGACATAATCAGAACGTTTATCCAAACATGCCAATACAAATGCTCACTTTCTCAATTGGTAGTTATTAGTTTCAAAAGATCGACTTGGCCTGGCATAGCCTAGTTCTTGTGGAGATGATCATAACCAGAGGGTTCTTAACCAAATAAAGAAACACGTTATGGGACTGAAAGACTGACAGACATTTAGTGAATACATATTATTATTATTATTATTATTATTATTATTGTTGTTGTTGTTGATGATCATGTTCTTGTTGTTGTTACTAGTATTATTATCATTGTCCGAGAACACTAATGAGCACCATGTTTTGTATAATGATGCAACTTCACACTGTCTAGCTGAAAATGCATGGAATGCCAGGTTCTAGTGGATGTTTATGAGTCCATCAACAAGGTTACATGGGTAAATAAGAAATACAACTGTTTTAAAACCATATAAAGAATTTAAGATCATTTGAATGGCCCATCTCCGGTGTTTAGCTCTCTTACTATACCCTGTAAGACCCCTTGTTGTAATATTACAACGTCACTTTTATCTCTCCAAAAAAACACATTTGCAAAAACGTTTTTTGGGGAAAGACTACATTTACATCAATGGGTCCTATTGTCTTGCCTTGCAATGCCATTGGATTGTAAATGTGTATAGGTCTGGCCATAAGGCCATGAACTCACTCTACCTGCAAACTTTCCTGGAAGCGCATCTCCTTGTTTCATTCAACTGGGTTACTGGATATATCAACATTGAAGTAAGTAAATTCCATGAAATATTTTTTGGGGTGATTGTTAGAATATGTAGTTCATGTAAATACTAAGTTATTGTGGAATTAATGCATCACATTAGATTTTCACCAGTGATTAGAGTGATGAGGAGGTGGTTCAAAATCTGGAGGAAGTGGAAAAAGATAATAAGTGACCCACTGATTGTCCAACTGAGGATGATGACAATAAGGACATCGAGCGAACCAACACAAGCCAACCAACTATACTGACTATGCGCCGGGACCGGTATCGCTGGCTGAAAAAGGATTTCATCAGTCCTGATACTGAATTATCTGGCTGAAAAAGGATTTCATCAGTCTTAATACTGAATTCTCTGGCTGAAAAAGGATTTCATCAGTCCTAAAACTGAATTCTCTGGCTGAAAAAGGATTTCATCAGTCCTAATACTGAATTCTCTGGCTGAAAAAGGATTTCATCAGTCCTAATACTGAATTCTCTGGCTGAAAAAGGATTTCATCAGTCCTAATACTGAATTCTCTGGTCCGGATGTAACCAGTGGTGATGTTTTCCTCCACACACCACTGGAGTACTTCCAGATGTTTGTGTCCGAAGACATGATTCACACCACTGGAGGACTTCCAGATGTTTGTGTCCGAAGACATGATTCAGGCTCTGACAGAACACACTAATCAGTACAGCTTTCAAAAGACTGGAACAACTATAAACACAAACACCAAGGAAACTGACCAGATGATTGGCATGTACCTGAAGATGGGCCTGGTAATATTTTACAAAAGAAAGGCACATTATAATTATGCTTATAAATGTCTAGCCAGGTCAAAGCCAGCTTTGTCTTTTTAAGTAGGATGTGATAACAGATATTTGGGGGATGATTCATTTTAGTGTTTGAGCCGAGTTGTACAAGACACTGAGCATCAGTATGGCTCTAACTAGCAAAGATGTGGGAATCGCATGTTACAGTTTTTCTTGATTGCTTACACAAATTTAGCGAATCATGGGTTAACTTAATCTAATGCTCACACCTTCTTTGCACAGCAAGAGTCTTCTCTGGCGAATGGGTTAACTATTTCTCATATTTTTTGTTGTTGTTGTATTGTTTTGTCTGTCTTTGCCCTTTGTAAAGCGTCTTTGGGGATCTAGAAAAGCGCTATATAAAAATAAAGTATTATTATTATTATTATAGCTTTCACAACATTTTCTTTTCAAAACAGTTACAGTTTTTCTCAATTGTTTTCACTCATTTAGCGAATCATGGGTCAACCTAATCTAATGTTCACATCTTCTTTGCACAGCAAGAGTCTTCTCTGGCGAATGGGTTAACTATTTCTCATTGCTTTCACACAAATTTCTTTGAGTTTTAACACACTTTTCAAAACAGTTAACACACTTCTCAGAGAAAGACACAAAACTTTATTGAATAACCATGTCAACACATTGCAGACACTTAGTAGCAGCCTACTGAAACTGCTCTCTATATTCTAAATATCGTCAGCACCTGTGTGAACTCTCTGTGCACAACTAATCAAGTAGTTCTCAACCTCTAAAAGAGGTCAATAGATTGATTTTGATACCAAGCATGGATCGAGGAGGCTGCCACCAGAAATAGTGCAATAGGCTGTAAATACTGTAAATATACAGTAATCAGAATTCTACCGTATATGTTGTAAATTACTTTAGTGAAACTACAGTACTACATTGTATTGTGGCAACACACTTTACAAAAGTATAGAAATGGTTGTTGCCACAAGAGTGCAAATACAATGAAACACAGTACAGTAAATTGACTGTAAAGGCCAGCAAAGTGTCATTGTCATTGCCGAACGTACAAACAATTGATGTGACAGTATGACGGCTCAGCCTCTCTCATGGAGAGGTCATGATTGACTACGTGATCAATGACTGTTGCCCTAATTTCATTAGAGCATCTTACATGAATGCCACACAGGGGCCCCTCTATTTCTACTATGGCTGAGGTACACACTGGCCCACACTGGTGGCAGGGGGAGACTGTTCACTGCAGAACAGATTTACCTTTTTACTGTATCTTGAAACCTGTCATTTTGACTTCTTACAGTATCCAATCTAATGTGGAAAAATTACTGCAATAAATATTTTTGTGTCAGAATCTTTGCCATTCTGTACACAGTAGAACAAATGTAAAATCAATGGTGTTGACAGGTCCTTGTTTAGAATATCTTTTACAGTATTTAGCAATACAAAAAACAGAACTACAATATTTTATGTATACAAATTACTGTATCAGATTTCCAATACTTTCTGACAGTATATTGTCAAGAGTGCTCAGTACAAAACCCAAATTGTAGTATGTTGTCAGTGGTAAAATAGTCAATGCTGTGAGGGTGTTGCACAAAAGTTGAAGTGATTGATTCAGAGGTTGATATTGATAGCTGTAGTTTGAATTTTGTTATCCATTGTTAAATAAATGAGAAAACGTACATTTTCAATTGAGCACAAATTGTAGGTTTTAATGGAAATGTTTGGTTTTGATGGGTGTGTGATAAGTTTTGAGAAGGTGGTGTCATTCTGCAAACATCAAATAGTGTTTTGGTTATTTCATCTTCTGTTATGGGCTGTGTGTGAGCTGTTTTGAAAAAGTAAACAGTGATTGGAAAAATGTGCCAAAGCAATCGAGAAAAACTGTAACACAGAGAGACACGAAACCTAATTGAATACTGTAACCATGTCAACACATTGCAGCCACTTAGTAGCAGCCTACTGAAACTGCTCTCTATATTCTAAATATCGTCAGCACCTGTGTGAACTCTCTGTGTACAATTAATCAAGTAGTTCTCAACCTCTGAAAGAGGTCAATAGATTGAAGTTGATACCAAGCATGGATCGAGGAGGCCCCCACCAACAACAACCTCAGCAAGGACTAGGATGAGGACGAGGAAGAGGCCGTGGTAGAGGAAGAGGGGCCCCTGTCAGGGGAAGTGACGTTCATGTAAGATGCTCTAATGAAATTAGGGCAACAGTCATTGATCACGTAGTCAATCATGACCTCTCCATGAGAGAGGCTGGCCAAAGGGTTCAGCCAAACCTGAGCCGTCATACTGTGGCATCAATTGTTCGTACATTCCGCAGTGACAATGACACTTTGCTGGCCTTTACAGTCAATTTACTGTACTGTGTTTCACTGTATTTGCACTCTTGGCAACAACCATTTCTATACTTTTGTAAAGTGTGTTGCCGCAATACAATGCAGTACTGTAGTTTCACTAAAGTAATTTACAAAATATACAGTATAGTAGAATTCTGATTACTGTATATTTACAGTATTTACAGCCTATTGCACTATTTGTAAAGAATCAACACACTGGTCCACACTGGTGGCAGGGGGAGAATGTTCACTGCAGAACAGATTTGACCTTTTTACTGTATATTGAAACCTGTCATTTTGACTTCTTACAGTATATACATGTAATGTGGAAAAATTACTGCAATAAATATTTTTGTGTCAGAATCTTTGCCATTTTGTACACAGTAGAACAAATGTAAATCAATGGTGTTGACAGGTCCTTGTTTAGAATATATTTTACAGTATTTAGCAATACAAAAACAGAACTACAATATTTCACTGTATACAACTTTTCAGATTTCAAATACTTTCTGACAGTATATTCCCTAAGTTAGAATGCTCAGTTGTCAGTGGTAAAACAGTCAATACTGTGGGGGTGCTGCACAAAAGTTGAAGTGATGGTTGCAGAGGTTGATATTGATAGCTGTAGTTGGAATTTTGTTATCCATTGTTAAATAAATGAGAAAACATACATTTTCAATTGAGCACAAATTGTAGGTTTTGATGGAATTTTTTGGTTTTGATGGGTGTGTGATAAGTTTTGAGATGGTGGTGTCATTCTGCAAACATCATATAGTGTTTTGGTCATTTCGTCTTCTGTTGAGGGCTGTGTGTGAGCTGTTTTGAAAAAGTTCCAAAGCAATCGAGAAAAACTGTAATCTTTCCCCTCTTTCCCCTCTCTCTCTTGCTGCCCTGCCGGCTTTGAATTTCACTTGTGAAATATCTATTGTAATTACCATTACTTTAATTTTGTTTTCCTCATACATGTCATAAACCTGATGGCTCAGTGTGTGTTTGGACAATTTGAGCTGTTGTCAATCATTTGATTTATAAACACTCAAGTAACAATTTAATTTTAATTTAACAATTTCCTAATATGCACCCTAGTCTAACTGTGAACTAACACATATGTCTCCTACATAAACACTTCTTATCTTTATCTTATCATTCTGCTTCATGCATTACTCTAGCATCTTGTACTTACATTAATGAAAATATGATTCTCCTCATCTCATCCGTCTGATGTGGTGATTATTGTGTGAGGCACTTTTGATTAAAACAAAGGCCATTCTCTCTCCCTCTCAAGCACAGGTATACACACATGTGCAAACACACACACGATTTCAATATGAAAACACCATTTTGGGTTCTGCTGCAGATGTTATTGTAGCATATTCCCACATAAAGGAGTTGAACAGTAAATCAGACAACATTTGCAACAACTAGGCATTTTAAAGGCATAACTATTTTTAGAAGGATACCTTTTAGTGATAAGCTACTTAGCTAGAGGTTAAACGTGTGTTATATTTGTATACAGTTATACCTTTATAGGCAGTGTTAGATATAAACATCTATATAAAAGTGTAACTGCCCCCTTAAATGTGCTTTCTGAGCTGTGAACTAAATGATATGACTGCACTGTGATAAACCACATCAATGCTGGTGTTCATATTGACTAAATTCATGGGTTTTATGGGTTGAAACTGGCTCAACACGCCATCTACTGTTCAAAATCATCCTGAACCTTGCATGGCCAATGCTTACATAAAGTCATCCATGAAAAATGTATATGGAATTTGCCTTGGTATAGCGTACATTTCACAGAAAGCAATGACAAGAAAAATAGTTGCTTTGGATAAAACCATCTGCCAAATGTATTGTGATGAGGCCTAAATCATATACATTAAAATCACTCTGTTCTAAAAGTGAAGATTTCTTTTTTGGGGCAGAATAATTTGCAATAATCTGCAAACAGGTGCTCTTCAGGATTGAGAAATGCCTTCATTATCAATATCTGAACAGATGAACTAATGGAAAGGTTTTTTTAAACATAGAGTTCATTAGGACTATGCCCATCAGTGGGATTTGAAGACCTGAGACTTGAACTGAAAATATTTCCCCAAGGAGTTCACCACGCGTTTCTCTTTAATAATTGTAATAATTCAGTTTAATAACTCACAATAGGCCAATTTTAACGTTTTCATTATTTTGTCTTTTCTTACGTAATATTAACCACCTTTACAGATTTCACGCCAAACAGTACAAAATGCAACCACAGAGGGGCGACGTTTCATTCTTAATGATAAATCTCTTCAATGAACTGGACATTTGCTTTAAAAGGTTAACATGGGGTTAAATTGGACTGACACTGGGGCCATTTTGATATGAGTAAATTATAACGATTACAGTGCATAGTTATCCAATTTCAATCAAATAACGATCATTATCACTTATCATAATTTAATTAAATGGATCAGTAGGCCATCATAGCTATATATTTAAAAGTATTGATAAAGTTATCATATTACAATGACACAAATATTTGACTATAGCCTACTTCCCACTTAGGGGTTTCCATTTGACATTTTCAAGACGTCTACGCACAGGTGCAGCACAGAGAAAAAGGTAGGATATAACTTATATCACACATGTTCATATATTGGATGATACAGCCCTCGAGCCAGACTGAGTGAGAGCCCTTGAGCTCTTTAGAGCTTTTAAAACTCAGCGGTTGTGTGAGACAGTCACGGTGAGCTCCGCCTACAATACATGTGCTTCGCGTACCCTCCCCAGCCCCTTGCTTATCACACGCGCCTTATTTTGCATAAAATGTGTGTCAGTAGGGCAGCGCTCTCCCTGGCACATGCAGAGAGCACATGCAGTAGGGCTTTACTGAACTCACACCACGGTCGAATAAGCGCGTCCGGCTCACCGTGCCATTACATACCCACCAATGAGAATGCACGAAAGAATGAAGGCGGGAGACAGGCAGGGGAGTTCATGGGATACCTAAAGTGAATGCGTCAACCCGCTGTCAAAGAGATAACAGAACTTGAAGGGGTACTGAAGCCAGTCCCATTTCAGTCACCTGCAAAACAGTGGTCAGTGAGTGTGGTGTTGCTCCTCTGTGTGTAGTTTGACACTTCAGCCTCCGAAGACCGGGTTCTTTCGACATAGAACATCACCTCAACTCAAACCCTCCAGAATTTCAGAGTTGACAAAGATCTGACGCGGCACAGGTGGCTTCCGCGGTGTAGCGTTGCTGCACACCTGAGACAGCACTTGGACCTCACCGTTTCAGCGATTCAGGAAGACGTTTTTTTTTTTATCCGGCGCGCCTAACTCATGCACTGTGCTCAAAGCTGTTTCATTCTTTTTGGAAAGGCGTTTCATGCAGTGCCATTTAATGACACTCATCTGTTTCAAGTAAACTTCATTGTATGCCTTTTGCGACAAATAGACTTTTATTCTGAAATCAGCAACTGTCTAAAGAACATTACATCCCAGACATAAACATGGATAACAGCCCTGGTAAGTAAAATTGCTATTATTCTTGATAATGATCTTGTTTTTAGTAGTTACCTATATCATGTTAGTTAATAATGAGCGTGTGGATCCCTGTCAGTTTGTCTTCCGACGAGACTTTTTAGATTATATCTGTTTTATTGTTGTTGTAGCTATAGGATGGCATAAGATGTGTGATGTATCAGTACAAATAAGACTGTTGGATTCATAACCTATTGGAGCTATGTCGTGTCCAAAATCAGCATTTCGGGACTCGGGATTAAGTTTGTGTTGTGAGCAAGGAAGTGACTTAGTGGTTTACACATTACATGGTATAGCCTTTATGTATGTAATCATCAGCTGTCAAATCCTCCTTGGCTCCAGTCTGAATTGTAAAATAGGCTACCGCTCCCGGTCAGCACGCTTGGATTATCTAGCCTACTTCCTGACTCTACATGAAAACAAACTCACGTGTTGCCCAGACAGGTCATACACGCGTGCAGATATATAACAGATATAATCATCTGCCTGCTCTAAGGTTGTAGGGCCTGTTAAAACATTTATTTTGATAGGGAACCTCTATGATATGTAAAACATTGACATTAGTTGACGTTAACCTTCAGGCATCGGGAACTTGATTTTGAAACTGTTTAATGTTGACTTTCCCTTTTCCTGGGAAGCTGACAAAGTCACGACAGCCATGTAGGTTAATGTGGCTTACTTGACGCAAGCTGTTCATGTCGGCAAGCACCACTTTTAAGCAGCTTACGTGATAGGTTTCCCATGGGAAGCAGTCCAAGGGTGCCGACGTGTTTTCCACCTACTGCTCTCCTACTTTAATTGACTGGTGATTCATTTACAAGAGCTACAGTCACGTTCCTGCGCAGGTGATGGAAACATTGCCCCACGATGAACCGGGCACTCTCTTTAAACTCAGATAGCCTGACCGCAAGCCAGCACCGGACATGTGATTCCAATGCCTTCGCTAGAATGCTCTACCCAATAAAGTAGATCCTACCCAGTAAATAAACTATTGTGTAAAACAAAGTGTAAATATTACAACATATTACGATGATCATATTATATTAAAGCATGCTTACTGGACTGTTATCAAGTGTGCAAAAAAGTATTCTTCACTAGGCTTCTATTGAGTACACATAATGTGAATGTTTTGGGCACAGCTGTTGTGTGGACAAAATCTTGTATGCGCACGATATCTTTATCTTGTGCACCAGATCTGGTAAATTAAGATCTTCTTTTGTGGTGGAAAATATTGGGGTAGACGGATATAGTTTAGGCATTTATACATTCTAATTAAAGGTGCGAAACGCTGTTTCTGTTGCCAAAAGTATGACCCACAATCATGACGTAGGCAAATTCTTGCGGCATGATCACTGTGATGTCAGTTATCCGATATTGCTCCAGGCAGCTCCTAGAAAATGTACAAGAAAACAGTCGCATTGAAAATATATAAGATATTGTCTCAAGATTCAGAGACCTCAGGGATAATGGGACATGATATCTTTTCATTCTCTCTTCAGGGTAACGTAATGATTGCAGTTGAAGAAGCGTTTGATTTCATTCCTAACAAACTCTAGTCAACATACGCCTTTAACCTCCCAATTCATTTATAATTACTAGTGCATTACATCTTTTAACTGTAGAGAAGGACATCCATTATGGAGACAAACGGTCCCGTGTAAGTGTAATTTTATACAGGCTACAGTGCAGCCTACATCTGTGTATGGGGGGTAGGGGAAATGACTGAGTAGGATACCAGTGCAAGCTTCAAGTCCAACTTCCTCTATAATGTCTACCATCCTGCCCTGTTCATTTCCTCTATTTTACAACTGGACAGCAGCTTTTTTTATGTGTGCTTGTGGACCATGAATGCTGGGAGATAAGAGTAATATCTTCCCACAGACTGTCTCTAGCATTCAGATTCGCCCTCACGTGGATGCACTTGTTCTGCCGCGTGCGGCGCGTGATATCCGGCCCCTCCTCCCATCGGTTCACGCACACTTGTGTTTTCATGCCGCCCGCGGTGATGCGAGCGGAGGAGGTTGGTCAGTGGGTCAGCGATTTCATGCATTATATGATGCTCTAGATCACGTTTTCCCGCCACATGTCTGACTTTTTGTTTTGATTTGAAAACAGATGAACACGTTTGCTTCATCCCGCCGACATAGATTATTACTTCCCTCCCTTCCGTGCGTCTGAAGCACATGTGTCGATTGGCTGGGATAGTTTATGGCTCGGCCCGAGCCACTGCCTTTTTTCACAATTACGGAGCCAGGACTTTGTAAGAACACCGTAGTGTTTTTGAACGCCAACAGCTTTAGGACTTTGAGGAGCAATTCGCTGAATCTGAGAAAAAATACTGTATGGGATTAGAATTGTGGACTGATCTTTAAGGTCTCCCCAGACTGTTATATAAAGGCTGCTAATTTTCAAAGAATGTACAGACGTTGAATTTAACCTCCAATGGCCCATAGATTACTGATTTTCTCAAACTAGAATACTTTATCAGCTGACTGGTTTTAGTGACCTGAACAGGCATAACAGGGAGAGAACATGTTTCCAATGCTTTATTGCTCTTCCAATGCTCTAGCTGTTATCCAAATTTAAAAGTTGATTCGATTTTTACAGATAATTATATTGTCGTGTTTTTGTTGCTGTATTTTACTCTTTTTCAAAGTATTTTACTTTTTTAAGTATTTGTCCCCACTCGTTGGCCTAAGTCTGACTGGGGTAGCAGTTATTCATATGAATGTACAAACTGTCATAGGTCATCCAGTCATCACAGGTTGCTGTTGAGCCTCTAAATATTTTGCAATGTTATGTGACTGGGCAAGAACCAGCAACCTTGAGACGAGGGTTAAAGTCTGGTTGGGGCATGGGAAGCGTGCAGTAGAGGAAAGGGTAGTGACACGGGGGTGGAGAGAGGGGGATTACTGCGCCCGTGGAGCCCTCACGTTTCTCTGCCTGCCTCTATTCTCTGCAGATTAGAGACAGCATGGGTAGACTAAGCTGCTGAGATGTGCTGATTCCTCAATTAACACTAGTTGTTTGGACTGACCCCAGTGCAATTGTGTGCCGGCTTGTGCATGGATATTCTGACACTCTGCTTAGCCTAGCAGATGTTGCACAAGGCACTCAAACCACGCATGTCTTCCCAGTAGGAATGGTCAGATGTTCACCATTTCCTCCACCTGACAACATTCCACGTTCCCTGTAGACATACATGTATTGACAGCTGAAGGTCCCATTAAATGTTATTTATTTATAGACAAAGAGCCTCTAGTAAACACTCTGTGTAGTGGCAAGTCCAATATTAACCCCATAATAAAATGGCTTCTGTTCTACTATCATTCATTAACTACAGTTCCATGGCCACTCTTTTTTTTTACTGCCTGTTATTGTCGTAGAATCTCTTGAAAGCACATCACATGGACTTTCGCAGTTGCACGAGACAGTGTGTGTGGTTGTGTATTTAGGTAAGGCCACAGGTTTTGGCAAAGCGGACTAGTTGGTATCAGACTCAGATATGCCCCTGTTGTGAAGTTGAGCTCTTCAGTGTGTCAATAATAAATCCACCAACACGTGCTGGTTGAAGGATTAGACAAACCCTTCAGCAAAACAAATGCCGTGTGCTGCACGAGGAAAGCCTGGGGAGGAGGGGTTGGACAGTTTCTGGGATGCTGTGAGTTTTCACTGTAAAAGCAATGTTTTAAAATGATGCCATATAATGCCTGTTTGGAGCTGCATGTGCACATTTCCCCACATTTAGGCTACTGAAGAGCACGTGACTTGTAGTCCAAATGTTTATTTCTGTAATGAGGAAATTGTCTTTGTATTGTCACATGTATTTTTCTTCTTCATGTATTATTCTTCTTTTATATGTTAATAGCCTGGTGGGCTCTGGATGAATATATCACTTTTTTAGTCAATTATAGGCTTTTAACTATAATATAAAAATTGGAGATAGTATGAAATGTTAAAAGTATTAGTGTGGGAAAGGATGAAAGTTCTTGGCTGTGTCCATTGGGTCTACGCTCTTTCCTGGCATAGATTTAACCAACTTGCCTTGTTTTTGCTCCAAAAGTCAAAGCAGTGGAGCACATTCCCACAAAACGTGACTCCAGTCTATTTTTCAGTCAGGCAATGTAAAAGATGAATACTGTAACTCGCCTCAATAACACAGCATCCTTGGGCGTGTCGCTGGCTTATGGCAGTAATCACAATTGATTGTTGTAGAAGTCTACACGAGACTGCGGATTTTCGTAAAGCAGAAACCGTGTCAGGAGTACATGTGAAGCAGCGGTCAGGTGTTATGTAGTTCGCTGGCGCTGGGCAGTATGCCAGGGGAGCTATTTTTGGAGCGAAGGGAGGCAGCAGACCTCGCAGACACGTGAGGCAATGTCTCAGCCCATCCACAACGCATGAGCAGAGCAGTGATGCGAAGTATATGCGGCGGCGGAGCGAAAAACCTGCGGAAGACATTAACAAGCAGCCGGTTGTTTGACGGCAACATGTGAATAGCGAAACCCGGCTTTTCACCAAATAAAAATAAAGATTACTTGAGACGTGCCTGTCGTTGGTTGGCGTGTGCACGCGCGCGCTCTGTTGCTGGGCTTCCAACATTATTTTTAGCGACTGCGTGTCGTTCTGCAACAACGAGCAGTGCGTGTTACATAGATCATGAGGCAATGATGCTGAAAGCTCTTAGCATTTGCTCCCCTACCAGTCAGTGGTTGTGCAAAACTACATTACAGACAAGGCGAAGTCTGCGATTCTATTCCAATAAAAACTCCGGTGCTTGTAGCTACAGAGTCCTGGCTCTGTAAACGGGAAAAAAAAGATATAGCGTCCTACAGGAGGGGTGTAATTTGATTGGCTGTTGAGCTCAATCAACAACCTTTCGCGAAACAAAAACCAGATTGCGGGTTGCTCTTTAAATCTAAACCTAAATAACCCACCATTGCCAAGTGTATACTTTTAGTCTATTTACACAGATAGAGTCTGTAAAAGAATCTAATACAACACACATATTTTGAGGTCTTTCAGAAAGGAAACTAATCCTGTAAAGTTACTTAATCCTGTAAAGTCAGATATTGTCATTGGAAGGTTGAATCAGAGTCTGTTACAATTTCTGTAAAAGCCAGTGTGCATTTAAGAAAATGATCAAAGCCAGGGGACACAAAATAATGAAGTTATTGTTTTTAAGTTGATACTGTATCAATGCTTCTGCGATGCTCAGGGCACTGATTGTGATCATGCCATCCCTGAGCTGATATTGATTATTGTCATTATAAGTCAACAGTCTTTCTATACAGGCTTTGCCATTGGTGATGTTTTTTTTTTTGAGTTGGTGACTTAGTGGTGTCCTCCTTTTTGTGTCTGCAGGAAGTGTTATCCTTTACGCTGGCTCCTCTGGCAGTGCCAGCCCCAGCCCTGGCAGCCCCTCCAGCGGGTACCAGAGCCAGTCCCCCCTGTCCCACTCCCAGCCCTCGTCCCCAGAGGAGGTCACCTTCACTGAGATCGGGGCCTTAAAGCGGGGGATGACTGGAGGCCGTCCACTCTCTCCCAAGTTGGTCTTCCAGTTCCCAGATATCTACAGCAGTGCTCCCACCTCTGCCCCTGCTCAGCACACCTACTCCCACCCCATCGCGAGCAAGAGGCAATGCACCTTCACCGGGACTTTCACCAGTAAGTTATGCCTCATGTTGATCTCAGTCATGGTCCTGTCCTCGTTTTTTTTTTTACCCACCATTATAACGAGCCTCACCAGACATACCACTACTCGTCCTGCTCCTGCTGCTTTCTTCAAACCGCACACTGTGACTACCTTGTCTCTTCTGTGTTCTGTGTGCACAATTGTATTTTTCTGCATGGTTGGCTTATGGCATTCTCCTCCTCTAACGGTGCATTTTTCTGGGTTTGTGCAGAGGCCGGAGGAATGGTGCTGCTCTGTAAAGTGTGCGGTGACATCGCCTCAGGGTTCCACTATGGAGTGCACGCCTGCGAGGGCTGCAAGGTAAGACAGAATGACGCCCTCACATAGACTTCAAGAGGCAGTGCATTTGCTCTCATTGTGGTCTCATGCGTCTCGTTATCTTTCACTATCTTGTTGTCTGATCTTATGATGTTGTGTCCATGTTTCTCATCTCTCGTTCTCTCTCGCTCTCTCTCTCTCTATCTCTCTCTTGGCAGGGTTTTTTCCGTCGCAGCATTCAGCAGAACATTAACTACAAGATGTGCGTGAAGAACGAGAGCTGCCTGATCATGCGTATGAACCGTAACCGGTGTCAGCACTGCCGCTTCAAGAAATGCCTGGGAGTCGGCATGTCTCGAGATGGTGAGAGCTATTGAATGGAGGATGCTAATATTCCCCCTTGCCCTAGTAACCACTGTTAGCCATCATTAGTTATTCTCAGAGGGGGGAAGGGTTGCAGCATTCAGATGTCTTCCTCTACCTTTCCTCTCAAACCCACTTTCAACACTCAGTTGTTAACACAGTTTAGTAAGTTCTTTTGCCTAATTTGGGCTCATCACTTGTCTTTCTTTTGCCCTCTGCAGTCTCTTCTTCTTCTTCTTCTTCTTCTTCTTCCCCTCTCTCTCTCTCTCTCTCTCTCTCTCTACCTCCGCCTCTCCGTCTCTGTATCAGCTGTTTTATCCTCCCTCTCTCCCTGATCCCCAAGCTCTTTCCATCGTGCCTTTTCCGAGACAATGATATATGAAGTAAGGGGGCAGGCAGTCCCTGAAGCTATCTGTCATCTGGAAAACTGCAGCAAACACAGGAATTATTTTGGGAAACTGGAGCATGTAGCAGCTTGATTACCCCAATTGCCCTTATAGCATCTCGAGCAATTAATGGCAACAATTAAGCAAGAGATGCAGAAAGATTAAAACATCCACCCAGTTTCCTTGCCTCATGTGGGAGAAAATGCCTCCTTCCTGTATTTTTATCATTTCGATTGTGGCACTACACACAAAAATACAATAAATCATCCCCTACTGCTAATGAATGTAGCAAAAAAATGAGATGACCTAAAAAACAAAATGACACCAGTATACTTTGCACATTGTGACCTACTTTGTGTGGTTTGGTTTCCCCGCCCGTTCTCGTCAGCACGGTCTGCAGTGGGCAAGACACTTCACATAACATTGATGTAGACACAGTGATGCATTCGGTGGACTGGAGGGGGAGGCAAACCAGATCGGCTGTTAAGGGAGGCATGCATTTATTTCGCCCCTCTGATATTGCGAGAAGAATGTCAAGAAGCCGCAGCCTAGAAACCCCTTTTTTGGCGTACACTCATTGCAAAAACAGGAAATCCTCATGCAGCTACCAGCAGCCCACAAGAAAGTATACGCCCTGATTTCAAGTTTGAGATTTGGGCTGTTTGTGGCAGAGGCCAGTGACGGTTGACATGATGGCACAGTTTCACTTCCATGGGCAACATTCTAGTGAAGTCACGGAGACGCTTGTTTAACACGATTGACTCCTCACCGATTGTAACACTACCAGCTAGACTGAACAGGGCTGGACTACTTGTCCATGGTTACAGATGACTATCAGGGCATAGAGAGAGGCCATTTGCCTTTCAGCCTGGTCTTAGCACATATCACAGCCAAACCACTTATGAGCTTGCTATCTGCGGAACACAGGGTCATGATCTAACTAACCTGTTGGGAGGCACATGTGTATCTGTATTGAAGGGGGGAAAACCCTTGAAACCAGTATGGTCGGTTCGTTCAGGCAGGCTAACCGCTAACCACACTTGCACTCCTTAGCTCGTAGCAAGAGCTTGCCACTACCCTTGTTCCCACAGAGTTTATATAATAAACTTTCCTTTGTAAACATGTCAGGTCATTGTAACACTTTTTTTATGAGGTGAGATATAATCAATGCTTACATGCCTGTTGGAGCATACACATATGACTTACAAAAAATACATAATCATAAATAATAAAAAGAACAATAACAAATAATTATTATTAGTAGTAGTAGTAGTGGTAGTAATAACAGTGTTATTCCATGGGGAATATATATGAATACAAAAAAGTCAAGTCTTTTTAGACAGAGGCCTCTGTCAAATGTGGACATCATAGAGGGGTTGTAGAAAGCAGGTTGTAGTTCTCCCTTGCAAAATACAAGAGCTCTATCTCAGAGTACTATTCCAACACCTGTCGTCTTGCTGTGCCTCTCTCTTTCTGTCCGGTGTGCTCGCCGTGTCTCATCTGCCAGCTTAAGTTTCTCTGTCCAACTTGGCTCTCCACCCTTGGCTGCATGACCCTCTGCTCTGAGTCCCTGCTTATGAAAGGCCCATTACTCTTAACTCCTCATCACGGTGTTCAGACCTGACCCACTGCCCTACTTTCTGGACAGGACAGGACAGGACAGGGTGCACTAGGAGGAGAGAGAGAGAGAGAGAGAGAGAGGAGATAGCGATAGCGATATGGATAGTCGGGGCTGTGGCATATGGATGAAGGAGGTTACTATTTTTATCCAGGCCAGCTGACAGATATTCTTAGAGGGGGGGATGGGCAAGCGAGGGGCGGGGGGGGGGGGGGGGGGGGGGGTAATGGGAATGAGTATGCTGTCCAGCATCAGACTTGCACAATCCAGTTAATAACACAGACATGCATGCAATGGACCTAATAATATGCATATTTATGTGCTCAGTGGTTGTACTTCCTGTTAAATACCACCATCTCAGAGCATTTACTTTATGAAGGAGGGAGATGTCAGTTACATACATTATGAGGTTCTCCTCGGATCTATAATTCCCAGTGAATAACATGGAAACAACATTTAACAATGTATTTATTTGTTTGCTATTTGGAGGTATCTAAAACTAACAACAGAAATGTCTGAAGAATTTCTGTCTGCACAGTGTTGCTAATGCTGACTAAATCTCTAAACCTAAATCTCCTTTTTGTGTTTCCACACAGCTGTTCGTTTTGGGCGCATCCCAAAGAGAGAGAAGCAGAGGCTGTTGGACGAGATGCAGAGCTACATGAACAGCCTGAATGAGTCGGCCTCCCTGGAGGTGGAGCCCCCTTCAGCGCAGGAGGTGCCACTGAGCCCCGTGGAGACCGACTCCAAGGAGGCCATAGGAGCCATCTCCCGCGCCTACCAGGACATCTTCGTAAGCACGCAGGACCGGTTGAACAAGCGAGTGAAACTGGACCCCGACTCCCCGTCCTACTTCCAGAACAACCCACAACCTCAGGATGCCAACCACCACGGCCATGCCAACATGCCAACATTCCACTCCACTGCCTCAGTAGGCTACGCGGTCCCGGCTGCCCGCTGTCCGGTGGCTTCAAGTGACAAAAACTGCCCTGTCTCCTCCATGGACAACAGTCGTTACAGCTACCCAGCTCTATCCAGTCAGAATCACTGTACATCCACTGTGGACCCACACAAACACGCCAGTCCAGCCAATCCTCACCATTATAACCACTCCACGGCACAGTCCCAAGGGCAGGGTAACACTTGCCCGTGGAAGTTACCCGCTGGCTCTAAAGTGCTGGTAAGTAAATCAAAGAGTATAAGTTTGCTATATGTGGCTTTTAAGCTTATTCTGTTCCATATATATATTTATTCATATATACATACTTATCACCTCTCACTTCTCATTGTTTCCTTAGGCCTGTCCTCTGAACGCATGCCCAGTGTCCGCTCCAGGCACGTCTAGTCAAGAGGTGTGGGAGTCCTTCTCACAGTGCTTCACTCCAGCGGTACGTGAGGTGGTGGAGTTCGCCAAGGGGATCCCGGGCTTCCAGGACCTCTGTCAACACGACCAGGTCATGCTGCTCAAGGCAGGCACCTTCCAGGTAAGGTCCACTCTCACGTCTTCTCAGTTATCTTCTGTATGATAACATTAAATATCCATGATTGTATACCTATATCCATGGAGCGTTATGTATATTGGTATGGAATTGTTTCTCCTTCAGATACCTCACACATTCTTTGTCCTTCCTTGTAGGTGCTTATGGTGAGGTTCTGCTCCCTGTTCAACCCTAAGGACAGGACCGTGACCTTCCTGAATGGGAAGACATACTCGTTGGCCACGGTGCGGGCACTTGGCATGGGCCCCCTTCTTGACACCATGTTCGATTTCAGCGAGAAGCTGGGAGCTCTGGGCCTCGAGGCAGATGAGATGGCTCTCTTCATGGCTGTGGTGCTAGTCTCAGCAGGTGAGAAACTAAAGAGCGGTGGGAAAACTCTGCGAGCTTCAGAGTCATCCAGTTCTACTTCAATTAAATGATTGAAATGTGCAGATGTGCAGGACGTTTGTGTGCATAATTCGTGCACAAAAATGAGCAGATCTAATAGATGTACAGAACATATGAATGATACCTCTTTTTCTCTGCTGTTGTTCTTTTTTGGCAGACCGTACAGGCATCCAGGACGTCAGTGCTCTGGAGCAGCTTCAGGAGGGTCTCATTCGGGCGCTGCGGACCCTGGTGACACGCCGTCGCCCTGACGATAGCGCAGTCTTCCCCAAGCTGCTGTTGCGCCTGCCCGACCTGCGCACTCTCAATAACCTGCACTCCGACAAACTGCTGGCCTTCCGCATAGACCCATGAACCTTCTCAGGGGCAGAGAACAAGCTGTTTTGGGCAGCTTAGCACTTCTCCAGGGGCTGGTCCTCCCTGGTGCAAATGGAGAACTTGTTATTGTTTTCCTTGAAGATGGGGCAGCAAGACTGTTTGTGTACCTCTAACCACATGTCTGAGAAATAAGGTGATCCATGTCAACAAAGACGGAAGAAACGAAAAACAATGACTGTATTGTTGTCTCAGCTGGTTGAAGACACACGTGTAGTTCACACAAAGAGACATCTTAACCCTTGGAGGCATTGCCCTTATTCAAACAGACTCAAACAAACAAATCACCTCAAGCTCTTTAAGGGGTTGGTGTTGTAAAAAAAAAAAAAAAAGGATGGATGGATGGATGAACATTTCCCTTCCGCTTATTGCTATCACTCCTCAGATCTCAGAAGTCTTCTCGAATCCTCTACTGACAATTTGGAGAGGGTACCATACTCTCTCCAAGAGACTGTTCAAAGACCAAAAAGGTGAACGCGGTCATCATCCTTTCCAGCGTATTCCTAATACCACATGTCCACCAAATGCACCTGCTAACACTTTCTGTAGGAAAAGAGCACTTTCATGAAACTGTTTTAGGGACCATTTATGATGCGTGTGTGTTTGTGCTGATATTTTAAGAGAAAGGGAACCTTGTACATAAGAGACATAAAAAGTTATAAGATACACTATGATCACATTACACCCAGTACCATTCTCCTGTGTCATACATTATCACCTCTGTGTAAATGAAAGAAATGTCACACTTTCACAAAGACTGAAGAACACAAATGGAAAATGTTTTAGAGCTGGTGATGCTGGGGATGAAGTGTGGCAAAGTGTTTCATGTGTTCACCTGAGACTCGGTTCATAATACATATATTTCTCCTTACCACTCCTGTAAATGCATCTGGCCCTTTAAAGAGCAAACCAGCAAACATTTTATCTGTCTTGTGCATGTTAAATTTTAGAGAATATTTTTTGGTGAGGAAAAATATCATTTAACTTTAGGTGTTTCAACCTTTTAAATCTAAACAAATGACATGTTCCTTTCGGAGTAATGGTTGTGGGCGAGGCAGAGATTGGAACATAAGTTTATTTGTCATATTTAATAAACAAAAGTTTCGAGCACACCTGCTTTAAACCAAAGTTCTTCATGATTATCTATGCTTTATACAGTACCTTATTCTTTGTAAATATTAATATTTTAGTACGATATGCAGTATTTACACACTGTTTATAAACACATAATCAACACTATGTTGTATCCCATTTTTAATGGAAAGTCTTAATGAAATGGTGGGATGATTGTTGATCTTCACATACAATTCATATCACGACTTTAACTGACTGAACCATTTCCATTTTCTTTAAAGTTAAATAGAAATGCAGATCACTCCTTATTATGTGGTTATAGTCAAACATTGGTAACTCTTCTATTATCTTGTAGGTCTTCCTTAAGTGAATAGGTCAATATTCTTTACTTACAACTTATTTTTAGTCAGCAATTGCGTTGACATTAGAGATTGTTTTAACAATCCAAACATAATATGTTCACACTTACCATCTTGACACTCCAAATACTGAACTATGCAAACATTTTCTTTTTTTTTTCTAGTGAACATGAAAAATGTGGTAGCACACAGACTAAGAAACGAAAGGGTTACCAAAGGTGCTTTTACACAGATGTATAGAGTATAAGGCATAGAAAACCATGAAAAACATGTTGTCAAGCAGAGTGCTCAAGCTTTTTGTCCAATAGGCTGTTGAATGTGCAATGATTCTTCTTGTGAGAAGGAAACCTTTCACATCATCAGATGACAAGGTTCACCACCTTCAGAACACACAGGAACACCAGCACTTTCTTTGCCCCCCTCTGTGATACTGAACTATATGAAATAAAGTGGGGGACTGTAAAGAAGGAGAGAGAATGATCAAATCGAACCTGATCCGTCGTGACCAGCTTTCTCGCTGTTTTGATTATTGTTATGTGATCCTATTGTACATTTTGTAAATTGTTGACCTTCCATAGAAACCATATAAAGATGAAATTCTATCTTCTATCCTTTGCATCTTTGTTTTTTCCTAAGTGGCATCGATATAAGTATTTCAGATGATGTGGTTGAAGGATGTGAAAAAAGGAATTGAAGTTAGCAGTCAGGCACATTTGACAACTTGAGGAAGAGGACACCTTGCTGTATACACAATTGTCCACTATGATAGTGGCAGCATCGTCAAATATCAGGAAAGTGTCTCTGTTATACGATCCCTGTTGTTCATTTATTTTGGTGGACGAGCAGCAGGGTAGGGACAGGAAGTGATAGATGCACACGTACGTGTTGGAAGGTCACCAACCTCCATTCCCAAGGCCATTTCCGAGAAAAATGGGACACTAACAGACACTTACTGTCCATATTTATTTTGAGAATACAGGTCTGTTTAAACTGGTAGAGGCAGGAGATAGGTCAAATGCTGAAAAAACAAGAGGTCATCTGATAGTGCTGGCTGGTAGTAAGGTATTTTCTGCCAAGCCTACAATAGCCCAGTTTGACTGACCTTTCAGACATGTGAGATAGATATGACACCAGAAGTTATGCACTCATACAGCCTTATAGAACACAGACCATAAGTGATTCGTGCAAACTGCAAAGGTCAATTACCTCAAAGTTTAATGGAAAATGACTATAAAATATAATATTATAATACAATTACAATACTATAAAGATAAATATACTGTTTGTCTCATAATACATGAAGTATGTGTTGTAAAAGGTAGGTGAATACCAGAGTGCTTCCTCTTTATGTTTGGGATTTACATAAACTTCACACGATATGTCCATACTTGTCAACCCAGTTCACAGATACAGGCACATACACACAGACAAACACACACACACACACACACACACACACACACACACACACACACACGCACACACACACACACACACACAGATACAGGCACATACACACAGACAAACACAGTATTCAGAAGCCGAGGCACTAAGGGATTTATGGAACCAAACAAACATTTGAGCACAATATTAGCTTTTGATTCTGGTTCCTCTTTTTCTTTAAAGGCATAGAGGAGTGGCAGAGCAAGCTGCCATTACAATGAGTATGATACCGGGCGAAGACAGACGAAGCTCAAACAGCTCAAATTCATATGGTATTTGAACAAACCAAACCCTTTTAAAAGTCTTTGAGTCTAGTAAAAAAAAAAAAAAAAAAATTCTGCAGCTACAACTTCAGCCATTAAGGGAAACTAATTTTCATTGTAACAGAACTGGTTGTTTGTTACAAACGTTTGAACAAATTAAGCCAATTTTTGTTAACAATTATGGAGGTAGTTGAAGTCAAATGGGAGCAGAAGAGCTTCAAGCTGCCAGGTCCTTCCTTGCTAATAGCACAGACAGGATCAGAGAAATCTGTCGGAACCAGGCCACTGAACAAAGTGTGTTGGAGAGAGATATAAGATTGAAGAGAAATATGAAATTAGGACTGAATGCCAAACTATTGAGACTTAAAAAAAAAAAAAAACTTGACTATAGCTCCCCTGGACAAAATTGAGAGAACTATAGGCAAGAGACATATGTTATGGGTATGTTGTGTGTTCTCTACAATAAACTAGACCTTTGGAGTTTGGGTATAGTACATAAAAGGGATGCAAAACCCTTGCACAAAACCAGTAACAGCCAATCTGATAAAAGTATTCTAACTGGTGGTGCCTTCGGTGATATAGTTGTCAATGTCACATTGTGAGCGTTTTATTTACATTTTTGCAGGTGGTGTCATCCTGGACCAGAGACCTATGTGGTGCATAATCTGGACAGCTAGTGGGAATGAAAGATTAGTTTATCTTTACATGACCATATACCATCAACAAGAAATTTGAAGATTATACCAAAACTAGATGCCCATGAACTTACCTCAAAGTTAGCAAATTGCTGCATAAAGGATTAAAAACAAAGGGCAGATATATGAAATATATAATACAACCTATAGCTAGAGACACTATAAGGACTGGTATTACACTTGATAGGCAACGGGCAGCCAGAATGAGAACCAGTGGCCCAACGATGTTATGATGCCACCCTGTGGTGAAATGTAGACATAGCCGTAAATAAATGTGTTCTATTTGTAAATTATGCCACCCTGTGGTGAAATGTAGACATAGCCGTAAATAAATGTGTTCTATTTGTTAATTATTCCTTTCTGGTGAATTGTTTCATAATGCACCTGTAACAAAACAAGAATAAACATAAATACATATGGGGAAAAGAATAATACCCAATAGTAATAGTAATAGTAAACTACCGATATTTGATTCACGTATGCTTTACCATACGTCATCACGCATGGTTGACTTGCTCCAGGATGTTAGCGTTGACTTCCCGGATGCTATGTGTACACAACTGCAATTAGATGTTAACTCTTCATTGTTTTTGCTCTAGTCGTTCGTTCTTGATTAGAGGTTTTAATAGCAAGAATTTCGGGTCAGCTCTCCGCCAAAATGCTGCTCGCGATAAATCCACTGGTAAGGCGCACTTTCATCCCACGTATCAGAATAGTAAGTGACCTGTATGCCAACCACACAAGGATCACACCACGTAACTTAGCTGTAATGTAATGTAACGTTACTGTATTGGGGTAGCAACAAACGTTTTTCGTTTCATGTAGTTAGTTTTAATGTACCTGAGCTCGTGTTATGGTATTCAGTCAGTTGAAATGAACAGCCCATGTAATGTATACTCATAACTAGTGGTTAGCAAACTTGCTAGCCAAAGGGCATGGAAAGTAACATTACCGTTAGGTTGTCAGCCAGAGTGCGATGCTGTTCACCAGTTGTAGTTACCTCCTAATGTAAATTGTCTGATCCACATCAATTTTACATATTCATAGCAGATCACGTGATAGAATTATCTGGAAAGATTCGTGTGCTTTAACAGTATCACTCGTCTCTGAAAAGTGTTTTGTCGTTCTTCCACAGTTCTCAATGGAGCCCCATAGGACGAGACTGAGACAATGAGAAGAGTAACACAGACAACAACTCACTGACGGTCTGAGGAATTCCTTTTTCTTTGATTTAGTGACACTGACTGACAGTATGTTTGTGACCGCTTATTTGGCCCTTGTGGTATTGGCTGGCCTCTGCATTGCCCTGGAGCTTGCTTCCCGTCGACTGTCACCTCAGCAAACAGCCACAACCACTGTCGCCAACCCTGCGTTCTGTCGCTTTCAGAGACTCTTCCTGCGGGGCTACCTCCTGGCCCTGTGGGCAGACTGGCTCCAGGGGCCCTACCTGTACAAGCTCTACCGCCACTACAGCTTCCTGGAGTCTCAAATAGCCATACTGTATGTGTGTGGGCTTGCGTCCTGCGTGCTTTTTGCTCCTGTGGCCGGCTGGCTCCCACAAGCCCTTGGCCGTAGACGTACCTGCCTACTTTTTTGCCTGGCTTACTCAGCCTGCTGTATTACCAAACTGTCACGGGACTACTTTGTGCTCATCTTAGGACGCGTCCTGGGTGGCCTGTCCACCTCCCTGCTGACCACCTCCTTCGAGGCTTGGTATCTACACCGGCACGTGCATGTTCATGACTTCCCCAAGGAGTGGATCCCAGCCACCTTCGGCAAGGCAGCTAACTGGAACCACGGCCTTGCCGTCTGTGCCGGTCTGGTGGCCAACTTGTTTGCGGAGTGGCTGGGCCTGGGTCCTGTGGCACCCTTTCTGCTGGCCATCCCAGCTCTGGCAGCATGCGGCTGGGTGGTGCTGACGGACTGGGGCCAGGAGGAGAGGTTGGAGGGTGCTGAGGGCAAAGACAAGAACGGGCCCCTACTGGGAGGCTCCAACACTGGATCATCATCATCCTCCGCAGTTGGACGCTCGTCAGCACAGACACGCTTCTGGCGCAGCTGCCTGGAGGGCCTGCGATGCCTGCTGTCGGACCGGCGTGTGCTGCTGCTGGGCGGTGTGCAGGCGCTCTTTGAAGGTGTGCTCTACATTTTCGTGTTCCTATGGACACCTGTGCTGGACCCACATGGGCCACCGCTGGGCATCGTCTTCTCTTGTCTGATGGCAGCCGGCTTGGCGGGCTCCATCCTCTACCGTCTAGCCACGTCGGCCCGCTACCGGCTGCAGCCTGCTCATCTGCTGTGCCTGGCCGTGCTGCTGGCGTTCTTCTCCTTCTTCATGCTCACCTTCTCCACGGCCCCTGGGCAGCCGCGGCCCCGAGAGTCCCTGCTGGCTTTTCTCCTGCTGGAGCTGGCGTGCGGACTCTACTTCCCGGCTGTCAGCTTCCTGCAGGGCCGCGTGGTCCCCGTGGAGCTGAGGGCTGGGGTGCTAGCCTGGTTCCGGCTGCCTCTGCATCTCCTGGCTTGCCTGGGGCTCCTGGCACTGCATGGGGAGGTTTCGGGTACTGGTGGGGGGGAGTCGGGCGGGGGCACCAGGCATATGTTTGCAGGTTGCGCTGCCATGATGCTAGCTGCCCTGCTGGCCGTGGTAAGCCTCTTTACTCTAGGGAGGAACGATGCCGATCTTCGCCTGGAGGGAACTCGTGGAGAGGGGGAGGGCTGATTAGGATGTGAAGGAACTGCCGGGGACCAGATGATGAGGACCATGAACTTTCAGCTTTACAAATGTTTTGCGTCTGTGTTGCCATCGGTTTGCCACTGAGACATTAAAGATTTTTCTTTATCGTTATCTTAAATGTAAATGTACACACACTTAGTGTTATGCCTTTGGGTTTTCTGGAAAATAGGATGATGTCCATTTATATTTTCAGCCATTCAGATTATGTTAGTGACAGTAGACCCTTTATCAAGCTGAGCCATCTCAAACACATAATGTGATTTTGATAACTTAGGTAATGGCTAGACGTACAGAAAATAAAAAAAAAATTCAGATTGTTATTGGAATCCTGTCATGCTTCTG
This sequence comes from Clupea harengus, assembly GCF_900700415.2. Lineage (NCBI taxonomy): Eukaryota > Metazoa > Chordata > Actinopteri > Clupeiformes > Clupeidae > Clupea > Clupea harengus. The sequence continues at coordinate 3,628,273 of NC_045155.1, read as the reverse complement.
TCTTCTTCAGAAAGACTCACTTAAAGAAGCAGTAAAGAGTTTTGGTCAAATACTAGCAATATTTTGATCTAAAGCTACCATCAAAATTAGTTTTAAGATGAAACCTTGAAAATTCACCCTATTTACCTCAGGACTCCAGAGCTGCATATAAGTATATTTATTAGACAAACAACAATCTGGCTCACCCCCAGCACAAGGCTGAAAGTGAAGCCATGATAAACACATCGCACAAGGTTTATATAGACAGAAGTTTAGCGTTCAGCAGGGAAAACCACGTGGTGGATTTCTGCCGTCCGAGGAAAGGATGGAAGTTTTGCAAGGTCGGAAGAAGCACATTTCGACCCTTCTTATCACCTCTGGTCTAAACATGCTCTTGTACATATGCAGACTAAGTGGCACCTAATAATCTAAGTTACACACACACGCAGAAACACAGAAAAGCCATGTTCCTGCTTACATAAATACATGATTCATATAAGGTAATTAATAATACAATGCACTTGATTATTATATTCTTACGTCATTAACAGTGTTTGGAAATTATCTCCATCAAAACCAGTACTAGTTGCCCATAAAAACAAATTTAAAATTGTTGTGTATTGTCTCTTTAAGACTACCTACGAATATATATTATCATTTACCATTACCATTTACAGTTTTAAATAATTTTAGAAAAGATTCTCACTGTGACTGGAGGGGTAACAGGAGAGGGCTTAGTGCCTCTGAAGCCAAAGAGGTGCCATTCCTCCAGTGAATGGAAAACAACTCTCAGTGGGTATAGACCATTTGGCTTGGGGTCACGTCTGGAGGAGAGGGGTCAAAGGCCATCTTGTCTAAGGATTTAAGGGGATCTAAGATCACCCATTTATGGACACCATGTCCTTTGGCCATCTGGAAAGAAAAGCACTGAAATACGATTCAGGGGATATATCATATTTCTTTTGTTAAAAGATGTTAGTTTAAAAGAGACAATTGTATTGGTTTGGCGCTATATAAATAAAATGTAATTTAATTTTGCCTAGTTTAGTTTAGTCTACCCAGTAAGAATATCATTTTATGTAATGTTCACAAACAGGTCAAAAAGACAAGATTACAGGAATTTCACAAAATTATAAGAGTTCCCGCACCATCTTCAGTCTTGCTGCAGAGCAATAATTCCAGATCTCTCTCGACTGAGTGTTACGTCACTGATTCACAGACCATTGCACATTATAAATAAATAAACCATCACCCCTATGTGGCAGCCAACTTGGTACATCCCAAACCTATCTCAATGTGCCCGCTTATCCTGGATGTTGCTAGAATGTGCCGTTTTGGGGGAGGGAGGGGTCCCTGTGTGTAGAAAAGTCAAAAAAGAGGGGGCTGTGCTGTTTGAGGATTAGTCGACTGCGATCAGTAGAGGGGTTTTCATCGGAGCTGCGCAAAGAGGAACAACTGCATTTTCCCAGGCACAGAGAGAGCCATCTTAACAGCATCAAAACAGATAACTATAGTGAAAATATACAGGTGAGGGGGGCAGAGTGTCAATATTCTGAATTCATCCTAAAGTGAAGAAGGAGTCTACGCACTCCAAGGACAACTAATTCAACATGACTCAGGGCAAGGTAAGGACACACTGGATCCTCTTCTGTCACACACACATCTCTTCTACAGATTTTCACTACTGAATTGGCAAAATTGGTTGAAAATCCCTTCCCAAACACATCCTGCTGTGTTTGTTATGTAATAGCCAGTCGGCTTATGCATCTTCCTAGTTGTCTGCTTACAGAAGGCCAATGTGCTTTCACAGTCAAATGAAGTGCGTATCAGCTAACAGACCACAGACACACTCAGGTGATGTTTTGTTTCCAATGCTGCTGGATTGATCCAAGATTCCTATGGTCATGGTGTGGTTGTTTACATCCTAGTTTGTGTTCTTTCTATATTTGGGTTTACTGTAATTGAAGACCTATGTTACTTATATATATATTGATGTTTGCATATATAATAAATCGACAGGAGTCATAATGAAGACCGGTTACCTGATATAAGACAAAATATGTGAACTGAAGATAACAATTTTGTTGCGCATATTTCATACAGAATGAATCTCTAGCTGTTCAGTGGTGTTTTGAAATGTTTATAGTGAATGGAATAGATTTTTCATTCACAACGCTTTCTCTACACGGAGCACTAACAACAAGGATTGATATTTTGCAGCATTAGGCCTATCAATCTTGTTCCGAGTAGAACGTTCCAGAACTAAATGAAACCTGTTAAATTGACCAGTGAAATGTTGGTGAAAGTACGTAGTAGAGTGCTTTTGCTGTCCCCTTGATCGTGGGATTAACAGGAAAGCAGTGTCTCTCTTTCCATGGCCTGTATTAAATTAATCAGCCAGTAGTTTAGCTTTTTTTTTTAGAAAACCATGCGTAACGTCATTTGTCTGCATAAATAACTAGTCCAATACTCACTCTCCGGTGACAGTGGTAATTATTAATGCTTCAGATCAATTACATTTAGTCACCCCATTCACTCAGACCGCAGCGCACACGCAGCATGACACACTGTGCACATCATTAATCAATGACGATGGTTACTCAGAAGAAGGTTGTAGACGTCACATGGAAGGTCTGACGCCCTGGCTTGTAGTGTTGGTGGAAAAATGTTGTCATCCTGCTGGGGTCATACACTCAGCTGGTCTACCTCAGCACTCTCTATTTAACATTATTAGTCATCACCTTTTCCCCAGCACTTTTGATGTGCGCTCAGTAGCTTTGAATTTCACGAGTAAAACAGATGAGTTTAGATGCGAGAGTAGTTTAAGGCCAGATTAGCCATATTGTCAGGCTATGCCGTTGCGCAACAGCCCAGTTACACAGAGAGCTGCATCTGACTGACAGGCTGCAGAGATGGGCAGTGTGGCTGCTCTGATCGGAGCGCTCAGCATCAGTGGGTTGACATGAATATGCCGATGGGGGTGCGTGTCATTTTGGGCCAAACCACTGCCCCTCTACTCGGGGAGAAACCCAGTCACAAATATGATCAATAAAGAAACCTGCGATTGCACATTTATTCAGTGATGGTTTGGTGGTCTACTTGCAGCTGTCGGTGACAAACAAATCAAACCATGGCTCTACTGCAGAAACAACTCCCCCATCTCCTCCCACCTATGAGGAGGCCACTGCAGGTAAGATACAGTAAAGTTGTAAAGTACAGTAAAATTATTTAGTGCAGGTAAATAAAATGGGTAACCACCTTTTGACTATAGAAATACTTTCACATTCTACTTAATGATATTTACATATTATATATATAACTACAATATAATACTTTTGTTACCAAAGTGTCCTCTTATCACCAATCTCATCTATGCCGTTGCTGAAACAAGCATCACTCATTCTTCATGAAATCATTCTTATTCTTCTCTATCGATATCCATAAACTAATTTGGTTTACGTGTGGAAATGCGCCATTAGTGTTCCTATGGTCCTGTTTGTTTACAAAGTTCTACTGAAACAAATGAAGGCTGTCTGAGATTCCAGACTTTCTTCCTGTTCATCTCTAGGTGGCAGCCCCAGCTGCAGTGGGGCCTACCAGGGCGATGGGGAGATGCTCACTGATTTTAGTTGGGATGACAAGAACATCAGAAGGGTGTTCATTCGCAAGGTACCATACCCAACTTGGATAATAATAATAATATAAGTTGCTCTTTATCAGAGGTTTGATAGTTTATGCCACAAATCCATCATTTGCTTACATTGTTCCTTTAAATATTGTGAGTGGTTACATCGATTTTTCCCAAAATGTTTTTTTTTTTCTGTCTTTAGGTGTACGCAATTTTGATGATTCAGCTCATGGTAACACTGGCCATTGTGGCTCTGTTCACCTTCTGGTAAGTCCTTGAAGAGAGAGAGAGAAGATGGTCAAATGCTTGTGCGTGCGTGCGTGTGTGTGTGTGTGTGTGTGTGTGTGTGTGTGTGTGTGTGTGTGTGTGTGTGTGTGTGTGTGTGTGTGTGTGTGTGTGTGTGTGAGAGAGAGAGAGAGAGAGAGACACTTATCTTACGTATTCATGGTGTTTTGTCTTTTTCAGTGATCCATTAAAGGACTACATTCAGTCTCACCCTGGGTGGTATTGGGCCTCTTAGTAAGTACCCATTAAAGTGTACATCATTACTCACCAAGATTTTGTCTCAGGAGTGGCAGTTTTTAACCTGGTTTTATCTCAACAGTGGCGTGTTCATTGTGACGTACCTGACCCTGTCCTGCTGCTCTGGGCCAAGGTGTGTTTTGATATTATTATTTAATACATTCCTTTAAGCACATGGACTGAAACAAACCACACAAGCCAAACAAGTCGGCTGTCGTAATTTGTGGTGATGCTCTCCTTTTGTCTTTTTAAGGAGGCAGTTTCCTTGGAATCTCATCCTGCTAGCAATCTTTGTAAGTATAAAAAAGGTTTACCGGCGCAAGTTTGAGTAAAATATGAATAGGAATTTTTAACAGATTTACAGCAAGCTCAGAGGCTCTTATTTTTCAGTGGCAGAAAACATTAGGTGATGCCCTCAATTCTGACTAATCTTTGTTTACTTCTGCCAATTAAAATGTGTCGAATCAAATCTCTCCTCTTTCAGACTCTGTCTCTCTCCTATATGACAGGAATGTTGTCCAGGTATAGTGTCTGGATTGTCTGCTTGTGTGTACTTGATGTTTTTTTTTTTTTTTGCATTTGTCTGCCAATTTTGCATGCTCACTCAACTCAGACACTGAGTATGGCTTTCTTGATGGCTTTCACATCTAGGTAAACAAGTTCAGTTTTTGCTGTATAGACCATTTGCCACGAACCTTCCTATTTTCTCTTAATTCACATCAGCCTCAACACTGACTTGATTTGCAAACATTAACCGATTTAATGCAATCACTTAGTGTAAAGCATGGACAAATGCATTGCTATTTGTTTTTTTTTTGGTTTAACACATACTTTAGTATAATGTATTCATGCTGTCTCACCTAAAGTTTTTACAACACCAAGTCGGTCGTGCTGTGCCTGGGCATCACAGTCCTGGTTTGCCTCTCCGTGACACTCTTCAGTTTCCAAACCAAGGTGAGAGAATGTTGGTGAATGTTAATGTCTGCATGCAGTTCAACCGTTGTGTGAGAGTGACCCTTCTGCAAATTCTCCAACACATTCCAATTTCTTATATTGTGGTAGTTATTGGTACGTAAAAATATGATTAGTAAAGCCAAGATATATGGATACACTGCAGTAAGACTAAATTAGTACTCATTGTATTTTTATATTTCTGCTTTGTTCTTCTCTATAGTTTGATATAACTTCATGTCAAGGTGTGCTGTCCATATTCTGCATAACCTTGTTGATCTGTGGAATTGTCCTGGCCTTCGTCCTGCCCATGGGCTACGTAAGTACTTTAGGCCTAAAGAAAAACAAACAAATGAAAATTAGATTCATTTCTTTAGCCTTGGTCAAAACCATAAATAATTTCTACTTTGTTGTTTCCCCCCAGGTTCCATGGTTACATTCTGTCTATGCAGTTTTAGGCGCTATCCTGTTTACCATGGTGAGTACAATGCAGTTTTAAGCCCTACTAGCCTGGTATAACCAGACCCAAATTCACTTATTGAATAGATAGGGTCTGGCCATGGTTCATCGGGGATTGACCAGCCTTTAACCAATCGGCATTGACCACTGTGGGATTGCTATAGCCACTAATGGTGCATGCGTGTATTAGCCTCCCAAAATCTTGTTGGTGGTAAATAAACAATGTCTTTGACCTTGATGAATACATTTACACATTCTTATAGCTTCAATTCTTGTATGTTTGCTAGCGTTGCTACAACTGTTTGTATCGTTCTGTCTAGCTCTAGTACTGCTGCCATTGTTGTAACTACATTTCAAACAAACGCTTCACCTCACCGTTGCACTTAACCACCCCTACTGGTCACTGATGGAGGCCACTCAAAATGGCCCAGGACTCCATCCATACTATAATCAATTCCACCACTTCTACCACCGGCTCTTTCTGAAACACTCCCTCACTGCTTCTTCTCTTTGCTCCAGTTCCTTGCATTCGACACCCAGCTGTTGATGGGCAACAAGCGCTACACCATTAGTCCAGAGGAGTACGTCTTTGCCACCCTCAACATCTACCTGGATATCGTTTACATCTTCACCTTCTTCCTCCAGGTGTTTGGCACAGAGCGGGACTGAGACATCTTGTTGTGGCGTCCAGCTGTACACCCTGTAATGCACTTTTCCTGTTGTCCACAAACCCTTAACCCTTACTGTCACCATCAACGATACAGTGATCCTGTCCTCTCCAGCATGATATAGCTCTCTAGTACACTGTGTTTAGGTTTCATGCTGACATCCTTCCTGACCTACCATGAAGCTCCCATTTAAGGGTGGCTGGGTTACATTAGCTAATGGGTTTTAAAGAGGAACCTAAACATGTAGCCACTCTCTCATCAGTGGACTAGCATGTAACTCTGGGGTTACCAATGGTTGATGTGTGAAAACAGAGTAGTTCTAGAACACCTGCTTGGAGTGTATCTTCATCTAGATAGGATTCCATTATCTCGTGCAACTGCATTCCTGGAATCATTTTTAACCTTGATGTCGCTATGAGAATTATCATGGCAATCATGACTCTGCATGCATCCGTGGGTACCTCTGTGCAATAGCTTACACACAAAAGACAAGAGTTACAGAAGTAAACAACATCATGAAATTGTAGCTTTGTCTCCAGCCTAACATCAACACTGTTGTGTAGAACCTTTACTCTAAGTGCATGTAGACTTGAGTGGATGTGTAAAGAGATTCATCAGATATGAGATGGTTGACAACAGTCCCTCTATGGCTGCTTTTGGTTTAACTACCAAACTACATTTGCTGATCTGCACTTTAACTGCTAGTGTTATGTTCTGAGTGCCTTCCCTGCCCCTCAGTCTGAACCCCTATTCCCCTAATATGAAGTTTTAGTAGAACTTCTGTGATGTGCATTTCTTTATTACATGAGTCAAGCCTACTACAAATGTAGGTTTACAGAAGCTGATTGGCCAGTGCCTCTAAATGGAGGATGCTTTTGCCTCTCCTGTCTAAAAATGTGAAAATGGTCTTTATCTTTATTGCTGTGTAATAAGTCTTTCTGGCGAAGATAGATTGGCAATATGACTAAATTAAGTCAATGATTTATTCAACTATTTAACAATATTCTTTTTCATATAAACCAAAAGATTTGTATATATTCTTTGTCATGTTGATGTAAAAGCCATTATCACTTTCGCAAAATACTTTTATTTACTATTCCTATTTACTCATTCTTATTTATTTTGAAAGTCTGTGGAAATGCACTTGATGATTCAGGTTAAACTGTATTTGAAACATAGCATGTAATTTGTGAGCCCCAGACTTAAAAGTGCCAATGCTTTTCATTTGGTCTGCATTTCAAAGTAGTTTGATGATGTTTCAGTACTGCAGCAGTTAGCCAACATTCAAAAAGCTCTGTCTTTTCTGGTAAATTTAAGGAGTGAATCCTATTACCAAACGTTTCCACTTGTTTTACCACAATCATTGTTTTCTTGTCATTGAAAAGACAACATTAATTTGTTGGCTTTTATTTAAAGATGTGATTGTAAATGTACATTGATTTTTCACAATGGTTGAAATAAATAAATGAGATGGACATAGCCTATAGACGTGGTGTTATTTTAAGAAAATGTTGGTCCCTCACTAATGGCACACAGTAGAAATACATATGTGACTTTCCATAGCTTTACATGCTCCGAGACAGATATTAGAAAAAGTGTAAATATTTTCCGACATAGTAGAGCCACAATCACACTAGTAGTGTCAAAAGTGTAGCTCTAGAAGTGCGATTTCCCTCGTTTACGTATGAAGTCAAACTAAATGACGTCAAGTCTACGTATGGTATTGATCCAGCCATTCCCTGTTGAAAATACTTTGAACTCTTGATGTACATGTTTCTCAGTCAACCAATGAAAGTGTTTGTAGGACAGACATAAATTTCGGCCATGTTGTGGTTTTAAATGAGGAAGAAGCGGGAGAGGTTATCGTCTTAGCAAGTTTATTCATAACATTTACTCATTTGGAGTAGCGTCTATTTGATTGAAAAGTCATTGTATCGTGGTTGGAGGTAATATTTAGATGAGTAAAAGAGTCTTTTGAAAACATTAACGCGTCGACGGAGCTAACGTGAGCGATACTCACTGTGTTAGCCTTCTTAGCTAGCTAGCTAACTAGCCAGCTAGTTTTACTAGCTGCTAGGATAGCATGCTGGCTAACTAAAGAGCTGGTTCTTGGCGAGGATAAAGATAATACCAACAAAGCTAGTTAGCAATTAAAGCTAGTGGTTACTTGCAGTGGCGTGCGAATGACGGAAACAGCTATTGTGAGTTTGCGACTGCCTTGGCAGGCTAATTTGAAGCGGCACTAAGTTCTTTCAAGCCACGACTCGGACTACAGTTAAACATGTTCAATAAATTCTACGAATGGATTGGAACAGGAATAGCTAGTCTCCGTAACGGAGCGCCTGCCAATGAAATACCCGGCACCGCTGGAGTTTCTGAAGACAGTCCTCTCAGGAGAAAAAGGCCAAATGACTGGTAAGTAACGTTATGTGAGTTAGCTAGCTAGTTTCCGAAGAAAACATGGATTTTCTATACTGTACTTGTGCAGTTGAGATACACACGACTCTCTGTGAACACACTCACCAGCGTTGCAGCGTCCTAAGACATCAACTGTTCTAAAAGGTATTTACCGTTAGTGTAGCCTATAATTAGCGAAGCAAGCGCGAAAACTATTGCTTTGGCCAGGACGCCAAGTTAAAACCCAACATTGCAACATGAGACTGAGTTGGTCGGCGTTGTGGTAGTAAGGGCGGCAAACCCAATTCACTCCTTCACCATGCCAAGCAGAAGGATTCGAATGAGTTTGTCACATTGTCCGTTTAAAACAATCAGAAGGCAGTTTCCTTCATGAACAGTAGCACTTGATGGAGTGTCTGTCTGCAGCCTTGTGTTTACAGAGTTCACAGCTTGTAGTATATGAGTGGTATTTTAGATATCTGGGGGGTATTTCAAGTACGTGGTTTAGTGACAAACCTGGGTAAGTTTTCTCAGTGGTTAACTCTTCTTTAATAAGGTTTACCCCTCACTCTGCGTTAACTTACTCAGGTTTGTCACTAAGCCATGTACTTGGAACACCCCCTTCATGGCAACAGTCAGCTACAACATACCATGTATATATATATACATACATACATACATACATACATACATACATACATATACATAAGTAGAAAATTGGGTACTGCAGAATCATAGTAGTGTTCTCTGAATGTCTAGTGCTTTTCTGCCTCCGTGCAGAAATACCTAAATTTAGGCTTTTCCTTCAATGTGCTGTCTCATGAGTAAGGTGATTGTGTTTGTTTTGGACAGTATGGAGGATGGAGGAGCAGATGAAGAAAACAGGGCTGTTAAGAAGTTCCGTATGGGTAAGTTGTGTCTGCTGTCCCCATTACAAATTAGACGTTGGAGAAAAGTTAGCCAGCCATGACTCAGTTTCTCACTTGAAGTCTTTGTGCAGGAAACCTTGTCGACTCTGTCAAGAGCGCCGCAGAAGGGGTGAAGACCCATGGCTCCAGTGTGGCATCGTGGGTACGGAACAGCGTGAGCCCGTCCCTGAGGACTATGTTACCACCATCCCCACCACCCACCATCCATTCTGCAGAACCCACAGCCCCTGCCTCTCCGCCTGAAAGCACGGTTGGAACCAGATACTTGTTTTTGTTACTGCGGTTTGGAGAAGTGCCTTGCTGTACAGATAATTGTTCTTATACAGAAGTTTGCTTTGGTTTGGTGTATGTGAGCACATTCTTTTTTTTTCTCCTTCTTTAGGAAACAAGTCCATGTTCCCCCAGTGAGACCTTTGGCGATAGTAATACTCTGACGGAATGGAAAGTCACCTCCAATACAGGTAAGGTCATGTAGTTTACTGCAAAATCATTTAAACTTTCCGCAATTTCTAGTTCTTACAGTCATAGTGTAGTCAGTAAATTATGTTTGTTCTTTTTGAATATACTAATAGATTGAGAGAGCTATTCAAGTGATTTTTAATGTCGTGTTTTTTTTTTTTAGGTGTATTTGTGTGCAAAGAATACATTTCTCTGTTTGATGAACTAATGCTCAATCCTACAAGTCACTCAAATTACCCCTTTTTGACAGTTGGACTGTGTTATGTTATTGGTCGTCATAGTGATTTACTTTTTGCATGATGCCCTACGTGTGCATGCTTTATAATGCCATTCCTTACTGAATTTGAACATTTAGACTCTTTAAGGATAGAGAAGTCCGTCACAATCTCTAAAGTGTGCAGGCGTCAGGCCTGCATGGTTCTGCCGACCCGTGAAGCACCCAAAACCAACGGGCACTCCCTATCGCTACCTCCCCCCGCCAGCATCCCCAAACCGTGCCCCTCCCCTCGCCTGGGCAGGCCCCTCAACCTGAGGCTGCACAGATCCCCCAGGTGTGTTACCACTGCAAACACACACAGACACACACACACACACACACACACACACATCTGCTTTCCCGTGTCTGTGATCACACTCTGTGCAATCACTGACGGTTTCGTATGCATTTTTATTTCTTGTGCGTCTGCAGTGTGTCCACCAGCCCTGCGTCCAGCAGAGGAAACGCCTCCTACACCAGCATGTATGAAAAGACCTTCCCCATCCACACAGGGAGCCCCTCTTGCGGCAGCCCCCGTCAACCCGTCCCTGCTCGCCCACGCTGCACAGCGCAAGAGGTCAGAGGTCACCTCACGGCTGTCAGATGCTGTACCTTACTTACTCCTGTGTTTTGGACTTGTGGATGTTGAAAGTCTTATGCGATAACTGACGTGCCTTTCTATGCCACTGCCTGTGTGTTATCAGTCAGTTCGTGAGGAGGAGAAGGAGGTGTACAGACAGCTTCTGACCATGGTGTCGGGAGGACAGTCGTCCCTCTTCCACAATGGCAGCTCACACGGTGGTCTTCGCTCTCAAAGGGACTTGTGAGTGAACTTTACTTCCCACGCCTAATCGCAGTACCAATCGCAGCTTTTGATTTGTTAATTTGATCTGCAAGTGTGCAGTTCTGTGTGAATTTGTTAAGCGGCAGTATAGCCCGATTGTTTTTTTTTTTCCAGTCGGTTGGCATATTTTCTTCCTTAAATTCTGAAAGTATTTTATTTGTTCTACCATATTTTTCCTGTGCAACTGGTCTGTGTGTAGTTTGTAACTTCCACCCCCTCTCCCAGCACCAGCTTCCTGATGTGCCGGCGGCGGCTGCTGCAGCGTGGGTCGTCGGCAGGCTCCGAGTCTCTGGAGCCCTACAGCGTCAGCGCCCCGCCCAGCCCGCGCCCCGCCTCCAGCCAGGCCTCCAGCCCCGGGGCGGTAGACGGCAAGGCCTGGTCACCAGAGCCAGAGCTGCCGCCCACCGCCAAGGGTCCGGCGGCTCTGCAGTCTGCCCCTTCGCCCGCGGCCCTGCAGGACACCTCCTCTCAGGACACACAGTCATCAGGTCTGTACCACACGGCTGTATACATGCATCACAGATGTGTGGCTATTTGGTTAAAAAAAAAAAAAAACGTTCTCATGATAAAATGCTTGTGAGGTACCTCAGGTCAGCTTAGTGGGGTCCTCTTACATCAGGGCAAAATGGCCTAATGCGTTTCCTCTATTGCTTCTGTGCAGTTCATGATGGAGACTCAGTGATTTTTGTGAAGGTGAAGCAGGGCAAGAGACCCGAAAACTCCAGGTGAGCACCGCTCCTAGTGACCTTACCCTGTTTCTCTCGCCATCACTCCTGACTCAGTCATAACCACAGTGCCCCCTTCTTTGCAGTGTACCCTGTTTCAAGGCTGAGCTCTGGATTAAAGAACTGTAAGTAATCTTCTCACAGAATTGTTATTTGTCCCTCTGCTGAAAATCATTCCACCATTTTATCCAAGCATAGATGTTTAGGATCGGGTGATTTGCAGGTGCCCTTGCTAAAGCGTGAGCGTGTCTTTGCAGGACTAGCCTGTATGATTCTCGTGCCCGGGAGAGACGGAGGCTGATTGACGAACAGGAAGCTCTGGCCTCCCAGCTGTTACGACAGGTGAGCTGCCTTCAGGTTGTTTCTGAAACGCGTTCCGTCTCTCCTGTTCCCTTCCCGCTCTCCTTTCCTCACCTTTCATCTAACATGGCTGCTCCCCTGTGCGCTTTAGCGGCTGTCAGAGGAGGGTCAGACAGGTGTGACCACGTTTGAGCTGCAGGTGCGGGTTCCCCTGGAGAAGGAGGTGCCACTGGCTCCCATCATCACAGAGCCCACTCCGGCAGTTGTGGAGTCTGAGTTTCCAGTGCTAACTGAGGTGTGTGTGTGTGTGTGTGTGTGAGAGAGAGAAGGACAAGGAGAGTGTGTGTGTGTGTGTGTGCGTGCGTGACACTTGAAGTCTGTCAAAAGGGGGTGCACAGGGCACTTTATTTTTTGGTCTCTCTCGACTTAATTGAATCCCTTGCTCTGTGTCCTCGTGTGTGTGTGTGTGTGTGTGTCCGTCTGTGTGTGTGTGTGTCCGTGTGTCCGTGTGTGTGTGTGTGTGTGTTTGTAGGAGATGGAGGGGGATGTGAGCAGAGCTCTGAGAGGGGGAAATCAGGACGAGGTTCTGAGCGAAGGCTTCCGTCTCACCATCACCCGCAAGGACCTGCAGACACTCAGCCACCTCAACTGGCTCAACGACGAGGTGAGAGGATCGGAGGCTCCCTCCCACTGCTGTCTGTCACACAGGACCAGTAGCCACTTACCTGGGCTCACTAAGAACTCAGAAACACCTCTGACGTCTTGTGTCTCAAATTCAGGAGGGAAAAGTTGCATCGTAGTGTAGAAAGCCGCTCTCTGAGTGCTTATTTGTCCAGTGCAGTGTACTTTTCGTGTTGCTGATGTAGGCCTCCCTTTGTCATCTTTTGCTGTGTATTTATGAATGTGTAATAGGCAGTCATTCTCTAATACCTCTTTCATGTTATTTTCTTTGTTTTGCTGTTACGTTGAAAATGTTCCCCAAAAACCAGATCATGAGTTGTGTGTGTGTGCACAGGTTTAACAAATGGATTGGAAATATTAGAATGCTTTACTTCACTTGGTGCTATCAGACTGCTCAATCTTGAGTGATTTTTTTTATATATATATTTTTTTTTAAGTGTAAAAAGTAACAAAAGTCATTTGAAGTGACCCGTTTTGACTTCCCCTGCAGGTGATTAACTTCTACATGAACCTGCTGGTGGAGCGCAGCAAGCGGCCGGATCTGCCCTCTGCCTACACCTTCAACACCTTCTTCTTCCCCAAGCTGCGCAGCGCCGGTTTCTCGGCCGTTCGCCGCTGGACCAAGAAGGTGGACCTGTTCTCCCACGACATCCTGCTGGTGCCCGTCCACCTGGGGGTGCACTGGTGCCTCTCGGTGAGTAGCGGTCCTTCTTCCGATCCCGAGATGCAGGGAGCGACCTCGGTGTCGTCTGGCCCGCCTGCGCGGCAGACATGCCTCAGGGAACACAACAGAGTGACACACTCATGCTGCCTAGTTGGGTCGGGTGCGTGCAGAGCGGTGGGTCAAGGGTCGCGGCATCTGTTGCTGAGGCCTCTGATCTTGTGCTTATATGCTTTATTCCTAAGTTAAGTTTTTTTTTTTTTTTTTTTTAATAAATCTTTTACGATTTTCAGTCATTCCCAGTATTTGCATTGCTGTAAGGGAATTTGTCATGGTGTACCCCTGCAAGCTGTCTTTAATACATCCTGGTGGATATTTTTCTGGAACAAAATGAGAGAATGCCAGGGATTCTTAATGTGCATGGTTTTACTTCATCATCATAATAATATTATTATAATTGAGTTAAGTGCATACCTGGCTAGTAACATATTTTGGCTAGATTGGGCCAGATGAGTTAGTGGGGTCCAGACTCCATCAGACAAGTACAGTATATGATCATTGGAGTCTTCTACTGATTTATAACTTATAACTTATGACATTAACTATGGCCTGAATGTTCTGAAATGCTTTCCAACATTGCACCTGTAGAGCATAATGTCAGTGAGTAGAGCATGAAGTTGTCAGTTGGGGCCAGTTTTGAGTTGGAAACCTGCTGAACGCTCATCAGAATAACATGAAGTTCATAACGCAGAAGGAGGAGCAAAGCCTTACACCGCAACATCTATTTGCAAAGCGTATTCATTCTCTTTGTGTGTGTGTACTCCGCGCAGGTGGTAGATTTCCGGAAAAGGGTCGTCTTGTATTTTGATTCCATGGGTGGAAACGACGACGAAGCATGCCGAATATTGCTGTGAGTTACCCTGGCGTTCTCTCCTCCACTTCCCCTGTCAACTGCGATACCATTTAGAATTTAGACTTTTATTAAAAATAATACTGAATAAATGACTCGTTTTGAATAGCAAGTTTAGCATCAGTCTGATGATCATGCTGTCCTCCATAGGAAATACCTGAAGCAAGAGAGTGAAGACAAAAGGGGGCGGCATCTGGACACTTCGGACTGGACCCTGCACAGTAAAAAAACAAACGTGAGCGTTGAGGCACAGACACACACACACACACACACACACCGTTCCTCATGAAACAGCGTTGGTTTGTCCTGCAGAGGTCGTCCTGTCTCTATGTCTGATCCAGGGTTTGGTTTTGCAGGAGATTCCGCAGCAAATGAATGGGAGTGACTGTGGGATGTTCACGTGTAAATACGCCGAGTACATCACCAAAGACAGGCCCATCACATTCACACAGGTAAGCATGCACTGTTGAGCCCAGTGGTGCTATTTAGTGCATGCAGTACGAGTTGGAATTCTGTTATAATTCAATGAACTGAAACGCCTTTTCTGTTTTTGTTGTTTCCTGCCCTACAGAAACACATGCCCTACTTCAGGAGAAGAATGGTTTGGGAGATTTTGAACAGGAAACTGTTATAAAAAAAAACTGACACTAGGTGATTTCATGGCACCTGTGCTCCTGTTCCTCCTGTTCCTGACACCTGTTAAACTGCAGGCTTCAGTTTGGCCAGAGACAGCCGACACAATATGACCAGCACCCATCCCTGCCCCTAGACGGGTCCGTTTGGACCCGGCACAAGCTTTTTTTTCTAGCTTCAGCGCACCACAACAGGGGACACTGATTGGGACGGAACATTTTATCCCTCGGTGGCAAATGTTTATTCACTTGTCAAGTGTTGTGCTCACCTTTTGTACGTCGTCTCCTAATCTAGAAGTGAGATGGCAGCTTTGAAGAATTTGGCAAGGGCCGAAAGCTGTTGACTCATTCTCTCCTGTATATATATATCCCTGCTATGATACAGGGAAAACACTTTGTATCTTACCAGCCAGAATTCCAGGAGAAGAAATTGTGACAGTTTTGTCACGTTATTTTCATGAATTTTCGTATTTTCTTTCGCATTATTGTATGTTTATCTTGTTGAAAATGAGCAATTGAAATAAAAAGAGATGTTTAAAAATGTCTTTAATAAAAAATAAACACCAAGTTCAGATTCAGAAGGCTGAGCCAAAAGAAGAGTCTTAAGTTTTAAGCTCCTCTCGAAATGGAAAACAATGTTCCTGTGGCCCCAACAGACAACCACAACGTCACAAAACACTGGACAGTGTAAAAGCCTTATGATGTGCTAAAAGGGATAGATCAGCAGAATATTATGGTGACATTTAGAGGAAGGGAGCAGGGTTTAACAAGATTGGGATGACATAACAATTCAGTTTGAGAGGCTTATATCAGACATCATTGCCCCAACGTTCAGCAGTGAGAATGGAATTAAACGCATATTAAGACCATTTCCTCTTCTGTATTTGCCATTTTAGAATATGAATTCTGTGTCATTTGTCATGGGTAGCAGCCAGGGAACTTCAACAAAGCACTAACGGAGGGAAACTACCGGAAGAAAACCAAGTCCCAAGTGGTCTGGAAAAAATCTTAACTCATGAAACGTTGACGAGAAGTTACGGTGGCTCCTACAATCAATTCGAAAATCTATCCAAACATCAAGGGAGTCTCCAGATTGACATCTGACCGAAAGTTCATCTGAAAATACGAGCAGCAATTTAGGAGGCGATTTTCACCAAATACTAAACAGCAAACCGTTAAATGGCAGCTCTACAAAACATCAGTTGAAATGATTGCTTAATAGTCATTAAAGATAAGATCCCAAGCACATGTTTAGCTGGCAACACACATCCAGATGTGTCCTCTGCTAGCAGACTGCTGTGTGCATGCATACTCCTGTGCATCTCCAGCAACTGGTTTTAAGTTCATACCTCACTATTTCCTCATTGAGCTCATTACAGACCGGGGAGTTTGTCAGAGATGAATGTTGTGTATTTCACCAAAAACGAGCACAGTGAGGCCCTCTACATGAAGTTGTCCTCTGTCCCCACTCAATATCTTTGAAATGCAACCAGAGGTAAAAAAAAAAAAAAAATGACAATCATGTTTGGCCATGGAAACGTTGCTGTGAGAATTGACCACTTCAGGATTTCAGCGTCACCTTAGAAACAAGTTATGAGCAATCTGTCACTCCCTTGTGTTTTTTTCCCCCCCCTTCACTCAAATCCTCTACACTGTTAACATGAAGGAAGGTCAGACATCCTTGCTAGAGAAAAAGGTGCTATACACCTGTACAAGCTTATTCACTTATACGATCTCAAACTGCTTATCGGTCACTTTCTGTGGAATTTGAAAAGCAATGGAAGTTATATGACAAGCCTGTTAAAAATTATTCCCTTAAACTTTTCCCTCCAAATGTAGATTAATTTCCGTCTCACTAAATGGAATGAAATATGTGTAGGGCTTTGGGGCTTAATGGACACAGAATGATAATCCGACACTTAAAATAACAGTTTTACCAGCTGCAGTGTAGATATGAGTGATTAAGTATAATTTCGCCTGACTGAGTGGTAACCCAGGATTCAGGAGCCCTCCAGCTCTGAGGTCAAGTACAGGTTTAGGTCATGTAAAGTTTGTGATTGTTGAGTTTTAAATAATCTGCATGCCATACTAAAACGAAACACACAAAGATGCAATACAAGGACCACTGTTGTAAGTGAACTGAACGTTTATACCGCTACTTCTGCAAATGGGGGGAAAAACAGATATCCTGTTCCTTATGGAAAATAGAACAGAAATCCCTGGTAATGAGCCCTAATGGAAGACAAAGACAAGATAGAACTAAATTTACTTAAATATCACAGATTGCAAAATGAACGGATGAAAATTTCAGCCATGTCTTAGAGGAACAGCAGCTTAAGGGCAGGAGAAGCCCGGTTGTAGGAGATCCTCTCTTCCTCATCGTCTAACCAAAGGCAGCTGGATTCAAGATGGGATAACTGGACAAAACGACTGAGAAGTGAGGTATTGGACAGTTTATTCCTAAACCATCCATCAGAACTGCTTAAAGCTACTTTGCATGGGAGGGGTGTTTATCGAATGACATGGACTCTCAGAGTATGGAGGTGAAGACAGGGGGCAGACTTGTCCCACCAGAAAAAATAGCACCACCAGAGAATATGCAGGCATTACATGTAGTTTTCTGGCCTCCAACAGAAATTTAATTTTCGTTTTTTCAGTCAGATGATATAAAATGCCTAAAATCCTCAGACAAGTTTCTTGAGCATTTAACTTCTGATTTAAGTTAATCCCGATTTGGCTATGTGTGCTGCTGAAACTTTACAGACCAGCGAAATATATTTTGTACCTATGGTAGGCTTAATCACTGCCTGAATTACCTATGTTCACAATTCTTTGAGAACTTAACAATTTTGAGAAAACACCGCTTTGATGTCATCAGAACAAGGTAGCTTTAAGCAGTTTGTTCATCTTTTCACATAAAACCTTTTAATTAGTTAAAAAATAAAGCCACATCATTGCAAAAAAAGGACATATTCATTGCTGGATGACCTATTGACCTGTACAAAAATGCTTTCACTGTAGCTAACAGCTTAAGAATTCAAAATGACACTTCAAAAAGAGAAGAACAAATAAATCATACTAAATTTCTAAAACGACACGTGGTGTTGTAGCCTCAATTTTCTCATTTAACTCTGGACTAAAAAAAGAATTTGTTGTGTTACGTGCAGAAAAATAACTTTTCTCTATGTGTTTGTGTTGCCTTCGTGTCAGTGTGTGTTTGGGGGTCAGTTTCCATCAGTCCCTGTCTATGCTTGTTTGTGAGTCTGATAGTAAGTGTGTACGCGTGTGTTGACTTTGATATTTTCTTAGCCAGTTTCGTTCATTTCTTTAGCTTTCGAGTCTCTTCTTAAATGCAGCAGTTTCGACACTCTGTGCAAGCAGTCCTCCACACAGGGCTATCCTGCTGCCCAGAGGGAACAAAAAAAGATGTTTGGAAAATGTCTCTCCTTTTTGGTGTTTTTTTTTTTTTTTTTTTTTGTGGTTGTTGTTCTTTTTTTTTTGGTCTTTCGTCTTCTTTTTTTTAGAAAAAAAACCTCAGTTCTTGTCTTCAACATCTGTGTTTGTCCGTGTAGGATTGAGAGCCTTTCAGCACTTAGCTTCAGGTAGCCCATGTCCTTGTCCCAGAGAGAAACACTCGCCTGCACCCGGTGGACCTCCGCAGGATTCACACTGGAAAATACAGAAGTCATATCACATAAGTACAAACACACACACACACACACACACACACACACACAGACACACACACACACACACACACACACCACAGACACACAGAGAGAGAGAGAGAGAGAGAGAGAGAGAGAGAGAGAAAACACACTTGCATTCCCCTCTATAGTTCTGACACATTCACATTTCTCACCTGCTAACTAAGGAAACAGCTCTAGTATTACAGCACAGAGGGTTTCCCCCTACACAGTGTATCAGCGACCGACTCACCTCCTCCTCATTTGCTGTGCTGGTAGGAGTAGGTGGTGTGTTCTGTCGGGGTCTCTATGGCGACCTGCTGTTGTGGAACGTTGTTTTCCTGCGGGAGAAAGAAGCACGTGTCACCCCAGGAATAAGCATCTGCTCCCCAACACTCTCCCCACTGTTTCTTTCCGTCGTTTCTCACCTCTACTGAGACGCTGGAGGGAGGCACTTGAGTGTACTGGGGGATGTAGGTCCCTTGCATAGCTGTGTTGGCAGACATATACTGGAAGAGGGAGAGAGAGAGAGAGGGAGGGAGAGAGAGAGAGGGAGAGAGAGAGAGAGGGAGGGAAGGAGGGAGGGAGAGAGAGAGAGAGAGAGAGAAGGAGAGAGAGGGAGAGAGAGGGAGGGAGAGAGGGAGGGAGGGAAGGAGGGAGGGAGGGAGGGAGAGATCCAAGAGGGAACAGGTTACAAAACTGGACCGACTGCACATGGGATTTCATTAGCGTTCTCGCCACGAAAACCTCCGCTCAGACTGGAGACATAACATATGCCTGGTGTGTCTGATGAGAAACAGACGGCGCGTTGCTGCCAGCTCTGCTGTGAGCTGGAGGTATCTGCTGCTTCTACTCGGCCTCTCCTGGCTGGGGCGTCAGGCTTATATGGAACTGATAGGAAGCAACAAAGGCCACTAAAAGGAGCATTATGACACTCAGCTCCGTGTCCTCTTTCGTGTCAAGCAGATAAGTCTGATCCCTCTCCTGGAGAAGACTACTACACCACTCAGTTGGGTGTACAGCCCAATTCTTATCTCAGCTCACCAAGCCAAAAAAGGGTAGCGTGGTAAATTTACAGGCAGAGGGTTAGATGAATTTATAGCTAAATATTACAAGAAAATAGAACTGTTGGTATCCCTACATCTGCATTATCTTGAGGGACTCCTGTGTTAGAAAAACTTCACAACTACTACATGAACAATGAGACCGTGGGCCCGCCAGAGCTGAGGTCTCTGCTGTGCCCCGTCCTGCGCAGGGCTGACTTACCGTGCCAGCGTTGCCCATAGATAGGTGGCTGAGCTGCTGCGCGAGGGGGCCCATCATGGAGGTAGGCTGGATGGACATGGGGTGCTCCATGGTAGGTGTCAGGTGTCCCTATACACACACACACACACACACACACACGCACAGATAGATAATGATCAGACAAATACTTACAGACATGTTCTTTCTGTGTCCCTGTCACTCGCACTCAGATAGATAGTAACTTCTCTTTTGCTATCTCTCTCTTTTGCTATCTCTCTCTCTCTCTCTCTCTCTCTCTCTCTCTATATATATATATATATATCTCACACACACACAGACACACATACAGACAAACCCACTCATGCTCCCTCTCCCTCTCTCTCTGTCTCGTTCCCTTGCTCGTTCTGTGTCTCACTAGACACAAACAGACCCCTAGCGCCTCTCTAGCAGATGGCTGAGTGCTTACATTGGGCTGCATGAGGTATGACTGAGGATGGATCCAGGATGGACTGTGTACCTGAAGCAGAGAGGGAAACGGTTACACACACACGACAAACAGTCTGAAGCTTTTCCCGTTTCAAGCACAGGCAGTGTGTGCTGAACAGAAAATGTTTTGAGTGTCAACAAAATACATTGAAAATCTGAAAATAATGATCTTCACGTACTAAAATACTGTATGGTCATTCACCTCAAAATGGGAAGATTAAAATGGGAACATTAAATAATTACAGAGCAATACTTGGTCCAGGGTCTCTGGTAAATTACATTGTTTGACAGCCAGGTTACAGTTATACTAAACAGAACATACAGTGCCTCTGTGCCTGTGAGAGAAAAAGGTCTTTGGAGGCTTGAGCTCCAGTAAAAGCTGCAGTCACCTGATAGGTGGATAGAGGAGAATGCATGTATGGTGAGATGGAGGTCTGCGCGATCATTCGGTTGGGCGCCATGCTGTAGGGAGATGTGTAGAACCTACAACCCAATATAAGGTAGATGTCATTACATCACTCACCCCTCCAAATAAACCACAAGGTCAGGATGCCATTTCATTTGGAAGAGTTAACACAACTTTCACTTGCGAGGTGAAACATACCCATTCTGTAAGGCTGGGGTGGGGTCATAGGTCAACGTCATTCCTCCCTGTGACAGGAAGAAAACATAATGTTTACTTTACACAGTCCTCTCCCCTCTGACACTTAGCTCATTTAGATCTGTGACATTTTCATCATCTGACCTCTTACAAAGGTCACGACTTGCTCATGTGAATAACACCGTACACACCTGCAATCAGATGGCAATCAGGAGCTAAACAATTCACACAAGGCGAAAGTCGCGCAGTGCTGGTAACGAAATTCTGGAGCAAACTTCAGTTCTATTGTATTCTTAAGGTCAATTCTGTCAGTTGAAACTTTGTGCGTGTGTGTGTGTGTCTGTGTTTGTGTGTCTGTGTCTGTGTGTGTGTGTGTGTGTGTGTGTGTGTCTGTGTGTGTGTGTCTGTGTCTGTGTGTGTGTGTGTGTGTGAGTGTGTGTGTGTGTGTTTGTGTTTGTGCACTTGGTGTGAGAAACCCAAACTCACCGTCTCCCCTTCCCTCGTCCAGGGGCGTCCATTCTGCTGGTACCTCCCCTGACTCTGTCGCTTCTTCTGTCCTCCGTCCGCAAACTTACACAGCAGGGGCTCCGTGGGCACTGGGGATGGTGGGGGAAGGAGCATAGGGCCGATGTGAATGTCAGTAAGAGGGGAGGGGGGCTCTCTCATAAAGGCATTCAAAAAAGAAAAAAACATGATGTACCTGGTACGCCAGGAGGAGTCTTTATATATTTGCCATTAAAATGTTGAATGATGGTCTCACATTTCTCTGTTGACTCCATCCTATTAAGCAGACCATAAAATGCACAGTAAAATGAGGCACAGTAATGGCATACTGATTATTTGTGTCGTAAAAAGTTTTGTCTCACCAAGGCCTGATCATTTTACGTTGTGGCTGTGATAATAGATGTATGCATTAATAGGACAAGAGTATGAAAATAAAATATACTCTCAAAAGTGAATAAGAAGGAGGTTTCAATAAAGAGCAGTCACCATTAAAGGGGATCAATTATCTGCAGTTACTAAGCTCTGTATAGCATACTAATTTCAACTAGATGTGCAAGATCAGAATTTGTAATAACATCAGGTATTTTGCTACAAAGACACCATTGACTCCAGAAATTACATGAATATTATGTGTAATCATCTCAAGATATCTGATATCTGTGTGTGCTTAGATCAGGATTCAGGAGCACATTCCGCTCCTGCTTGAAGGTAGTGTGAGGGAGATGTGCAGCGATGACCATGCTGTTCTGTGATCTATGCAGTGCAGGTGTTATGTGCTGTGGCTGCCACCAGGGGGCCGAGGGGGGGCTCTGCGAATTACCTGGCAAAGCCAACGCCACGGCTGGTGCCACTGGCATCTCGGAGGATGCGGGTGGAGATGACCTGGCTGAAGGGCTTCAGCATGCTCTCCAGCTCCTGCTCATCCATAGACATTGGCAGGTTGGAGATGTACAGGTTGGTGGGATCCTGCTCCTGTTGCTGAAGATGGAAAGACCCTTTAGAAGGCTGTCATGAGTGGAAGCCTGTTTTTGAAACTACAGCTGCACTCTATTGGAAGATTTAAATTGTGAGGCATTTGAGACTATTTCTGAGTTGGAAATACTATTAGGAAAGAGAGGACTCCTAGTGTGTCAGGGCACTCTGGCAATCCAACAGGACTTTTGTTCCCTCCGTGGGCTATAGGGTGTACTTGCCTGAGGATGTATGCTAGACATTTAAAAAAATCAAACGTTTGCTTCCATAAACTTGAGTGCGAGATGTTTTTCCCCAGATCTACAGTTTGACAAAGAGTCAAGCAGAATTCCAGCGAACAGGGCGCAGGGTGTTGAGCTGAAAACGCTGCTTGAGTTATTCGAGTCTGGAGATACGAAAGCCATAAAAGAAGAACATTCCGGAAAGTCTGGAAAGAGATTACAGTCAGCCCCTCTCCATATGGAGCTGTACAAACTATAGAATGTCGGGGCCAGTGCGCAGCGGTGGGGGTGTCCTCAGACAAAAATATGAGCTATTGAAAGGGCTGCAGTCAAAACAGTGGTGTAGAGATGGCATCGGGAACAGTGCGGTTTGAACGAGGTTGATAGAAAGTCAGACAGGACAAGAGAGAAGGGAGGGAGGAAGAGAGAGAGGGAGGGAGGGAGGGAGGGAGGGAGCGGGGGAGAGAACAAGGAAGAGGGGGGAGGAGACTGAAATAAGAGTTGAGTTTTAGGAAAGGAGGAAGGGAGGGGGGGGGGATCAGCTGAGCCAAAGAAAAAGGGAGAGAGGGGGCGAGAGACTGACTGCGGATGGAGAGGGTGTGGGGGTGGGGGCGGGGGGCGGGAAGGAGGAATGCACTGGAGATGTAGGCAGAGATAGGCTGGCTGTACTCAGCCTGAACCCTCTCTCCGGGGAGCCCCGTCCTCTTTCTCCCAAAAAATGGTGGTGGGAGCCGGGGGGGGTGGAGGGGAAGGACTATTACACAAGCCCCTTGACTCGGAGAGAAGACAGGGCCTTTGTGTGAGGCTGTGTGTGTATGAGGATCGAGGAGGCTGAATGGAGCAAGGCTCCTACGCCAAAGGACATGATAGCAGCACACCACTCCCAGCTTCCATAAAGCCCTGCTACTAATCGCTTCCTTGCTTTTCTTCTTAAGAAGTTTCACTTTGCGCCGTCATTCGAAACTTTGCCTACTGACATTTGAACTAAAAGTTCTCAGTCAGACTTGTGCGTTCCTGTTGTTGTAAAGTCAAGTTGTTGAATTGCTTTCAAACTATGTCTTGAGTTATAGATTATTTTTTATAGTGTTTGAACTGGGCTGGTAATAAGTGCTTCTTTTCAGTTCACAGCGCATACAGTATAGCGTGTATACACACCAACTGCACACATACATACATTCATGCACACGTACACATGCACTCCTGTGCCCACACACACACATACAGGAGACCACAAGACATATTTGCACCCTTTTCCATGACCTCAATTTCACACGCCGAGACGAGACCAGCGCTACCTTACAGTGGAATCCTTCTGGAAGATTACATGATTTACATAGGAATTAAAACGGAGGTGGCTCATCCTCTTCTCGTCCCTGCAATTATTAGACACACTGATTCAATTCGGCTGCTTATCGTCTGAGTGAGCACTTGAGCCATTTCTGTGTGTCACTCGCATAAACAAATTAGCAAGCGGTGGCAGAGATAGCCGAGAGTTAGCGAACCCCGCGATTCGTCCCGCTGCTGCTTTGCATATTCATGACTTCGGTGTGCAGATGAGATTAAAAAGCTGTAAATGTATTACAAACTCATCTCCATCTCATGAATTATTCACGAGCCCTACTGTGGTGACCTGCCCCGTGAAGTTGATGATTTTCACACATCTCATCACTCCCCTCACAACGACTTGCTCCCACTTGAGATGGAGGGAAGGGGGGGGGAGGAGTGGAGAGGAGAGGAGAGAAAAAAAGAAAAAGGAACTTCTCTGGAAAACTGACTCATTTCGAGCGGGTTAGGAGTGGCGACACTGCTGGTAAATGCCGCCGTGAGCCCGGCTCCTAAAATAATAGGGCGACATGACGTGTTCACAAGTCCAGGACGAGCCGACCGGCCACGGCAACAGCAACAGGAGCAAGCAGCAAGTCTGCCCCTGCCCCACCACCCCCTGCTCCTCGGGCCCGGCAGCTTTCAGCGACTATAAACTCCTGTTTAGTTAGCGTGAGTGATGGGGCAGGGGCGGTGTGGTTGCCCAGTGCGGTTTGACTGCTTGCCTAACGGGCCACTGGCTCTGTGGTGGGCCCAGGCGGCTGGGTTGCTTCAGTGCTGCTCAGACAGTGACTCAGCCAGGGCAGAGACGGGAGCAGAGAGGGGGGGGGGGGGGGGGGGGGGGGTGGGTATGGGGGCGGCGAGGACGAGGAGGAGGGAGGTGTGGAGGGAGAGGAGGACAGACTGGCTCTTTGTGCTGCGAGACGGCTGCTGCCAGGGCAGACCCAGGGCCTGGTGGTGGAGGGGGCCCACTGCAGAAAGCAGAGGGCCACTTGTCCCTCACCCCCGCATGCTGCCCCTATGTCTGCTGAGGGCAGGCTTCTGGAGCGGGTGGCACTCACACGCCACGGATGAGTTTAATGGGGCTGACAGGCGTCTCTTTCACAGGCAACACAAAAGAATCCCGTTGACAAATAACAACAACACAACAACAAACTTAATGACTGCCGGGCTGGTGGTCCATAGAGTATGAATTTGTGGGGGAGCGTGTTCATGTTTGTGTGTGTGGGTGAGAGAGAGTAGAGAGAGAGAGAGAGAGAGAGAGAGAACTCGTCCCTTTGAAGTTGTGTCACTGGATGACTACAACAGAACGGCATCTGTCTTTTCCAGTGTTACGCAATACCATAAAACGACCAGGTGTGCACACCAGATATATATATATGTGTGTGTGTGTGTGTGTGTGTGTGTATGTGTGTGTGTGTGTGTGTGTGTGTGTGTGTGTGTGTGTGTGTGTGTGTGTGTGTGCATGTGTGTGTGCGTGTGTGTTTGTGTGTGCGGATGACCTCCTCTTACCTTGGCCATCTGAGCCTGGACCCCACTAGCTTTCAGTGCAGTCACCGCTTTCTGTGCCGATGCTGGACTGTCAAAATCCACAAAGCCATAACCTGCACACAGTCAGACACACACACACACACAGATGGCACTGTGAATAACCTGCACACAGTCAGACACACACACACACACACACAGATGGCACTGTGAATAACCTGCACACAGACCCACGGCTTAGCTAGGGCTTGATGCACGGCCACAACTCACTCCCCCTTACACTGTAACATAAGGCAGGAGCTTTTTTTTTGTTGAGGAACCCAGAGAACAAAGTGGTGCGTGCGGACCTCAGAGACAACACCCATGAGACTGGGGCTGTTCAGGGGAGCACATTAAGGCAACAAGAAGCCATGCTGTTTCCGACAGACGTGGAGTTACGCAAGGGGCCAGCGGTTACATCACATACAAACCTGCTGGAGATAAACACATGTCTGTCCCCGGGTGTGTGTCCCCGGGTGTGGGAGGGAGCGGATGAGGAGGCAGGATGAAGAGGCTACCTGCACAAAGAGCTCCAAACCACATGAAGGACTCTCACCTTTACACTTGTTGGTGGTCTTGTCCATAATGGCCTTTGTTGACACAATCTTGCCATACCTTCAAAAAAAAAAAAAACAGAAAAGATTTAATTTCTCCAATTTGTATACAATTTTTACAATTCTTTCTGATACATTAATAAAAGCATATATACTGTCTACAAATGTATTATATATGGCTAATATGGCAACTGTTCTATGTAGTATAAGTTCAAGTTAATGTAACAGTTACACAGCGTATAGTAAAAGGCTTGTTTCCTGAAAGAGAGTACATATCACTATGCAAGATTAACAGCTCCCTCTAACTGCTAATTCCCTTTGAGTGATTTTTGTGAAGTAATCCCTTTGAATCAAAGTGAGGTAATAGCAAGGGTACTGTTTCATGACTAACTACATGACACGCTATCTAGAACACATCATTGATGACTAGATATAACTGGTAGAGCTATCTGGGCCACTCTCTACCACCATCGCCATCACCCCACCCCAAACACACACACACACACATACACACACACACACACATACGCATGTGCGCACGCACGCACACACACACACACACATACACTGAACACTCTGATGATAACACATGACAAGAAAAAAAATCCTAGTGAAAAACCCCTAGTGAAAACCCCTAGTGAAAACCCCTAGTGATAGAACCACAACCTCCTGCACTGTTAGTATCTGTTAGGGGTCACTAAGGGGTCACTGAGATAAGGACACGCTAGGGGTAAAGTGTATTTTTAATAACAGATGTTCCTCTGTGTTTTCCAGCCGCACTCACACAACTGAATGGGGCGCAGTGCAATGATGAGAGACGCATTAACATGCCAGGGTGAATATTTTTAGGCATGCTATGAATCATCCACACTATATGGATCTGTGCTTGAGATCTATAGTGCCTGTAAGTAGACGATGGGTTGACTCAAAAAACGATCCGCATACGAATGTAATTCTAGAATGTTGATTGGTTAAGATTAGTTACCAGGCAGGAACGGAAAAAAACATTCAATTCGGCTAACAAAACAGTTGAGTATTAAAACGTATAACTTAACTTAACGTATAAAAATAAAACGATCGTTTAAAAGTCAGGCAAACGACGTTGCAGCTCAGCGAAAAAATAGAGGTCCTGCTATTAGCCAGTTCCTGCCTGGTAACTAATCTTAACCAATCAACATTCTAGAATTACATCCGTATGCGGATCGTTTTTGAGTCAACCCATCGTCTACTTACAGTGCCTACTCGCCCTCTCTCATGCACACACACTCTCTGCATGCATTTACAATGTATCATTCTCCTCTCCTGCCCTGTGCAGTGTTGGCTGGGAGCCACACTGCTAACAGCCAGATTTTTTTTCTTTTTTCTAACCGGGTTTCATCTGGGTCCTACTGCCCCCATCTCTCTACAGCCCACACATCAACACTGGCCGCTACCATAAACACAACATGAGCTGGCGTGAATGCTATGCTAACACGCTGCAGAGCAGAGGCAGCCTCTCACAGGTAATTCGGGGGCCCTAGTTATTTCCACTGAATCTTTTGCGTGTGTGTGTGTGTGTGTGTGTGTGTGTGTGTGTGAGTGTATGTGTGCGTGAGTGTGTGTATGTGTGTGAGTGTATGTGTGCGTGAGTGTGTGTGTGTGTGTGCGTGTGTGTGTGTGTGCGTGTGTGTTCTCACGTGCAACACCCACTGATTGTAATAATAGGTGAGAGGTGTCTATGACAGAGCCAGACAACAGAGAGTATCGCACCTGACAAACAAATGCAAACAACTGCCAAGCAGCTCCTCCACTGCGATGCCAAAGTCCCAGGAACGCCCTCTGCATAGCCATTACTCAGTGCTGCTCTCTAATCAAGCATTCCCCTCAGTGCAACAGCCACAGAGCAACACATTCAAAACACGCCGCTCTCCGGGCCTTAATTAAATTCTGAATTATAACAAGAAATTAATAGAACTTAATGACCTGACAAGAACCGCTATATTGAATTGGATGTTATTCATCAGACACAAATGAGAAAATGTGCAATTAGGTGTGTGGGGAAGGCGAACGGCATAGTTGAAATTGGAATAGATGCAGATGATTAATCCTTCTGTTTGGAAGTCTATACAAGAGTTCTGGGACTAAACTCACTTTTTAGTAGTAAAAACCAACATGCTGCCATTACTAATGAGCCCTCATTGTTACACACTTGTCTGTAAGAATTAGTACACTAATCTGTGCAATGAAAGCATGATAAGGAGCTAGTTTAAAATCTGAACAGTGTTGAATGATGGTCATGTTTAAGGACAAACATCCACTATGTGTACATTTAACACTGAAAGACGTCATTTCATTACATACGAAACCTATACTGTGTAAATAAATGAATTCATCTCTTCATGAGGCCCAGCAATATAGAGAACAAGAGCCTTGTAGCACTAGCACTGTGGTAAATACAGGCTTGGTCCAGTGCGTTTTGCTCAGAGATATGTTAGCTGGTGGTGATGTGCAGCCTTTCTTTACGCTGCACTAGGGGGCCAGGATAGAGGCAGCCATGTGTGAACAAAGTGTCATGGTCAACCAACCACCCAGGGAGAGGCCGGGGGGCCAGAACGTGGAAATACCCTGACCTTTGTGCCTGTGTGGAGTAACTGGCAGCCACAGTGGTGGGCGGCAGCGAGAGAAGGGGAGGGGAGGGAGGAGGGGAGGGGAGGGGAGGGGAGAGAGGAGGGGAGGGGAGAGAGGGAGGAGGGAGGGAGGGGAGGGGAGCGAAGGGAAGGGGAGGGAGGGAAGGAGGGGGCGGGTTAGGAGTACCACAGCCATCTGACAAGCGTTTTTTCAGTGTTGGGTTTTACTCATGATTCATACTACTAGACTGTAAAAATATCTGGTGTCTCCTAAAATAAACATCTCAACTTTCTCACATCTGGCCATCCTGGTTTTAGCACGTGTGTGTTTTTAGAAACACCACACACAATCACCCCCATTTGCCGTGATTGGTGCTCTGTTGTGCAATAAAACTAGTTGTAATTGCCTGGGTAAGTAACCCCACAACGTCTCGATGTATGAGACACCTGATGTAATGGCTTGCCTACGTCTCCATTTCCCGCCCACTCTCCATCCCGTTGCCTTTGTTTGTCTTTCCCTTTCCCCCTTGGGTTTGTAGTTTCCTGTAGGGCTGGGCTGACTCATGTGAGCCATGTCTTCCAGACAGCTGTGAAAGAGAAGGCCCCTTTCTTTTTCTCCACCTCTTTTTGCCCTTTGCCTTTCTTGCACCTCTCTCTTTTAGATTGAAACTACTTGGAGCCCGGTCTATGTTCTACTTGGAGCTGAGCCTATGTTCCACTTGGAGCTGAGTCTATGTTCCATTGTTAGGTTCAAAGATTAGAGAGTACTGGGAAGCAGTGCAAGACGGTCATTGCAGGGCAATTGTCTAAAACTAGTGAGCTAATTAGCTAACAGCCAAGACATCTTGGAAACCTTGGAAATCCCAACAACACAGTTAGCACTGATAAAACTTAGCCAACGATGATAAATAATGTATTTTGGTGACACATTTGGCAACAGATTTAGCAATTAGCAATAGCTAAAAATAGATTTTTCACAGACTTCTTTGACCTGGAGCACAAAACCTCACACAGTGAATGGTCTGGCAAATACCGGGAACACTATGTTTGTTTATCTCTGCTTCACATGGCCATATACCACCAAAATGAATGATGATGTTGAAAAAACTAGCTACTTACTAACTGAAACTGACCACGGAACTACACAGCCAGGGCAGCTCGTGGGAATGGCAGATGTGTTTATCTGTCATTCACTTGACCACATACCATCAAAATGAATTCAAGATTATACCAAAACTAGTTGCCCATAAAAACATACCTTAAAACGTGGCAAATGTTTTTGCTTTAATTTAAAAAATGTTAACCCTTAGGAAAATATTCCTCCGGAGGAATATTTTGGTCTTGTTGTCAATATGCCTTTAACTTGTTGTCAATATGCCTTTAACTTGTTGTCAATATGCCTTTATTAGGCAATATGCCAAATAACCTGATTGAGCAGCAAAAACAATGTAATCTGTTTTTGTGTGAAAATTCTGACAGTTGCTGAGTGTGTAAAGCATTCTTGTCTTTCTTCATAAACTCATTTTAATAATCTCACTCAAGAGTAAAAGAAGCTACAGTCATACTATTGGTGAAATGTCTGCAAACACAAACAAATGGAGCCAATGATTAAATCCGACAGAATTCTAAGGCCTGCCTGAATGACCTCGTTGGTTGCGCGCGTAGTTCATGGGCAGCACATGTGAGCTCAGACTCATCCTGATAGGTCAAGGATTAGTTTCACGTTTTCAACCCCCACTGAAATAGTGATTTCCTATAGTAATTCTGCCTCCATATAAAGTCACAACTGTATCCCAAGCTTTAGTAGTGAGAAGGTAACCCCTCTGTTTTAACTTCTCATTGGGAGTGATTGAACAGGGCTATTCAAATTCACTGCCAAATCTGCCATTGGTTTACAAAAATGACCACTGCTCAACTTCACACAGTACTTCACCTATCTGCATGCAGTGACAGCTAAGTGAACCATCTTGAACAGCTTTGTTCAGGTATGCATATCGTTTTTTTTCCTTTTCTCAGCCTGTCCCAAAATAATACACAGCCTCACAGAACTTTGACGTTATACACTGGACTGGGCCAGAGTGATTGTCATGCCTCGACATTACTGGAAAGTCTGGCCTGTGAAAAGCCAACCTGAGAGATCTTTGTCAGTCTCTCTCTCCTGTAGTCTCTTACTTAAAGCTAACAATGAATGACACACACTGTGCATAAATGCAGTGCTTATACCATCTGCTGGAGGTCTAGAACATGTTGTGACCACACAAGACAGCATTCAACAACAACAGCCCACGCTTTTTGTACAGGATGCGTTTGCAGGATTGCTTCAGGCAGTCTGTTCAGACAGCAGCACAAGTCTTTTTTACCATCATGCATTGGTAAGGTCACCTGAGGTTCCTCCCACTCTATAATATCCTTCAGTGCTGGCTTGATTTGAGCCGTTTATCCCTCCTAGCGAGAAGTGATGCGGCTAAGCTAATGAGACTCACGGTTGACAGAGTTTGACGAGATCCTGGTCTGTGGTCCCAGGGTGAAGGCCGCGGATGTAGAGGTTGGTTTTGCTCAGCTGGTCAGCGAAGCTGCTGCACCCATTACTGCTGCTACTGCTGGTGGTGGTGGCGGTGGTGCTGGGACTGGGTGGCGCCATCTGTTGATTGGAGGACACATACGTCGGCTGCAAAAAAACAAAAACAAAAACAAAGAGGTGAAACACTTAAAGGTGCAATCCTTGGGAATGTCAGACCATTGCAGCACTATTTGCTTGTGCTATACATATATTTCAGTTTGTTCCAATTTAGCCGACAAATTTTGCGTGTTGTGCTGAAGAACAACATGAAACACGATGCACTGTAAACAAAAGGAACGTATCCGTCCTCATCAACATCGGACTTGCTCATCGTCATCAGCGTTTCTTTTCCGAGAAAATCTGGCTAAAGTGTTCCTTTAAGATTCCAAGGTCCACATGCTCACTTCCACCCACTGTCACAGAGGATGCACATGTCAGATAAATTACATCATCCCAGAGAATAATCGACCACTGAAAAGATGGGTTGTACAACTACTGACCTCTTCCTGGAGCATTGGAGGTTACATGCTAAGTTACTAGATATGTATTTGTTTGTTCTTGCCTTGCATTGCTTGAGAAAAGGCCAGCAAGGGTAAATGTGTCTGGGTAATATTGAGTAATTATACATAAAAGTAATTATGTAGTCTTACAGCACCAGGTATAAAATGAAATGTGGTTTGATGATGCAAAACAGCCTTTATTGTTAAATGTTTTTAGAATTTGTTTTTAATCTTAAGGCTGAGGGAAGTCTAGCCTATGTCTAACCGACCCACACAGATTTGAATGAAAGTCATTACAATCCAGATAGGACAAGCAGCATTCATTCTGAGAGAGCAGCCAAAATGAACGCACCCCCCACTGCCAAGAAATGAAAAATCACTCTGACTTTTAATGAAAACCCTTTTAATTGTCCACATCTGTGGCACTGACGAGTCTCCAGCAGCTCTCTCTCTCTCTCTCTCTCTCTCTGTCGGTCTCTCACTCTCTTTCTCTCTCTCTCTATCCCTCTCTCTCTGTCAGTCTCTCACTCTCACTCTCTGTCGGTCTCTCACTCTGTCTCTCTCTCTCTCTTTCTCTCTCTCTCTCTCTCTCTCTCTCCGAAGGGTCAGCTTGGTTTTCTAATTAACTCCTCATCAGTCAGAGAAGCAGGGAGGGATGAAGTTTTTCATAAGAGAAGCCCATGAAATCAAACCACAGTCGGTGCCAGTCAGTGGGCCAATTTGATGGGTGCTGCAAGGTCACTGCCGGGCCCTGTGTGACACATTTGTCAAGTTTTGTTATGAAAGGGACTTGTCTGTAATGAGCAATTGTACTTGACTAGGAGACATTACTGACACTTTCGTGATTTCACCTTTTTGTGACTTTCCTATTTATTTTGTATGGCTCTAACTACAGAAGATAACTGCATAGCTCTATTCCCTACAGATTTGAATGGCAGAAAGGAGAAGGGGGCAAAGTGGAGAGAGACGGGATGTAATGGAGAGGGGGGGGGGGGGGGTGGACACGAAAACAGGGCAACTGTTAAGCAGATTGAGAGAGTGGAGGAGAGCTGGACAGGGAGAGGAGACTGCTATCACTAGTCACTGCTAGTCACTGCTATCACTTCTGTAGCAAAGCAGCAATCATTTGTCTTCATGCTGCTTTCACTGCAACATCCCATCAATCAATCTGGTTTCGACATCCTCATTCATGACTATCTCTAGTCGCCAAGCTTTCCAGGAGCAAATCTGAATCGATGTTTGTCACCGTCTACGTCGTCGTAACATCATCATAATACATTCGAGACTCGACATAACCAAGTAATCCCTCTTTTCATCTCTCCCTTTCTAGACTGCTGGACGCGTTCAAGAAGTTTTGTTCTGTTTGTTTTTGCTGAGTCACTGTGTGGCCTCTGTTTTCCCTACTCCCACGGCGAGCCAAGCACCTGCAGCGGTGCTCCTGGAGACGAGCATCTCCTCCGGAGCCCAAGGACTGTCTAATTGGGGCCTGAGCTTGTTAGCAGAAGGCGCTAATCCTTCTCATGTGCTCACCAGTCAGATGGCACCGTCTCATTAAAGCTGCTGTGCTTGGCTTGCTTCGGGAAAATCAAGGCCTGCAGATCCCATCCACCACGCTGACTGCATCCGCCCCAGTGCCCAGTGCTCAACGCTCTGGGTGCCGTTGCACTGTGATTTACGGGGGGGGGGGCATGCTGGGTCCAAGAAATAACAAATCATGAGTTACGCCAAGTATGTTGTGAAGAGGAATCTCTCGGCACAGTTTAGCTGCAGCTCTAAAACACTGTGATTGATTCTCTGACCTCAGACCCCGGACCAGCACAGCGTTCTTCCTCTCGCTGTTGAACATGATCACATTCCTCTCTTTATTTTTCACAGATGCAGCGTCGGGGGGGCAACACGCTGCTCTGCTTTTTGAGATATCATTTGAAGTGTTGTGTCATAAAATGATGGTCAACACAAAGGCATCCTATTTTTCTGCCTGCCCTGGTTCTCTCGGGTTCCTAATGCAGCAGTGGCGGCGGCGGCGGTGGCCACTTGCGCATCTTCAGCCCCTCTGCCCGTGAGAGCACAGAGCTCGCATGTGGACGCATTCCTCACGGCCCTGGACAACACTAACAAAGATTCATGTCAGCGTCCCCGCAGGAGTGAGTGCCGGTATTTCTGGATGCGGACTGTGCGCTTTGCATTCCTGCAAGCTCGTCTGGTTCCTATTTGGGCGCCATTACACGCCGAGCCCGGTCACGCTCTCTATGACCGACCGACCGACCGCAGCACAAAGCTGGGTCAACAAATCAATAGCACACAAAAAAAAAACATAGAGCATCTTCGGGCACGTCATCGGCTATCGCTGACTTCCTGATCAGACTGTTGAGGCTCAGTTCCTGCTGAGTTGTGTTAAATAAATAAATAAATAAATACATAAATATATCCCCATGGAGGGTTCATCCGGTTGGGATTCTCGGATAGACCCGTTTGCTTCTATAGAACTGGGAATGTATGACAGATGCCTCCAGATGCAGTCGTAGTTTACGCTGCTGGTATCCAGCTTAGACAAATTTAGTCTGACACCATGGAGGGGGGAGGTCAATCCTGTGGTCACATTGTATACATCAGAAACAGAGACGAGAGGTGTAACACCCAGATGAGACAGTGTGTGTATATATGTGTGGGTAGATAGATATATAGATAGATAGATAGATAGATAGATAGACAGATAGATAGGTCAATAGATAGGTAGGTAGGTAGGTAGGTAGATAGATAGATAGATAGATAGATAGATAGATAGATAGATAGATAGATAGATAGATAGATCAGTTCAATCAAACTAATGACAGGGATTTAATCCTTATCTACAGGCCCACAGATTACAAGTCCCTGTATATCAGTGAAATTGATCTTTACAACCATCAATCGTGTGTTTAAACAATAACTATCAACAGAGTTTTCATCAACTGGAATGTTCTCACACAGCATTCTATTTCAAGTAAACCTAAGTGGACATAGAGTAAGTAATAAATGACAAAGAAAATGTTTTTACCCAAACATCAATCAACAATCTTGATCACGGGAATGTACACCCTGGACTAGTGCCGGATAAAAACAGAGAGTTTAAATATGGGGGAGGGGAGGGGAGGGTTCTTAATCGAAAGCAGAGGAAAGGGAGAAAAAGGTTTTAATCCTCCTCTGCCCTCCACCCTCTTTTTTGAAAGAGAAAATAAAGCATCAGGATTTAGTCTAGTCACAGTTTATAAGATTTCCTTTGTGTGCCTTCAAGTTTTCCCAGTGTCATAAGGTAAGTTTCCTTGATTAAAAAAGGTTTGCAGAAACTCACACCCCCCTGCTTTTTTCCCTAATGAGCACATTGTTTGAGTCCCGAATTCCAGGAATTTCAGGTCATTAATCTGGGAAATCTGAATCCTTGCCAACTGTGAGAGAGGGAGTGAAGTAATTCAAGGAGTCAGTGTGGGGTGTTTGTAATGTGCCTGTGTAGAATGCTGACATGCTCAAGGCAGACTTCAGTTCTGGAATTCTGATGCCAAATTGCACTGAATGCCTGTGGAATTTGGCAGAGCAATTACCAGATCAAACTTGGTCTCACAGACATCATCAGCACTGGAAACAAGGTTTACTTCTTTTTTAACTCCCATGGAACTCAGGCATACGATATATGCCTTCAGTGTTTAATACAATTTTCCTAGAATGCGAGGCCATAGAACCCAATTGCCTGAGGGTTGCATTTTGTTGACATGCCATTGCCAGTGCCTGCTTTAACCCTTCGCGCTCAAACTCATTTTTATTCTGCATCTTGCCTCTAATCCAACAAAATGGGCACTACTTTGTCCAGTAGGGTCATACATGTACATTAATTGCTGCAAAGAAAATAGATATGATTTACAGCGGATGGAAGTTTGGGTGTACACTTGCATTTATCTGCCATGGGAAGTTCATGTTCTCTCTTTTCCTCCTTTCTCTCTTTCTTTGTTGTTTTATTTAAATTTTAATTTCATGTTAAATTCATTATAAGAGTGCTATGTTGATGTATAAATGATGTAAAAGTATAGAGAGAGTATGGGTGCACTGTCTTTAAAAGAGGTGACCATTTCCATATAAACCAATAAATATCGCATCACTTACAATTGCAGACATTCATTGACGATTTAGTTGCGTTGTGCTTCAGCCCTCATATATGTTATGACTGCTGCCCTGAAGTGACACTGAATCTTGATGGTCAATTTCTCCTGCCTCCGGGGTCATTTGCGGCCTTTGAATGGCCAGAAACAACAAGCTCGGAGGTGGGAATATGCTACTGCAAATAGCCCACAGACAGAAAGATTTACACCCTCTGGTTGACTTAGCCCACAGCCTCTTCCTGTAAACTCTGTCTGGATATTAAAGCTAGGCTATTACGAGTGCTTTTTGTAGTGTTTGATGAAACCGTGTTTACAGCTATCAATCAACTAGAAGCTCTGGGGGAAGAAAAAAAAACCCAGCCTCTGTGTTTGCCTCATGCTTCGTAATAAGAAAATGGAAAGTCTTCCCGGCCCGAATGTAACTAACCAATCAGAGTGCTTCCATAACAGGACTCACTGGCATCACTGTCAATCATTCTGACGTGCCAGTGCCCCTCCTAAGTGTGTGCTGGGAGCTTAAAGCTTCAGATGGAGCCTGAATGAAAATGGACACCACAAGTTCTCACTGTTTTAACTACTATGCTAATTTCTGGCAGACTCTGGCAGTGATGCTTTACATCGGTCTTTCCTGTTGATCGCATAGGTGAAATTCAGCTACATGCATGAGAAGCTGAGGCTAATTTGAAGAGAAGATAGTGGGACCATTTACAATACATCTTATGTACTTAAATGAAGTGAGATCTTTTGGCTCTGAAGGAAATCTTTTGGATCTGAAGGGAATCTGGACACAGCTGCGATAACTGTAACGCACCATAAACATTGCACATGTTCTAGGACAAAGATGTAAGAAAAATGTATTTTCACCCAAAGGATTTCCCATTGTCATGCGCTGAGCACAGGTGAAGCCAGCAATACATATCTAGGATCAGCCTCTGATGATATTTTCATGGATTTTTCATCAGGGTTGTCACATCACTCTGAATCGTCATAGGGCATCATGCAACCCCAAACTAAATATAGGAAAGAGTTTTTAAAAACACTCATCTTATTCTATGTCTGTAAAAACGAATAGTAGGTTTTACAATTGACAGAATTTTTTTTTTTTAGGATTTTATTCATTAATCCTTCATCACCATTGCATCCACCTTATTCAGGACCATCGTGTTTCAGGAGGTGTATGCCAATTTCAGTGATATATTGCCAGTTGATAAATTGTTTACATGGTTTGAACCAATAACATGATCCTTGGGTTTAGAACTTTTTGTTGTAGCAAAGTAGTATATATGTAAACAACCAAGGAATGGAACATTTTCTTTAAAATGTCAACAACAAACAAACTGCTTCCAAATCTGATTCCCTACTTTTATTGAATTAGGTCGATTTCCGAATAGATGGCCTACATATGCATAGTGAAATAGCAGAGGGTCAATAGTTATTTAACCTTTCAAATGGATAGGAAACATTGATCTACGACATTTCCAATGTATGAAAGCGCCCTCACGTTTGAGCATATATATCATGTTTAGACCATCGTGGTTCTTGTAATCTGATTTTATTAAACCTTTCCGTTGAATTATGTTGGCAAGCCACGGTTTCCCGTCATCGTAGTAAGATTTTTAAGGGGTGGGGCAAATGGCTAGGCGTAAAAAACTTCGTTAAAGTTCTTATGTTGACGTTTTTTTTCCGAAAAGGTGAGAACATTTTCGGAGAACAGTAATGAAATTGCTTACTTGACGTATCTGATAAGAAAGAAGAAACCTTTTTCATATCTCAAATTTAAATCAGCCAACTAGCGCTTGCAATAATCCACACACAATTAGCGTCGCAAGTTTAATCCTTTTACATTGACTTTCTCTGTAGCAACGGAGAGGGAAAATCACAAGCTTTAAACCACCATCTGAAACACGCGAAATACACACAATAATGTTCATAACATTTTCGCGCACTCTTCATAGAGTTACCAGCAACGCAAAGCCATAGAGATACAGTTGATTTTTCTACGCTCTCCACTTTCAAGGACACTGCAGCTTATAGTCATACAATCATACAGCTTCAACATGTACGGGAATAAACCTAAATAGCGGTACAAAACGGACAAACAGAATACGTAGCGGTATCGCTTTACCTTTTTACTGGTTCTGCTGGTATAGTCGTTATATGGGTTGATTCCTGTCCTTGGCGGCACAGAGAGCAGCATTTTTACAGCACTATGTCCGGAGCGGCTAGTACAGCCAAGACAGTCAGCTGACGTCAGCTAGGGAAATTCAGCTTGGAATCTGGGGAAGTGGTTTGAGTTGCGCTCTCGTCGCTGTTGTCGTTGCGCGCGTTGGCCGTGTACGGTGTGTTTTTATTCACGACATTTGGAAAACATAGCCTACCTCAACATGCATTTCATTTTGTCAGTGTTTTACATCGTCCTATGTTGACCTTATGTGATAGAAACACATGTTAAGCGATAAGATAATTTATCATTTGAGACTTTCGTGAATCTGTTACCGCAGGCTCTGCATGTAGAGACTGTAAAAGTGAATCAGCATTTTGCCTTATTTGATTTTTTTTTATTATTGTCGAGCTTCTGCTTTGACGTACTCAAACCTATTCCCAAGTGAGGTGAAGTGTTTGACAGTTGACATATCCCCCTGTCTCTTGAGTCAGTGGGGCCAGGAGTGACTACACAAATTAAGCTTTTACTTCTGTTAATCACACACAGACGCAACTATGTTTGTGATTTAAGCATTCTTGTTGCTTGGCAACTTGGACCCATGGTCCCACTCTTCACAGCTTGTAATTCCTTGGTGGTAAGTCCCCAAGTGACAGAAATGGTACATCACAATCCTCTCACAATTAAGCTTTGTTCTGTAGGGAAAGTTCAGTGTCAATGGATTTATATAATTCATGATAAATAAAAATAAATAAGAAAACAGACAGTAAACAACAGCTATAAGCATCCCGAAAGCACCATATGCATGTTACAGTTTAATCAACCCGTCATTCACATTGAAACACGCAAGAATAAAATCATTTATGAGAGACAATATGCCCAGATTTTTGTATTTTTTTTTTTACATTTTGATAATTTCTGCAAATGTGTGTAATTAAATGTGTCCTCCATGAGGCTGCTCTGGAGCATGAAGCACATACAGTCGATAAACTCTTCATCATTATGGACACACTAGAGATCATAATTGGATATACCATAAGTATTAAGGCAGCACTAGATAATGTTTTGAAACAAGTGCTTCAGAAAGCAATTTTCAGACAGGGGCTTACTTTCAGTGTGTGGGTGGATGGAGCTGAAAAGGTATGTAAATTCATAAGAGGAGACACTGAGAAACAGAGATATTACATAAATACGGTGTATAATATTTGCGATTGTGTTTCCCTGTGTAAAAAATGTCCTTATCCATTTATGTGCCTAAACAGCTAGCATAGCAGAAATGGTCAATAAACTCGCAATTGACGAAAGCATGTATGTAAAAGGAAGGAATTGGCACATGCTGTATCTGTCTGAAGGGGATCCAAGGGTGTAGAAGAAAACTTGGAATCCCTTAAGAGTAGCCAGGGGGGGGGTGGGGGAGAGAGGGAGAGGAGGGGGTTGGGTGCGGATCACACTGGGTGGCTGTGAACACTCTTGCTGTTTGTGCATGCCGGGAATTCCTCAGGTGTTGTCAGCATAGCTGCTTCAGTAATTATCTCTCTCCAAAAGCACACAGTGCAGCTCACCTAACCCCACTACCTGTAGCTCAGATGCACGTTCCAAAAAACTGTCTGCAGGACGTTGCCAAAGGCAGTCTAAAAATAGGCAGACAGATATGCAGACACTGACAAGAAACACAGAAAGGTACAAGAAATCAGTAAATCAGTTTAGTCTGTCAAACTTTTTCTTGTGAAGCCACCTTTTTATATAAGTCTGCAAAATGCTGGATTTATAAGCAAGATGGGTTTCATCAGACCGGCCAGGCAGTCTGCGTGCAAAGGCAAACACAGGCCGAGAGCTCTGACAGATGATGAGCAAGGGTTAGGGACTCACAGACGTGATTTATGCAGCCATCCATCTCATTTCAAGGCCGAGGGTTGGTTGGGTAATGTTGGCCCAGCATACAGTACTCGGTTCCAGTGAAGTGATGCAATCCAGCAGGGCCATATGTTCTCAGCCTGGGCCCTCGCCCACCAGAGGAAATATTACAATCCCTGTGTGAACCAGTCAGTCTTTTCCCACCACAACACCGGGGCAACATTTGACTGAGCCAATTCATTACAGCCTTCTGCCCTTTCTAGATTTATTTGTGTTATTTTAGTTACAGTGTTGATGCCTCAGCATTAAGTTCTTTTGTTGTGTCTAAAGGTAAAATAGCTTTGGTTTTTAGTGCCTGTACGCTGTCTTTCATCGAGCAGCTTTATCGCATAAATCAGTGCCTCTCGGTCTTGTGATTGTCTTGTTTGTGACTGTCTGCAGCATGGAGGGAACAGGTTGGTGGAGTCTGGGAAAACAGACAGGCTTTGCTGGTGCAGTCATTCACACCCACCCTCCCCACTGTGCTTGCCGGGTCCCCTTCCACCGGGTGGCTCAGGCTGGGGGATTGTGTGCAGATGTGCTTGGAGGGTGGCCAGGCACTCTGCCCTGAGAGAACATGTGGTCTGGGACTGTTTACGCTGGCAGTGCCTCAAACCAGCCCCCACACAACACACCAGCCATTCCTCGATGCAATGATGCGGCACAATTTCCCTAATCTCACAGGCTGACTATGTGTCCAGGTATGCATCTGTTCAGTACTTTTACTGATAATAACATGAGATAACTGTGAAGATAACCTACTTAGATAATTAATAACTACATTTTAGGTAAGTAGGTTTGTAAGTACATATAGAGCGATATGAAGGGCGTAATAATAATAAGTGTATTTCTGGTACTATTGTGTAGTTTGACGTTTATAAAACCTAAGGCTCGTATCTGAAAAGTTACTGGATTCACCTGCTTGATACAAGAGAAATAACAGTATTTTTTTTTACATCAGCTGCCATCAGCAGTTTCTCTGCAATCATCACATCAGAAGCAGACCATCAGTGTTTTCATTTTTCTTCTGATTGATTCAAATGAGAGAATTAGTCTTGGTTATATCACAGTCTCTGACGAGGGGCAACAGAATGTCCTTTGTCACTTAAATATTGAAACAGCACATCCACTCCCCAAGGGAAAAAACCGAACAAAAAAACAAAAGCAATGCACCAGAAAGGCACAATGTCACAGCATCCTTGCTGGGTCGTGCATTGTTGAGCATGCATAACTGCCAGTACATGTGAGGCATATATAGCTGGAAAACGCTGATTTATCACATGGCATACAAGGAGCTTTATTGCAAACCCCTCAGAAAGGGGGTCCTGCTAAGCACATGACAAACGAAGTGATGCATTTTTGGGGCGTATGAACAACCAGCCACTTCAGCTTCATTCCCCAGGGATTGTCCACATTGCAATAATTCCATCGATCTGTTTTCCCCCAAAAACATTCTCTGAGCAAAAGCAATATTAATGCAGCCCCTTGGGCCATTTGTGTCCTCCTCCTGGCACCCCCAGGATGAGCCTGTCGGGGGGGGATGGATCCATCTATAATGCAACACATTTCAATGTGTACGACGTGTCGAGAGACATTTCTGATAGACTCATGCACTGTGCGCTAAATCCAACCGACCTGCTCTAGAAATGTCCCATTGAAGAAGTCAGAAGATACTAGTGAGCACAGAGATGAGCTGTCTGAAGGGCTCGGGTAGATCCCACTGTTTGATGTATACTTTTAGTGTCTCAGAGTGAAGACGGAAATGTTTGCCTCAAATCCTGATCTAATCTCAATGCAAAAAAGGCTGAGGAAGCAGTTGATATAACTGTTCTGCTAAGGAAGAACATATTCATTGCATTTGAAATCATACCGTTTTTCTTCATGGGTGTAGTAGGCTTTTAGGGCCTATCCATCCAACACCTACAGCTCCTCCTCTCAGCACTAGAGTTCTTGCTCTCTTGGCCTCAACAAGGCATCTCTTCAAGGCATAATTACTTGCATACTGTCATAAGTAGTCCATGATATAGGAATGTCGGCCTGGCTTAAATAGGACATTTATGTTTCTTTTTTGCATGTAATTAGTCAGGTCAACATTAGTCAGCATTTTCAGAGACAGACAGTAAAATGCAGTGATTTAAAAAAAAAAAACAATCAGCAAATCTGTGCAACAAAAAAAAGATTAAGTTTATAGTGCCATCTGCAGGATTGGAGGATATTGTGTAATTTGAAATCTTTTATTTGCTTGGTGTAACTGTGCCATGAAGATAAATGCATGTATGCACAGAGAGAGAGGTAAAAAAAAAGAAGGAAAATCCAGGGGTTAGCTGTCCTGTAAATGGGTAGATTACTAGTAGAGGAAGTGACAATGCAGTAGGCCTACATACGATTTCTTGAAATTGCCTCACTCAGTTGCAAAAGCAAAGTGCCTCTGAGGCTAATTAGGCTGAGAAAATATGTACATACATACATCACTGACTGACTCCCGAATCTGTGTATGAGATGCAAGCAGAGTGAAAGTTGTGTGTAAATGCTCGTGTGTGTATTTGTGTGTGTGTGCACGTGTGTGTAGTTGTGTGTGTATGCATGTTTGTGTATTTGTGTGCGAGTGTGTGTGTGTGTGTGTGTGTGTGTGTGTGTGTGTGCACATGTGTGTATTTGTGTGTGTGTGTGTGTGTGTGTGCACGCATACAGAATAGTAAAACTGATTAATTTGTCAGCACCTGTCAAAGACAAAAAAGGGATTACATGTTCCAATACTTTGAAAAGACCAGATACAGGAAGCGATTAGATACTGCTCCAAGTGATGAATGCTTCATTGGCCATCCAGACTGTTGGCCAGCAGAGCAGGGCGTTCCTGATTTGGTCCATGATTCCCCCTCTGGAGACCAGTTCTCAGCCCCAGCTGGCTCTGTCTGCCTCAGACTTTTCCAGAAATTTCCTTCAGTGCCTCTTTGCATCTTTGGATGA
Source organism: Clupea harengus (assembly GCF_900700415.2). Taxonomy (NCBI): domain Eukaryota; kingdom Metazoa; phylum Chordata; class Actinopteri; order Clupeiformes; family Clupeidae; genus Clupea; species Clupea harengus. The sequence goes on along the minus strand of NC_045155.1, from coordinate 3,585,336 downwards.
ACAGTCTCCCTACAATGTGATTTCTCCCTGTATGACAAGGTAATGACAAAATACCATTTTGCTCACACAATCCTCAACTGAAGTTGTACTGCACACACCCAAAGTATGCTCATGGAAATATGATTTCCCCAGACAGAGGATAAGTCCACTCTTGGACTACATTTTGAATAAGGGATTTAGCAAACTTTTTAGTGTGGGAAGAAGAGTACTTATCCTGAGGCTGTCAGAGTAGCCGATAAGACCCTCCATCACAAACACTTTAGATACCATAAAACCCATGGTGAACCGGGATGCAGTGTGCCAGTCTCTTTCAGCTCCCTCTGCAACACTGTTTAGTCAGGCTGGAGGTCTGAGAATGGACCCAGACAGACAGACTATGTCTGTCTAAAGACCATGGTCTATTTCTGTCATGCCTGCCCATTAGCATCAGCAAGAGACAGCCTCTGATATCTCTCTAAAAGGATATGGAGGACAGATTCATTGTCTCTGCACTCCAGATGTACCCCTCCAACTTCCTCTCCCACTCCAGGCTATGGCTACTGACTGCAATAGTTCTCAGTAGTGTGTTGATAACGCACACAATTGGCACAATTGGCACAATGGCTTTTAAGTGATGGATAGTTTTTGTAGTGAAAAATGTTTGTTGATGTCTTTAGCACCTCAGTGACCAGCAAAATAAAAACAGATTGAATTTAGATTTGTTTGTGTTAGTCAGTGTAAGTCAAGACACTAGTAGTACGCACATTAACAATAGTTCAAGATAATACTAAAGACGGCGACATAGCAGATTCAGCTCTGTCATTAGCATTGCACTACTATTAAGTTGTGGACTTGTGTACTATCAACACTCTCTAAATGTATGTAATCCAAAGGTTCATCATTGTTTCCATTGCGGTACCGGGGCCCGACACAGTCCAAGTAAACACATATCAAAGAGAGATGAGGCTGGACTCAAGACTTTGTTGGTGACGAGTAGGCCTACGGATGCTTTTCATCAGTGGTAGGATGTGACTTGAGCCCTCTCTGCTGATCTGTAATTTAATGCTCCTTTAATCTTTTAATTTAATGCAGACGTGCACCAGGTGGAAGTCAAGAGTTTCCCCTCAGCTGTGTGTGCTCTGCTGTCCACGGTCACCTTCTGCCTGGACTGCCTAAACACCTCACTCTCACACTGCTATCACCATTATCATTGCCAGCGTGACCTCAGCAGGGTGGAACACATTTTGTCAGCTTGTTTTAAGGCTACCATGGTTAGGAAACTAAGATAATTGAGGAACTCAGCATCTCCTCAATGGTGTTTGTGACATGAAGCGACCTTGTGTTCTTCCTGTGTTCTGTTCTGAAGCCTCTCATTAGTGAGGTGGATTTTCCTGGCATACTTTTTGGTTGAGTGGGGTGGGAGTTTTCCGCAAACTTTAGTAACCCTTCTACAGCAAGGACATTACTTTGATGAGAGGGAATAACAACATCTGATGGGTTCATCATAGGATAGCTTAATTATCTCCTTAAAGAAATGGTTTCTCCTTGAAGTATGTTCATAAAAACACCTGCAGCAGGCAGAGTTGCATTATCACTAGCTATCTATAGATCCATGAACCTGTAAAAAAAACTTTGACAGATGAAATAAAAAGTAATTACAACTATTGTGATAATTTCTTTGAATAAACAGTATTAGGTCAACTAAATTTGACATAATTTTGAAGGATACAGACAGCACAAACTGTGTTTGAATAAAATGTGTTTGATCAAATTATTAAAAAGCCAACAATGGACGGTGAATGTGTAGTGACTTACTTTTACCACCGGGGGGAAATCTTTCTTCTTTGTTTTGTGGTAGGTTACCATGAATTGAAGTGCACAAAACGTATTGGCACTAGAGGGCATATTCCCAGCGCCTGTTTTTTTATTTTCGTTCGGTTTTTTTTAAAAATGTTATTTAAATTCTGCTTTAATTCATTAGTTTGTACTACTTAATGTATTCCTGTATTTCTGTTGAATATTCTTCAAATAATTGACGTCCAAAAATGACATTTCTTGACTTGTTGAATTATTTCAACATCAGTTTTACATATGATGATTACAGCCTAGCCTACTGTAACATCCAAGCAAGCCACCTCATAATTCATAGTAGAGATGACAGATTTTGCACAGTATTGCACAGTGAATGTTGCTAACGATAAAAGCCTAGTTCTAATGTAGACGTACGCTATAAATCAGTAAACAGATTGTATAGGCTTTCTAAACAAATAAGCTTAGGTACTGGGGGCTAGTAGGAATGCAGGTTTATGTGCAACTGAAGTCTTGAAAAAATGAAACAAAAAAATGAAGAAATGAGATAAGTGCCGATTACCATAGAGTGGAATTGAATCAATTTTGAGCCAAGATGGCAACCCCGTGAGATAGTTTCCATCTAAGCAATAGAAGAGGGCGCTAGAACAGAGAAGCCGCCAACGCGTGCGCAGAGGAGGACTGCCGCGTTGATGAAATGGGTGACGTCATATAGCAGTTTACTGTGGAGCAGCTCTTGTACACCCTTCACTCAAATTGGAACCACCAGCATCTGAGGCGGTGGGGAAGAGAAGGGATAAGCAGCGTTTGCTTTTTAATTTTTTGTTTATCCAACGGACCGTTTAGCACACTGTTGTCAGAGACGCTTAAAAGATTGCCTTTTATATTTTTGTTTTATTTTTTATTTTTCTTCATTGGAATGGTTAGGTCACCCAAGTGACTATAACAGAATTTTAAAGGCATTTTTATTTTATGGTAGCATGCTGGGAATGAACGCCCAACAACATTCATGACGGTGCCATAGCACAACCCGTCGCCTTTCAAGGCTTCCAAAGCCTTTTATCGAAAGAAAACATTTATGTTACTCATACTCTTGCCTGATTAGCTAACCTACCTCTGCTAGCCACTTGGAGTGGGTGCTGGAAGGCGCAAAGAAAGAAATCTGAGCACGGTCCATTTTTAGAGATTCGGATGAGGTGTTTGAATCCAGATTTTGAATTGTATCATTTTAATCAGCGCTCTCTGCATATCAACAAGTACTGGCATATTGCATTTCAGAGATGTGGGCAATGAGATTGCTTCTCCTTGGATTTGTACTTAGTCTGGGGGTTATCGCTCCTGCAAGAGCAATTGATGGTAAGTAGCTCAACAAACATTCAATATGTAATACATAGAATGCAGCATGTACTTTATTGTCAAAAAGTGTGTACTGCATTCATTTAACACTCAACAACAGCAAGTAGGACTAGCCTACCACAACAAACAAACATTTACTACAGTCTACATGAGCCAAAACACACCAGCTCAGCCATAGGCTATCTTAACTGTTCCCACTGAAGCCTGATCTGTTTTGTCACTGAGGGAAGATGAACAGGTTATTAGCAGTGCTACTCTTGTTATATTGAGATCATTCTCTATACTACAACTTTTTTCACCCCCATATCTAAACGTTCCTTACCACCTGTGTATATGATCCCAACACTTTGCGTTGCGTCTTTCCACACATTGTTGACAATGCATCTTCCGTTTGCTAACTAGCAGTAACAAATCTACAGTGCCAGTTGGTTTTAAATATAACAAACCAGTACGTCAAAGGGAAATGTAGGCGTAGGAATTCCATGTGTTTGTAGGTGGACTGAAAACGTAATGACTAATGTTGAATGTAGGCTATTTTATTGTTTGGATAGCCAGCTCTAGCACATCTTGCAGACGTGGTGATGAAACAACGTCATGCATGCACAAATCAAGGCAGCCTTTTTAGAACGAAGAGTATCGTTTGCAACATTTCGACAAGATAGGCGTATTTGAGATAAATTAGGTCAGGAAAAGCATAAACCAATTCCAAACGAAACGCAACGGCCTGCATGTTTCACAACCCTGATGTCGCCACGGCGCAATCGTTTCCCATGCAATCGAGGTGCCTAAAATCTTTCGCCCCTTGTTTGATCACACTGCAATCGCTGACTCTTTTGGGGGCTTGTGTTTTACCTTGCACTAGTATAGGTTAATGACTCGATGTGTAAACCTTTAGCTGTTTAAACTAGGATATATCATATAGGAATACGATGTGTTGCCTGGTCTCTGAATGTGGGCTCACAAATCACACAATCCGTCATGGTGAATTGCGTCTTGAATGGCTGTTTTGTATATTTAGACTTAAATTCACGCAACATTTGCCATTTCTATCGGGTCACTGGCTGGACAATGAAGATCTATGGTCTTTTTGAGCCATCCCCGATTCACGGGATCAGCTATTTGCATTTGAAGGCTTGCTCATGGCTCAACCGGCACCTGAAAGCGCCGGGTGTGAAAGACCCTCATCAAAATAGCCCACGTATTGTTTAATGGCCTACCCTGTCGGTAATGCTAACACAGAAGTCATCTTGTTTTTTTGTTTTTTTTAGATGTAGCGTTATATCGTTACTGTCGAATTTGTCAGTTTTAGCTATTCGGTTCAAATGGGCAGTATTGACCATTGATTGATTTAAATTGTTACCAGCTACTGCTCCACCGTGTAGTACTGTTCCTGCTGACTAATGGCTGAGTATGGGGTGTTCGAGGAACAGTATAAGATAATGTCGTCTCTTCGAGATGGGAAACTGCTTGGTAGAGCAGTGAGACCATTTCCAATCCACAGAATGCATAATACTTCTGAAATTAATTTTATGTAATTTCTCATGAAAGCATTGTCAATCAAATGGGCTATGAGTGGTTCAGACTAGTTTATATTTGGGACATCAAGTGTGCAATACCATTGTATGATATAAGAGTGTGATGTTTATGTCACTTCATGACCGTATTGACTGAGCTTTGCTATAGGAAAATGCACTTTGTTAGCCCACTGAGCGCCTGAGTGAAAAATACTCCACATACTTTGTTGTTACATCTGCATAAATTATGCAATTATGCGTTTCAGGCACAGAGAACCAGTTAACAAATGGGACCTACAAAAGTTGCTTTTGCTACAGCCAACAAAAGGCTTAATGTCTGTGGCTCACAAATACACGGCAACTGTTTGAATTTTTTTTTTTTAAACAAAGATTCTCTAATTTCTCTCTAATTTCAAGATGCCTAATGCCACATTCATGACAACACTAAGCTTATCTGTTTTTGCACTTTTTAGTGTAAAAACTGTATACTACAATTAAAAAGGTAAATACTTTACTGACATTAAAATCCACATCTACCATTCGCTGGTCTACTAACAAATAGTCACACTTCTCCTTTTCTGACCCTATGAAGATTCCACAAGATATTTCACTAGAATGTCAATGACAGAATACATTGTCATTGACATTCCAGTGAAATATCTTGTGGATTCTTCATAGGGTCAGAAAAGGAGAAGTGTGACTTTGTTAGTAGACCAGCGAATGGTAGATCTCAAAGAAAAATGGATGACAAGTGACACAATTTGATGTTTCCATGCTCAGCTGGTGTTGCTAATTGGAAAGCTAGCTTTCACTAGCCCAACTTTCACCCTACTAGCTAGCTAACATCAGTCCCATTTCACAGTCCCAGTTCCCTTGTTTTAATATCTTGCCCTATCAAGATTTGCCAGTTTGTCAGTAAGCTGACTAGCATGCCTTCATTACTTTTCACCTGTAGTCACTCAAACAGTGATGGTCATACATAGGCGAAGGAGATATGTGGAGAGGTAAGAATGGCAGGCGTTTCCTTTAAAAAAAAAAAAAAAAAAAAAATCCAATGTGTTTTTAAATCATTTCGTCCATCTCAGAGTTGTTCTGTTGCCCGAATGCAAATCTCTGTGTCCTGCACTAATGTAGCACAGCTGTCAGCATCTGCAAACCTCTGGATGGATTTGTCCTGTTGGGGAGTTGTCTCTAAAGAATGCAGTTGTCCTTTCCATACAGACATAGCATTAGTATTTGTTACAGCCCTTTGCCTGGCTGCTCGGAGGAGAAAAAAAAAGAAAAAGTGGGGGAGGAAATAGCTGAAGTCTCTGGCGAGGAGGGGAGGCAGAGGCTGGGGCTGGGGCTCAGGTCTGAAGAGGGGTGGGCTCCTCCTCCCACCTCCTCCATCCCCAGAAGAACATCTGGCCAGTGAAAGGCCATTAATCCAGGATGTATATGTGACCACGGGGGAGGGCAGCCCTCCTTTCCCCTCCCCTCCCCTCTGCACCCCTGCGTTCTTCTCCATACTCCATTCTGCCCATAAGAAGTTGTTGAATAAAGTAAAACCAAGACATACTCACTATCAATACTCTTGATGGTAGAATATGTACAGTAAGACAACGATGACATTTACTAGACAGGTTTGTTAATACAAGTGGAAGGCAGTGTTTGTTTGTTGGTGTGTGTGTGTGTGTGTGTGCGTGCTAGATTGACCCATGCCACGGATGAGTAGTGGTCAAGTGGAGGCAAGTCGATGGAAATTAAAGACGATTGGGGTTGGAGGGGAGTTGGTCAGTCTTCGCTCTTGTGAGCCAAAACATGTGGGTGTTGTCAGGATCTCCGCTAGTGGACTGGCTGGGAGATGAATTGCATAAACAGAGGTCAGAGGCCCATACTGAAGTTATTTCGAGGCCTTCTCCTTGAGGTGGTTTTAAAAAACAAGACAGCACTGGACAGGATGATGGAGAAATGCTTGGATGCAGATATGAGATTCGGTCATTCTCATTCTGTTAGGAGGTCTGTGTTTACTCATGACTTTACCACATGAAACCATAAACAGCCATTTTTTTTCTTTTGAGAAAGAGGTATTATCTTAGTATTTTCTTGCATTCCTGAAATTTATATATATTTAACTGATGGATTGTAGTAGATATACTACCTCTGCAGACCCGTTTGTCTCCGTGAAGGCAGGATGCAGGTCTGCTTTGTTTCACCGTGCAGTCTGCCTTTGACAAGCAGCACACTGGCTCATAACAAAGCTCTGTTTCCTCACTCCGCCACTTCTGCCAGAAATGGTCAAAATCTGCCCAGACCAGTGCTTTGTGATTTATCACAACCGAGTCCAGCTCCACAGAGAGAAATAGTTTTTGCACATTCACGTTCTCTCCCTTCCTGAAAAGTTGGCCATAGCCATGTAAGGGAAGCTTTTATTTCAAGATGAAGAATGAAAGGCTAACATTGTAAACCATTTCACAGAAATGCCGAGAAAACAGCACACTTAGAAAAATCCTGATATTTTAAATGTATTTATTGTATCTGCTTGACCAGCTGACCTGGACTGTGTGTTGTGGGTACAACAGAATGACCCAACAACCTGCTAAGGTTTGGGATTAGTGAAGCAATCCTTTCCCACTCACAAACTCACACAAATCATCCCAGTCAATCCTCCGCACCCCACCAGCCAATTAAGAGATACCTTGAATGTCCTTAAGCAGAGACCCAGGGCATTTTAATCCCTTTATCCAAACCACGTAACATCCTGCACATCCTTGCATTGTTATTTTAGCAATATGATTCCCCAGCATTAGAACAGCATCAAAGCAGCTAATTAAGTGTTGGTTTGTAGCTATTTTTATCTAAGGTGATGCAAAATATACATACTTGCTCATGTAACATCTGTGATGTATGACTATTACATAACTATACATCAGATAAAGTAGTTCTAGCAACACTATCTGGTTTATTTTTGGCTGTGTAATAAGACTGGATCTAGTGACGAGCTGATTTAAATATACACACTGCTGCTCCTCCTCTCTCCCCTCACGAAGGCTCGACCATTTGTCTAATCTTGATTTTGAGGAAGTGAAGGGATTGAGTTCCAGAAGGGGTTGAGATGCTGTTTATCCAACCCGACTGTCGCTGGATTTCATCTCGCTTTCGGGCTTTCATTCATAAACAGTTTCTTAAGAAGACAAAAAAAATAAATACGCTGGAGGAATCCGGCCTCTACCACGCCGTCAGCACATCTCCGGTCCCTCATTACTCCAGCATCTAGCAGACAGTGCCCTCAATCAAGAGTTCCATTCAATCCAGCTGATGCTTTATAACTCAGACTACCCAGCTTGCCGTCTTTATTATTGTTTATCATTATACGCAGACAAATGGCAGACCCGCATGCACACGTTTACCCATTCTCACGGGGGCAAACCTTGGTCTCCAGTGAGGTCGAGGCAAAGACCAAAGCCAGCTTTATGTTCAATGATTGCAGTCGAGCAGGGAATTGTCAGCGTAGCCCAAGGAATAGAGACCTGTAATATCATTATGTCTCACAGCAGGAGATTACCCAACAACTGCAAAAAGACCCTCCCCCCTCCTCCTAGCCCCCTCCCCCAGCAGTGTGACACATGCAGTGTCAGCCTGGAGACTGCAGGCTAAAGCCAGCTTAGAGGAAATGTCTCCATGTCTCTTTAGTGCAGCCCTTCACACGTGTGGGGGGTTAAGAGAGCGCGGATGAAAGGATGTTTGTTGATGTTGGAAAGGCAGGAGGTGAGGCTGTGGGTGGGTTTTTTTTGGGGGGGGGGGTTCCAATAATTGGTGTTTTCTGGGAGCAGCCTCTGTGTTTACATGCTGTATTGCCTCAAACAGTCGAGCAGATTGGTGCGCACAGTGAAACAGAGATTTAGGTGGGTGTTGGCAAACAGTTGCATGGTCTTGATTCTATGAAAAGGAGAAATATCTCCCAAAATAAAAAAATTTTGTTAGGCAATAAGTGTGTGACATACAATACACTACCTTGGACTCAAGTTATTAAAATCATCACATGGGAACAGGTGTGCATTTTGTAGTTAATTCACCTTTTGTCAGATCAGTTCTCCCTGCCTAACTGCCCCCCCCCATTATGTTTTTTAACGTGAAGTACAAACATAGCTGGTCAAATGTTGCGACCAGTCACCATGTTTGCCTGATGTCCAGCACTAATGTGTGAGAATCGCTTTTGTGATGGTTATTTTGTGTGTGTCCCCCCCCCCCCCCCCGCCCCCTTTTCTCCCTGTCTGTGAACTTTTCACCTGGTGCCTGGGGGAAGGCCACAGGCCTGGGGTTGATGGCTTTTTGACTGGAATGGTGCTCGCTGTGTGCTGCGTGCGGAGTGTTCGTCTCTGCTTGTCTGGAGAGGGTCGAGCTGTTCAGCTCACCTTGGCTGCCCTCCGCCTCTTGAGTTCACCCCTTTCACACATGCGCATTTACACGTGAAAGCGCTGACTATCTTGTAGGGTGGACTGGCTAATGTGTGAATGCAATACGGGGTTAAAATGAGAGGATGATGTTGGTTTTGCAACTAGGCCTAGAACACTTGACTACCAGTGCACCAGGTTGATGGGAGTGTATTCATACAAAAGAGTCTATCTGCTGAGTGTAAGGATAGTATGTCGTTTTAAGGACCTTTTCTATGCAGATAGAGATGCAAACAGTTGAAAAAACATTTATGTTTTTTTTGCAAAACATTTGTCTCCTTGTTTGTTTTTGTCAATGTAACACCCTTTCGACAGTACGATATATCATCTTTTAAGCATCGGCCTCTGCCCGCGGGGTCCTTTTTTTCATATCATCACCAGTTAACAGACTAACCCAGGTTCATAATCTTTAAGGAGCCTGGCCTAGAATCATTCAGTCATTGTGCAGTTTGGTCACTTCTCACGGTCAGAGGTGGTGCTGTGGTGTGCTCCCTCTTAATTGCTGATTGCAGTGATATTTATCATTATTATTTGTTCTTGATTCCAGGTTATGAAAGTGCCACACACTGAGCGTTGCATCCTTTGATCTTCCGATAATGAGGCTTCTGATTGCAGGGATTTGGAAAGAGATGCAAACCCTCATTAAGGCCTTTTGAAGTACCTAGTGTTTAGAAAGAGTCATTCTGTGAGACATTTTGGGAGACATTCAAATACTGCAGGGTAGTTTTTCTTTTCTTCCTCGTGTTGCTTTTGTCAAATTTTGTCTTCATCTGAGACAAGCTTCAAATGGCCTGAAGCGAGTCTAGTAAGGTCTTCTGTCATTTTTAGCTGTTAATGTCTCATTTCTTCGCCGTTCATTTGGTTCCACCATATTTCTACTCCTACCATTACACTCTAATTGTGCCAGCCTGTTACAATGCAGCTCAGCAAAGACTCTTGTTTTGTATTTCTTTTCAGTAATGCTAACAGCTAACACCCTGCCTTCCTCTATGGCTGCAAGTGTCGCCTTGTCCTCAGTAACCCCCCCCCCCCCCCCCCCCCGCACAAGGACCTCATCAGGTGGTCCCCTGGGTCGGTCCGATGACCAGCTCCTCTGTTCCGTTGTGACACCAGAGAGACCCTCACAAAAAAAGGGAAGGAGTCTAGCCATGCTAAGTGCCTCCTAAAATTCAGCCAGCATGTTTGTCTGCCCGTTCAGCCACTTTGAAAACGACCACTGTGGATTAGGCTATTGGGGGGTTGTGAGGGGGGACCGGGAGGTCGGAGTTGAGGTGGAGGGACCGGCGGACATTGTGTGTGTGCAGTAAGCCGACAAATGGTGCATGGTGATACTGGACACGGAGCGATGAGGCTGCTCCTGCTGGACAGCCATGGCACAGTGCTCCCATTGAGTGATTGATTCAGCAGGCAGGTCAGAAGGAGCATGAAAGGCAGACAGAGAGAATGCTTTGTTGCACAACGCTTTTCCTCGCTGCTCTCTCACTTCCGTCTTTAGGAGCGTCTAGGTCTGTTTATCAGCATTTCCTTCAGTTGACTATCATTTTGCTCCCAGACTGCTTTTGATATATGTCTGTGTGTCCCGTCCCCCCCCCCCCCCATTGTTTTTTTTGGGTTCACATATTCAGTCCAGCCTCATGTTTAATGACATTGCTCTGAATAATTGATGCACTACAAAAAAAAGAAGAGGAATAACAACTACTCTGCTCCAGTCCATGTTTGGTTTTAATTGTTGCTTTTCTGAGCATTCTGATTTTGCGCTTTTGAAATCTAGCTAAATTGGGATTTGCTGAAATTACTTAAAACCTTCCCCCAGGGTCTAATTACATACCAGGAGTTTTAGTCTGAGCTTCGCTCAAACAGTAAGAGGAAGTAGCAAGAGGGAGCCAAGGAGACAGTCTCCAGCAAGTTGCAGGTCAGGTAGATGAATCGTGACCTTTGACCCTTTACCCCACATGGTTAACGCAGACCTTTACCCCCATGAAATGTAACACAGTTAAGCTGGTGACTGTGATGTCATCCACATAGCAACAGAGTGTTTTGAAAGTTATGTTTTTTTTTCCTTTACGTTTTCAAAAAGATTTATGTCCACACAACAACATTTGGAGAGCTAACCTGCGTCCACAAGGAAATGCAAAAAGGAGTGAAGACGCTGTTGCTAGCTAGGTCAATTTAAAAAATGTTTTGCATAACCTGTGCTATGGACTAATATTTATTACAGTATTTTCAGCTGTATGGATGGTATTGGGGTGTTATATCAGTATTTATCATCTAAAGTTCATAACCTTTAGACTATTAAATTAAATTAAATTAAATTAAATTAAATAAAAATAAATATTGCACATTTCAATATTATAAACATGAAACATGGCTTGAAGAGTTTCTCTAAATGAACAGTTACTATAAAATAATTATCACGATGAGGCCCCACGTTATTAGCACAATGTACCATCTGTTCCTCTGTAAAAACGGGAAACTAAAAGTTTGGTCACAAAAATAGCCATTAGCCCTCAGTTCTTGGACAGGGATACCAGTTTGTTGACATTTTCTGGCTTAAGCGATGTCCTGGTGTGACTAAAATGTCATGACATTTGTTTACGGAAACCTAATTTATGACGACTTCGAAGACACAGTTAGGCTACTGTGTGGGGTTTGTCATGTACTGGTGTTTGCTAGGTATTTTGTTGAGCTTTCCGTTGTTTACAATGGCAAACTTGGTACAGCGCCAAAATATACACCAGTAGCTAAAATATTTTTTACAAAATATCCCGGTGTTGACTGTATTGCAAATTTCTTGCGGTGGCAGGACGATATTGCCAAAACATTTTACCTCGGTTTTCTTTTTTCAGTCTGACGGTTAACGATTAACGATTTCAATAGATTTTTTTTTAACATGACATGATTCTTTATTATCCTCTAGAAATAGAGACAGAGGTGTAGTTTACAGTTCTACAGCAGTCGACATAGACTTGTTTGTCAACATTGGTAAAATGTATTAATTATGTCTGTTTGTTGTGCAATCTTTGTCCTAGTGTGACTTCATGTTATTGAACACTAGCTATTAAATACACCGACATTGCTCAACCAAGAGTAATTCATTGCTATTAATCTACGGTTTACCAGCAGCAGTAACGTGACACAACATTGAAAACAGGCAACCTCTTTAAAATGTCTAGTGAAGGACCCATTCAACAACAGACCAATGGAATTGTTTGGTGATTAACCTAACAGAAAGAAACATTACTGCTGTAGCTATATGGTAACTCTAGCGAAGTGCTGGCTCGGGCAGTTGAGTGACTGCAGATGAAGCTTTAATCTCAATTTTGCGATTTAGGCATTTTCTACATCGTTCAAAATCAAGGACTTGAATTAATCAAATGAATTAGATATATCGCCCAGCCCTAGAATGACGTAATACCGTAGACCACTATAACCGCCCACCCCTACTTTGAAGCCACTCAACTTCCGTTCTGTTTGAGTTTATTCTTCTAAAACTGTTGAACTCCATCACAAACCAGGTGCATGTGAAGTCCCTGGCTTTATACTAAGAGGCATTTCTGAGTGTACTGTATACTAACTACGCTGAAACGCTACTATACAGGTCAGCCCCAAAACAGAAGTCCAGCTTTTATTTTTCCTTTCCTTTCCCTCTCTGTCTCTCTCTCTCCATCTCTAAAATTCCAGAGCCACTTATAAAGGCTCCCCCCTAAATCCCAAAGCTCCTCTCCTTTGAAAAAGCAGGCCTGCATCCTTCTAGAGAAGGACTTCTCCACATGAAATCAATTAAAAGGTGCTGGAATGTTCTGCTGAGATCTGGAGTTGATTTGGGGAGTGGGAGCCGGGGCTGCAGGGACAAGGGGAGTGAGAGAGAGAGCGAGCGAGCGGGGGGGGGGGGGATGAGAGATGGAACGAGAGCGAAAGTGAGAGCCAGAAAATGGGTCAGGGCTCCTCAAGCTGCGATGTAGAGGGTGGATGCTGCCTTGGAGCCGCCAGATGAGCTCTGAGTGTCTAGCTTCCCATCTCATGTCTTTCCCTCACCCTTTTCTCTCGGTCACTGTCCTGCTTTTTCTCCCTCACTTCACTTTCGTGAACTTTTCTCTCTCCCCTTCACACCACATTCTATTCTAAGTTCTATTCTTCTCCCTTTTGTGCTTCTTTTCATTGTTTCACTCCTGTCTTCCATCGCTCCTCTCCATGCTTTCTCCAGCAAACTCTACAGGACGGTCATGCTCAATGTCAGCATAATCCCCTTCAAAACAGATGAACAGGTCATTTACAAAAAGCAGCCCCCGAACGTTTGTCAGACCAATTACTGTGCATCACAAAGAAAATGAGCAGAGCAGGGGGATCATTATCACTCTGTTAAAGTCAATTAACACAGCAGCTAATAATTTAAATGTTTTAGTAGCCATGAAAGATTGCTTTTAATGGCTTAATCACCATAATTGAAATTGTGACTGATATGCAGTGTGCCTGGAATTATCAACTATTACAGAGTACCCTCAAGGTATCTTGCATGCGTGCGGCCCAAACTTGAGACGTTAGCGGTTAAAGAGCTTAATGGGGGAAAACAAGACACTCTACATTGGCTGAAACTGTGGTGGCGGTAAACAGTATTTGAGTTAAAAGCACGTCAGGACAACCTGACTTCTCCCAAGGAATGTAGAGGATGGAGAATGGAGGATCTCGCAAAAATGTGAGAACTTTGTGTTTTGGCAAAACAACATTACGGGTGTGCAAACTCAAGCTGTTTTAAAGCTCTGGTAGCTTGGGCCGGGTGCAATGGCCACTTTCCTTGAAAGCAGTTAACCATGGCATACTTAGGTCTTCCCTCTTCTCCCTGTGAGTCTTTACTCCAGTTGCCTCTGCTGACCCTCTCAGCCAGACGTGTGAAGCCAGCATTCCAGGTATTCCTTTGGTAAATATTATGACAAAATCTTCAGTGGGCCAGACTGGAAGATTTGTTCCTGGGCGCTGGTCTGTACTGATGCAGTGCTGCATTCATATTTAATGCCTCCCACTGTACATCTCCTCAGCGCTGAGAGAAAAGAGGACAGCAGGGAACTTGTGTAAAATGTCACCGCTCTATCCCATACATATTTATATTTTATTTAACAGTTTTCTTTGTGCTCCATCCATCCATCATTATACATCACATCATATCTGACTTCTTCCCAGCTTCTCCTGCATTTACACCGACGGCTATTGGCAGGCATGTGGAATGGGCACTCTCAGACCTGCGTGTCACAGCATTATCTGTCATGGCTTTCCTCCTGTTATATGTGAAGGTGGGAGCTGTCACACCACTCGTGGTAGTAGTGTGAGAAGTACACTCTGATATTCTCCAATGATTCTGCATCACAGTTTATCAAGACCCCCCCCCCCCACCCACCACCACCACCACCACAACCAATCCCACAGGAGGCTGTTAAAGAATAAACCACGACTGTAGCCTGCTGCCATCTGACCACAGGTTAGCTGCTTGGTTGTCATCTCCAGAGCTTGGCAAATGAGCTAAAACATGCAAACATGACATGACGCTGAAATAATATCATCAGCTGTAGTCACTCCAGGACCGAACATGCAGAACAGTTCTTTTGCAAAGTGATGCCTCAGGGAGGAGAAGCTCAAGCTGGTGTACCTTCACTGGAATTTGGGGAGAAGGGAGCTCTTCGGCATTTTGAGTTAACCCCAATCTCATTTGTAGGTGATTTTTTTTTTTTTTTCCCTCATTCATTGGGTTAGGTTACCTCTTAGAGGCAAACATTTTTTGGCAAACTTCCTTCGGCTAATCTTACACTCCAAAGGAATATCTACCAAAAGTCAGCTTATTGGGAATAGTAGTTTCTTTTTGCCTACCCTCTATTTAAGCACATTTTTTTTCCCTGCGTTGGTTCGGTTGTATTTATACATGCTTATTTCTGCTTGGCCCAGTTTATTGTTTTGATGTTTTACTGTTGGGTGTTGTCCCCCATGGCACAAAAAGGCCTTGTTCACTTGCAGTGACCAAGACCCAGCCATGATTTTGCACCGTTGGATAAGCTGTCATTTGGCTGTGCTCTGCTCTGGGTGAAGGAGAGTGGGGGGGAAAGAGAAAGTGTGGGGAAAGTGAATTAACAATCCTCATCTCTGTCAGAAATATGTCAGTGGGCTCCGAAATGGAGGGTTGCCTGTGGGAAACGGCCTCCCGACTCAGTGTCATTCACCCTCCCTCCTCAAAGCCACAACCTCCAATTAGGCCCTGGAGGTTTCTCCATGCCGTGGCCACTCTGTGCTGCGGAACTTGCGCTGGTAAATTTAGAACCTGTTTTATTTTCAGTTTGGCGTTTTATGCACAGTCATCGAGAACAACCTGACCACTGGCGGAAGCTGGGGGTACCCCTGCCGGATATCTGGGCTTGAATGCATTAGTTCCTTTCTGTAGCTTAACTACCTATGCAGTAGGGGTGGGAATCTCTTGGCACCTCACGATTCGATTCGATTCAGAGGTCAACGATTCGATTCTAAACCGATTCTCGATTCTAAACCGATTATCGATTCTAAACCGATTATCGATTATCAATTCTAAACCGATAAAACGATTATCGATGCATCTCGATTTTTAAAACATTTGAGTTTGCTACTCAGAGTCTCAAATCACTTCCTACTTTGTGTTTGATAATTAAAGAAAATCAACAGATCTATTTTTTTATTAGAGAAAAAGTGTGTCCTTGTCACAATTATGACTTTCTATGAACAATGCAATAATCGATGCAGCTTGCATTTCAACACAAAATGAATGTGTAAAAAAAAAAAAAAAAATATGATTAATTTTTTTAAATTTTTTTTATTTATTAAAAAATCGATTATGAGCTTTTCTGAATCGAGACAGAATCGTTCTAGAGAGAATCGAGAGAAATCGAAAAATCGATTTTTTTTTTCCCCCACCCCTACTATGCAGTAGTGAACTCGTTTTTTGTTGTTGTCTGTGTGTTACAGCTTAAGTATACTCCAAAATGTCTGTGTTTGTGCAGCGTGGATGCATACGTACGGGCGCATTTGTGTCTCCAAACTTGTTTTTGCGTTAACCGAAACACGTCTTTCAGCGCACAAGCTCAATCACAGTGTTTTTAAATAATATCTCTACGTCGTGTGGATC
The DNA here is from genome assembly GCF_900700415.2 of Clupea harengus. Taxonomy (NCBI): domain Eukaryota; kingdom Metazoa; phylum Chordata; class Actinopteri; order Clupeiformes; family Clupeidae; genus Clupea; species Clupea harengus. Next base: position 3,569,110 of record NC_045155.1, on the reverse strand, counting down.
TACAGTAACTATTATTATTACTATGGGTCTTTCATAGGTCTATAGGTTTTATTGTTTCATAACCATTTGTTCCTAAATGTCGTGTATATATAAGCCTGGCTAGCTCTCGGCTAGCGAGCTAAATTATTTCATACTGCCTTACCCCGAGTAGATTGGGGGCATTATATTACTACTACTACTATTTTGTACCATAGACATATATAGGTCTATAGGTCCTATATATGTCTATGGTTTGTACTACCTCCTCTCCCTTTGGAGAAGTAGCCAATATGTTTGGCCAAGGTGGCGGGCGCTAAAGGCAACATGTAGCATAAAGACATGTATATGATTGAAAGACATCTAGGCTCCCATTAGTGTCTCCATCAACATGGATTAGTATGCATATGATCTATATATGTCCATGGTGCTGACGGTCTGTGTGGACTTCCTGGTGTCGGAACTTGCGTCATGCACACGTGCGTGGACAGAATGGTGTATACTTGACTAGTTTGTTTAGCACCAGTGTTTGCGCTACAGGCCCGGGTCTCATTGACATTTCTTTTTTTTTACATACACGCTTTCTTGTTTCCTTTCTCTGCTCCTCTCCCCGTGCTGTTATTAGATGCTTGTAAACTTTTATGTGCACTTTCCACTTGGGTCGCCGCCTTGGCCTTCATCCATCAGGCTGTGCAGTCAGACCTTAGGCACTAACTGGGCTGTTTACAGTAACCTGTCCTGCCATTCATGGAAGTGTAAATTTGTACTGAAACAAAGGCTTTTCAGTGTTTTGTTATAGCTTCTTATAATGCCCTCTTTGGCCTTACCCTCTGTTATTGTTATGCACACATAATTATGAACACACACACACACACATTCACACACACACACACCACAAACATGGACAGAGGCACACGTTTAACAGTAATATAATTAACTTGGATGTTTCTGCTCATCTCACATTGAAATTCAGCTTGTGTCTCTCATGCAGATGACAACCATACACACACACACGCACGCGCACACACACACACGCACAGTCACGCACACACAAACACTTATATGTGCACACACATAGGCACTACCTCTTAGCTGAATAGACGACGAGCAATCAAGAGCCAGTCTCTTGCCTTCCCTGGGCCTGGCAGAGTTTACGAGGACGTGACCGCAATAATAGGCTGCTCTCTGCCTCTCTTGTGAGTGCAGTCACATCCACCCTTTCCCTGGAGCAGTCCCTCCCCCATTCTGTCTCCCTCTCCCCTTCCAAAAGGGACCCACCTCTCGTGCTGCCAAGTGTGCTGGGAGGTAAGTCACCCATGGCTGAAGAGCAGCGGTTCCCTGCTGAGAATCACAATTAGATATTTAGTGCTGTCCTTTTCTGGAACCTTCTCGCATGGAGGAATGTAGTGGGTACAGTGTGCCCTGTTTGGTCCAGAGTTTAGAATGGATACAGCGGCGAAACGTAAGTGGTAAACAACTTGCCTAGTTTGCAAACACAGAAACTATTGATTTAGGTCAAACCCTGTTGAGGGTGAAAAAAGATTTTATAGGAGGACTGGTTTTAGAGTCAAGAATTGCACCGTAGGCTTGCTTATAAAAAGAAGCTGTGTACGCGCATAGCAGTTGTGTAATGGCTCCAAAAACATTTTGTGGTTGGTGAAAAACCGAGTGAGTGGACCACTCCTACAAAATGCAGGGATTTTGACAGAGGAACAAAAAATGGGAATATGTGAGTGTGTGTGTGTGGGTGTGTGTTTGTTTGTTTGTGTGTGTGTAAGGCCATCTTTCAGCTTGTCTGTCCTGCTCTGGGATATAGTCTTGTCTGTTGACAGCTGAAGATGTGCCACGCAGTGGTGCCCCTCTGGCCTGGTGTGAGTGCAGTGGATGAGGCGTCTTTGTGTTTCCCAGCCTGTGGCTGAGTGGAGCCCGTGTCAGCAGTCGCAGACTGTGCCAAGACTACCTGAGGCCCCAGCGCTGTCCGCCAGCCAGCCAGCCAGCCAGCCAGCCAGCCAGCCAGCCAGCCACAGTGATCTCCCAGACCATCACTGGACAAAAATACCCACATACCCCTACTTTGATTACGGAGGTCTACTGAGTTATTGCTGGAGTTTTTTTTTTTCAGTTTTAGTTTGAAGATGGGGTGGGTTACTGCTAGCTTTCGGACATAGAAACACCTTTATGACTGCAAGAGAATTACAGACAGCTACCAAGTGTGGTTCAGGCTGCGTGAACACACCCTCTTCTTGACTTATTCCCTCATAAACATGCAAATAAACACAAGTAGAAATGGGGCCTTTGCATCAATGAGGTTGTGTCAGTGTTGTGGAATGGTGTTAGGAAATGGGCCCCACTCACACTACCTTACCTGAGGGGGGGGGGGGGGGGGGGATTTCTCTGAACTACAGCTGACCTGTGTCTGTTTCTGTGAGGGCTGGAGTGAAATATACTCTTGTGAGTGTGGGTGTGTGTTTTTCCTGGACCCCTATTTCTGAGTTTTGCATGACTTACAGTTGAAATTGTTTTGCAACATCACCTCGCTCAATTACTAGTTTTTTTTTTTTCCTCCCTGTAGCACAACTGGTAGAACAAAGTGCCAACAGCACCTCGGTCATGGATTTTGATTCCCAGAAATCACATCTCAATACAAACAAAATGTCTTCCTGTGCTGCAGGACGCTTTAATTGAAAGCATAAGTGGCATAAATGAATGTAAAAGGGTCTGGCTATTGAGTCAGACCATTGAACCCCAGAAATCACCATGTTTTTTTATTCCAAGCCTGGAAGAAGATGAATGTAGTTCAAATGTCAGCTGCTGCATTTTAAAATACTCTGGATGCTGATGATGGGATGTTGTGAGTTCTTTTGGACTGAGAGTTCTAATGTGACTCTTGTATGCTCTTTTTCTTTAGCCCCGAAGACCTGCAGCTCCAAGCAGTTTGTGTGCAAGGACCAGGTGACCTGCATCTCCAAAGGATGGCGCTGTGACGGGGAGAAGGACTGTCCAGATGGCTCGGACGAGGCCCCAGATATCTGTGAGTAACTAATGTTTTTTGTGTGATTCGCTTTCCTGTGCCTACTGGCTTAAACAGAGCGGCTAACCTTTGTTTACGGTTCTGGTAAATTGCGTGTTTTTAAAAATCCCACTAGAAGGAAAAGGAGTAGAATCATCTGGAAGAATGTGCAGTTCAGGTCTCTTTCTTTTTCTCGCTCTCGCTCGCCTTCACAAATCCCCCCCAGACTCTTTTCTCTCCTCCCCGCCAGCCTTACACTACCAGAGTTTTGGCAGTGGGGTTTTGTTCAGGGAAATGTTTGCAGCTAAGTGCTAACATATGGGCTTGTGCATGCAACATTAGGATAATTCCTGTACATAAAGAGTTGTCTGGCGGTGCAGAGGGGGGTTACGTGTTTAAACACAGTCGGGTTCGCTCACCCACCAAACACAACTCTTTTTTTTTTTTTTGCGCAAGAGGAATTGCATGTTGGAAATCGGAGCTAGTGCTGGGTAAACACAGACGCTGTACCTCTCACAGATAGAGAAAGAGAGAGACAGAGAGAGAGAGAGAGAGAGAGAGAGAGAGTGGGAAAGAGAGATAGAGAGATAGAGACAGAAAGAGTGTAAGCTCAGCCTCCCGCTTTCTGTTGCATCACCCCGAGCCGCTCAGCGCCCCCAGCGTCTCACCTCTGAGGTGCCACGGCGTTGGGCAGGTTTTTCTGGTCCAATTTCACCCGTGCCTCGGAGCACAAAGTCCTCGTGTGTTCCAGCGAAGGTAAACAAGGGAAGCGCACACACAAGGAAAGTGCACAAAGCTTACCACCCCTTTCCCATCTCTCTCTCTCTCTCTCTCTCTCTCTCTCTCTCTCTCTCTCTCTCTCGTGTTTGCTTCAGCTGTAGCTGACAAGAGTAGCGCAGGCCTGCGGGTCTAATTCACAAGGATTAGCCTCAGGACTTGAGAAAGCTATTGCAAAGACAAACACCCCGTCCGCTCTGTGACCCCGGTGGCCGTGCACCGATAATTGAAATTAAAAGTCCTCGCCCCGTGCCTCTGGGTAGTGTGTGATAACATCATCACACATCTCTCCTCCTCTGACTTCTTTTCTAAATGGCCATCGACCTCTCCGACACCAGACTCTAATATCATTTCCATGCCACTCATGGAGTGTGGCCTAGCAGACAATGCGCCTTTTCATTATCACTGAAGCCCACTCTGAGCAACAGCTCAAACGTTTATACACCCAATTAAGCGAAGGCTTCTGTGACCGCGAACCTCTGTCTCAACTGCCTTTTTTAAAAAAGCAGTCTTACTGATATTACAGCTATTCTAACAGATGTATCAGGTTACGGTCTCCAGGTATTACAACTTTTAAAAACTACCGTGCTTTACTGTATAGCAACATTTGGTTGTTATTTCTGTGTCGGGCTGGATGGCAAGGCATGGGCAAGCAGAAATCTGCAAGAAATTGTTACAACAGTTTATGGAGGTCATTTTTTTTTTTAGCTACTTAATTGTAAGGCTTATTAAAGGTCACTGTAGTTAAGTTGTGGATTAGTTCTCATCCCTGTACAGAATGATCTTCACAGTGGCACTGCAGTTCAAGCCGCCATGTCTTTATTCCATCACTGATCTGTGGAGTGCATGTTGTTGAGTGTAGATACAGCTGTGTAATCTGTAACTAATAAATATAGTTTCTATATAAAAGAAACATTCAGCCGGTGTTGATCATTCGACCATCACAACTGTCTGGGTTTTTGCTTGTGTTTGTTGTCGGGTTGACTGTTGTTTTTACACCTTTATTTAGCTGGAGGACTCGGTTGCAGTTAGAGAAATTGTCTCACAACACTAAGTGTTACCTTCAATGAAAATAGACTGTGGAATACCACTTTAAACTGGTTATATACTTAAAGCACACACATAGACACACTCAGAAGTGTCACAGACACATATTGCCTGGCAGCGCCATTCCATAGGGTTAAGCTTAGACTTGTCTCCAGACCACAGACTTGCCATGTTTGTTTGTACTCCATGCAATTTATGCTGCTTAACTGCCTAGCGTTTTCAACTGCCAGTTAATTACTAACCAGCAGATTGGGTTCCCAGCCTCTGCCAGGATCCTTCAGGCTGACACACTTTCTCTTCTTTGTGCTCGTTTGTATGTTTTTCCTCCCATTCTCTCTCTTTCTCTTTCTCTCTCTCTCTCTCTCTCTCTCTCTCTCCCCTCCTTCCCTCTCTCCTTCTCTCATATGTCATATCACTGTGCTTAGTCAGATCTGTAAATCTCAGATCTCTCTTGGGCTGCCAGCTCTGTCGGCCCTACATGGAGCCTGTGTATATCCTTAAGTAGGTCAATATATTGTTAAAAGACGGGCACTCAGTAACCGAGGAGCAGGAAGGAGGGAAAGAAAGCAGTGACTAACTCCTTTATCTTTTTCTTTCGCTATCTCTATCTCTAGCTCTAGCTCTCTCTCTCTCTCTAGCTCTCTCTCTCTCTCTCTCTCTAGCGCTCGCTCTCTCGTTCTCTCTTTCGCTCTATCGCTCTCTCTCTCTCGCTCTCTCTCGCTAGCTCTCTCTCTCTAGCTCTCTCTCTCTCTAGCTCTCTCTCTCTCTCTCTCTCCCTCTCTCTAGCTCTCTCTCTCCCTTATCCCCCGTTCGCTTGATTACCACCATTAGTCCTGTTTCCTTCAAACTAGAGAGCTATACTGGAATCTCCACAGGTAGGAAAGCTGTTAATTCAGCCTCGATGCACAGGCAGCCATCCTGATAAGGCAGGCAGCCGCTGGTAGGTGGTGAGGCCGCTGTGGTCTCACCTGCGGGCCACGTGGCGAGGCAGCGAGCTGAACGTGTAGGATGGGGCCTGCCTTTTAGCCATGCTCGGCAGCTGCTCATTTTGTGGTGTTTTCTGTGCAGAATGATCTCTTGTTGAGTCTTGCACCTCTCTCTGCCTGTCCTACTGTAGTTGATGCCTATAGTCATTTAGGCACGAGGTCTCATCGAAGTTATGAAAACTTAAGGCAAACAGCTGGAAACATATCAACTCGAGTGAATATTATGGGGCCTGAGAAGATGTTAGCATAATATAGTACAAAGCACTCTGCAGTATGAGCAACACATTTTGGCTCTTTATCATTGAAAAACAAAACTTAAAAACAAAGATGTCATCTTTTGAAACTTTCTTGGCAGCAATCTAAACAGCCTGGTGTATATGGAACTGTCTACACTATTGTTTCAGCAAGGGAATGATTTAAAACGGGATGGCAATTGTTGAAAGCACCCTTGTAATTAAGATTGTTTATAGATGGTCTTGCTGTAATGGGAGCACCTAGTTGACTGGCTGTAGTAGACTTGTACGTCATTGCGTTCCATTTTGTTTGCTATGCTCATAAAGGCTAATTGTAAGTTAACATCTTCCACTTGAAA